>NC_090738.1:47962594-48130094 GCF_036898095.1 Palaemon carinicauda
CGGGAGCATAGGACACTTGATGGCCGGAACTGGACTCCAAGAATTGCTGGAAATGATCTTTGCTTCCAATACCGTTACACACATTATGAGTGGAAAGGCTGTTGCAAGGGCTGTACGTGGTCACCTGTTGCTTGACACTGCTTTGAACACAGCTTTGATTGCAAAAACATTCGGCCTTCAGCTAAATGGCACCTCTGCTACAGAAGATCACGACGATGAGGATAGCTCAACGGTCATGGAGTTTCAGGATGATAACACCTTTGAGGATATAGATCCTTTATCGGTTTCAGTTCTTAATGGTGCGGAAATCCCTCTCCCAACTGAAATTCAGGAACTTGGAATTTTAGTTGATGAACTTCTAGAAGGACAAATGGTACCATCTGAGATAAGTTCATCACCAGCATTCCATTCTGTCAAGGAAAGATTACTGAATGCACTAAATGCAGTAGAACATAAAACAGGGAAACTGTGGGTTATGTATATGAAATTGATTGACATTGTTCGGAACTTCCTGAGGTCCGAACGAACAGGTGACTGGAAGTTGCATCTTGCAACCTTGCAAAATATGTTGCCTTATTTTGCTGCCTCTGGACATAACTTGTACACAAAGTCGGTGTACCTATATCTGCAGAAAATGTGGAAGCTGGAGGATTCCAATCCAGATATCTACTCCAACTTCATGGACGGTTTGCACGTCGTGCGAAGGTCGGATCGTTATTGGGCAGGACTGTCCCCAGATTTGGTTATAGAACAAGTTCTCATGAGAAGCCTTAAAACAACGGGTGGTTTGACGAGAGGACGGGGTATGACAGAAACACAGCGACTGGTATGGTGTCTGTCCAGACCTATTTGCGCAGAGGTCAATGATGCCATGCAGCAACTGACTTCAGTTAAGTATGCAACAAGTGAGCAGCATAAAGATCTGTCAAAGGCACGTCAGGCAAAGGACATAGCCGATACCAACAAACTCGTTTCAATACTGGCAGAAAGGAATCCATTTGAAGAAAGTATGTCATTGCAAAATATTGTGTCAGGGGTAGCTACTAGAGAGGACGTTAATGTAGAGTTAGCCAAGGAAGTTGGACAGAAAATTCTTGAGGATATGACAGGAAATATTGTTAATCAATATGTATTTCGGAAACGAAATCAGGTTATAACACCAGAATCAAAGTCAACTATCAAAATTGATGGGGAGAAAGTGAACATCGATCCCCAGCTACTGTTTCAGAGACTGGTGATCGCCGGAACACAGGCTACAGATCTGCTGGATGCCTTTCAGTATGAACTATGCTCTTATCCACCAGCTCTGTTTGAGACCAGGCACGTTCAGCTTAAAGCCAACAAACCAGCCCTTGCAAAAGCTATTTGGGATTTGATCCCACAGGATGATCGTCCGGACAAACCTTCCAATTGCCAATATGTACTCGATGGTGGTGCCCTACTTCACAGGATTCCATGGCAAATTGGAGACACCTATAAGTCGATCCTTCAAAGGTACACGTCATATGTGAAGAAACGTTATGGAAAGGCAGTCATCGTTTTTTATGGTTACACCAGTGGGCCATCAACGAAAGATAGTACCCATCAAAGACGCCTAGGAACGCGCCAAGGAAGAGCAGTCAATTTTCAAACTCAGATGTCGCTCAAGATCAAAAAAGAGGAATTCCTATCAAATGATGAAAACAAGCAACGTTTCATTAATTTGCTTGGTGATTCCCTTGAAGCTGCTGGTTGTGAAGTTCACCACGCAAAAGATGATGCTGATCTACTTATTGTCCAGACCGCAATAAAGGTTGTGTCGCAGTGTAATGTTATTCTCGTTGGAGATGATACAGATCTTCTTGTCCTTCTATGTTATCATACTAAGAATGTGAAGTATAATATGTTCTGGAGGCCGGAGCCTAAAAAGGGAAAAAAGGAGCAACTTCTGAACATTGGACATGTATGTCAGAAACTTGGAGATGATCTTTGCAATAGCATTCTTTTTGTCCATGCGTTCCTTGGCTGTGATACAACTTCACGTGTCTTTGGTTATGGAAAGGGTGTGGCACTGAAGTTGGCACAGGACAGTGAATACTTTTGTGACCTTGCTAAGGTGTTTGGCAACTATGATTCCAGCGAGGATGAAATAATTCAGGCAGGGGAGAAAGCTATGCTTTGTGTGTACAAGGCAAAACCAGATGGCAATCTGGATTCACTGAGACACCACAGGTTTCAAGAATTAGTTGCCACTAGCAAAAAAGTTATTCACCCCAAATCATTGCCACCAACTTCAGGGGCAGTAAAGTACCACAGTTTCCGTGTTTTCCACCAAGTTCAGGCGTGGAAGGGTAACAGCCTGAATGCTGAAAATTGGGGGTGGAAGATCATCGAAGGAAAAATGTTCCCCCTTATGACTGATTTGGACGTTGCTCCAAAATCACTATTGGAAGTGGTAAGATGCAAATGCAAGACAGGGTGCGGAAAACGTTGTGGGTGCAGACGACTGGGTCTTGACTGTACACCAGCCTGCAGTGAATGCAGGGGGATCTGTGAGAACATGAACTTGGAGAACACTGACGAGACTTCAGATGATGATCGTGATATCTTGGGCATGTGAACCTACATTTAAGGAGAATTAACTGGCATGCCTTGGTTTCAATTTCAACAAACTGACACCTGCATTATAGATAAATAGACTCATTTACCATGAAAACCTATAAATAGACACCAAGATTGTTGTCTTCGGTAGGATACTGTCGAAGTTACTGCGATTTTCAGTTTTTGCGTACCAACCATGGCAGCCATATTGAATTCATTATGATGTAATCATGACAGCTCCCTGAAATTAGTCTCAAATGATTCTTCGACCATGAAAACATGGGTATAGACACCATTTTCATAATTCTAGCTCTATTACTTTTGGCAATATAATCAAAAACAGATATTTCGACAATGGCTACCTTGAATTGCATATTTCACCATGTTCCACCAAATATATATTTCTACATTTTTGATATTTCTTTTAGCATGATAATTAAAAGTCATTGCAAGTAATTTCATTTTTCTGGCAATTTGTCCTAGGTCAAATGGTAGATTTACTGGACTATATGTATATATATATGTATATATATATATATATATATATATATATATATATATATATAGATAGATATATAGATAGATATATATATATATATATATATATATATATATATATATATATATAGATATATAGATATATATATGTATATATGTATATATACATACTGTATATATATATATATATATATATATATATATATATATATACATATATATATATGTATATATATATATATATATATATATATATATATATATATATATTTTGTTTGTGTGTGTATGTGTGTGTTTTCTATCTATGTGTTATGGGGTTTATGTGAATATTGTTCATAGAACCTACCTGTATTTTTCTGTATCCATGTTAATATTTTTTCCACATACTCTTTCAATATCAGCAGCCTTTTTAGTTATTATAGCAATTTTAATCTTTATTATTTCATTCCTTAATATTGAGTTTCCCTATTGAATAAAAATAAATGTACCCTTAAATGAGATTGGTTTAGATAAAACACAGCTTGTTTATTTCATGAACAGTTCTCCGTTATCGTAGAATAATCATAAGTTACCAAAAATAAATTAGGAATTATAAATTAAAAAAAAAAAATAGCATAACTGCAATTGAAATATATGTGCGGTCATTTTGACCGCTTGGTCGTTCTAGAGGGTTAACCATCAGTGGCCGTTCTAGTGTTAAGGGGCTTCTTTATTGTTGCACAAAACTCTGCACAATAGGGAGTACCCCTGGTAAGGCCAAAAAGCCAGATTGGCAGGGACATCCGCCCTCCTAATGGGTGAGTCACCCCTATAAATAGCGTTGGTTTGTATTCTAGTTATGGAACAAATGACAAATTTTGAGGTGATTTGTGTTTTTCCTAACGATACAAACCTTAGCTATTTATATATACTTGGCCGCCAACCCTGCCCCCCTTGAAGTCCTATCTCCAAGCAAAGTGAGCTCAATCACAGGTGAGGTGTTTGAGTAGGAGAGATAACAAGCTAACCTCTCCTCCCCGCTAACTAGAGGGATGGGTAGTTAACCCTCGCTAAATTTTAATGGCTCGTCCTTTCAACTTCGCCGAAGGTAATACCCCTGTAAATAGCTATAGTTTGTATTGCCTCTGAATTGTCATATTCAAGATACTATGACAAAATAGTTTTAAGATCAGTTTTGGAATAAACAATTTGGGATCTTGAACTTCATTGCAGTTAGATTGGATTTGAAGTGTGAAAGTGTCAAACAACCTTCATATTCTTTTTTGTCAGACTGTCTGGTTGCTGTGAGCAAGTTACTGATGATGATGGTGAAAATTTCAAGATACAAAAATATTTGGAAAAAGGAAATCCTAAAGATACTTAGCAAAAATTTCTTTAAGATCAGTTTTGGAATACACAATTTGAGATCTTGAACTTCACTGGAGTTAGATTGAATATGAAATTAGGAAGTACCAAACAACCTTTATTGTAATTTACAGACTGTCTGGTTGCTGTGAGCAAGTTACTGTAGGTGGAGAAACCTTGTGTAGGTACTATAAACTGTACGGTCTTGGCCAGGAGTTCAAGGTTGCGTTGTGGAACCTTCACGAGCAAGTTACCTGTTGACCCCTGTTATACTGTAATTTTTCTTATTAATATTATAAATATAATAAAGTAAAAATGAAAATAGTGAGTGAAGTATACTCTCTAAGTCTCTGAACACTTATTATTGGCCCCATGGTTGCTGCTCAGCTAGTTGTGTAGCCAGCAGGGCTCCTACACAGGACAGAAATCATATTGTATATGGTAATTTTTTATGTAAGTCTGAATGTAAGGTGAAATTAATTTCTCTTCTGCTTATTCTTTCTTTCTCCTCATCTTGGGATGAAGTAGTTGTAGTGTTACTAAGTGGATCTGATATGGACTCTGGTAAGCTCCATTTCTGAGTACCATTCTAATTAGACTAGATCTTTAAATGATAGTACTCTCCTATTCCCCTTTAACAGAGGGAAGGATGATGGAATGAATACCAATCAATTATTGTTATTATTATTATTATTGTTATGTTCACTAAGCCACAACCCTAGTTGGAAAAGCAAGATGTTATAAGCTTGAGGTCTCCAACAAGGAAAGTAGCCCAGTGAGGAAAGGAAATCCGAGTGAAAACAAACGAGACGTAATGAGCAATCAAAATGAAATATTTTGAGACCAGTAACAACAATGAAATAAATCTTTAGTATATAAATTATAAAAACATGAAAATAACGAGAGAAATATGATAGTGTGCCCGAGTGTACCCTCATGCAAGAGGCTATGGCACTACCCAAGACTAGAGAACAATGCTTTGATTTTGGAGTGTCCTGCTAGAAGAGCTACTTATCAAAAGGAAATTTGCCACAAACAACTGCAGTGCAGTAATCAACCCCTTTGGCAAAGAAGAATTGGTTGGTAATCTCAGTGTTGTCAGGTGTATGAGGATAGAGGAGAATGTGGAAAGAATAGGCCAGACTATTTGGTGTATGTGTAGGCGAAGGAAAAATTAATCGTAACCATAGAGAGGGATCCAATGTAGTACTGTCTGGCCAGTCAAAGGACCCAATAACACTCTAGAAGGGAGGAAGATTCCTTTATTGACCAAATACCAGGTACATTACCAAGTACTGGACATACCCTATCAGTGTACTCATGTCTATGATGGGCTGATAGGAGGTTGCTGGGGACATATCCTTAAGTCCTCTGTAGGACCAAGGAGTCTGGCATATGCCAGGGAAGAAAAAGAACCAATCGGTTCAATTCTAGGGGTACTTCTACCCACCAATAAGTGAGTCTCCCTAATTTAAAGGATGAAAGTTTTGGATACACTTGATTAAATGCATTTTGAGCAATTTTTATTTTTCTAGCTATACAAACCTTTAAAGTTAAACTTCCCCCTCAATAACCCTTCTCAGTTCTGAGTCGAATAATAAAATTTGTGTCTATAATGCAGAGTGAGCAATGCCTGTCTTTAGCTATCTTGTTAACTATTGTAATGGCAGTTCCAGCTCTACTGAAGACATTTCCCATTTTAAAAGACTGGTATGTATAGCTAGGAAATATATAAATCATTAAAGTTCATTTTCATTGCATGAATTGCAGCGACTGTAGTTGCATCTAGGAAAATGTTGAGACTATGTCCCTGCTTTGTCTGGCCTGACTTCATCAGCCATGTTTTCTGTGCCTCCTCCTATAATGCTCCCTCCTAGGATGAATTGAGTGGTGGTGGGGGGGGGGGGCATATTTCCTTGTGTTAAATGGCTTGGATATTGAAAACTTTTTGTTAAATAAGAGCAGCTTGACTCATTGATTATAAATTCTGTGAATAATGATTGAGTCCTCACTTAGTGCTTGGTAAGTCAAGGGCCAGTTAGGTGTTCATATTTATGGTGCCTAAGTAATTAAGGCAATGGTTGGTATTTGTTAAGGGTTGTGGGCCTCCAGTCCCTTTCTGACTACCGGGAGGGCTACTTTCAACTAGAGAGAAGAAAGCACCAATGGTATTGAAAATTGAAAACCAGAGATAAAGATGAATAAAAAAAAATAAAAAAGATAACCTCTTGATAAACTGCCAGGCATCCATGGCCCTACTATTAGGCTAACACACCATTTGGAAAAAAAATTAGGAAGGGAGGAGATAGAATATTGTTCTTATCCTCAAGAAAGAGGCTATGGCACTACCCAAGATCACAGAATAATTTGTTTGATTTTGGAGTGTCCTGTATCGTGTTCCTTGAAGAGCTCTTTACCATAGCTAAAGAGTCTCTTCTACCTTAACAAAGTGGAAAGTAGCCACTGAACAATTAAAGTACAGTTGGTAACTGAGTGAAGATGATTTGTTTGGTTAGCTTAATGTTGTCAGGTGTATGAGGAAAGAGCAGAATGTGTAAAGAGTAGGCAGGCTATTCAGTGTATAAGCAAAGGAAACCGGGAAAAATGACCTTAACCAGAGTGTGATCCAATGTAGTACTATCTGGCCAGCCAATAGACCCAATAACACAAAAGCAGTAATATTTCAACGGGTGGCTGTTGCATTGGCCAACCTACTACCACTACCATTGTTAACTATCATGAGAAGGATATGTTGTTATGGAGAGAATAGGGTTTTTATAATTATTTTTCAAAATGTTTCCATGTGAAACTTTTACGCACACAATGGTAATTTCAATTGCACATTTAATTAAGTTACATGAACTGAAAGATAATGTAAAGTGTTTTTCTTTTTTATTATGTTGGAGGTTGTCATAGTTCTTATGTTATATTTGTTACCCATTAGGTCTTGAGGGCTTTGATTGTAATCATTGATACTATTACTTATCAAAGTACACTAATTAGTTTGGGAGAGCACCGGAATCAGAATCTCAATACTGTATAACAAAGGGACTAGGAAAAGATATAGAAAGAGGCAGAGTATATGAAAGATGAAATGGGTGTAATTAAATTTTATTACTGAAGCAATAGAGCTTGTACAGTTTTGAAAAACTGGTGTATGAAAAGATTGAACTTTAGCTGGAGGCTAATACTCTTTATTTGCAATCATAACAACTGGAGATATTAAAAGGGTGAAAAGTAGAATTCTCAGAACTGTCTGGAAAAACAAGGGACTTAATGAAACCATGTAAAGAAAGAAATAGAAGTAGTCAGGGAAATTCTTAGTCTTCGTCTTTACTGTTAAGCATAAACTAATAGGTCATTGACATGGGCTGTGACAAATGAAATGGAAAAGATATTTTGATAAGGTGTAACTTTAGACTATTAAGATTAATGGTTGTAATATAATGGGATGATCATATCACACTCGGGAATGGTGGAACAATGTTTCCAGAAATTAAAAATAAAAGGAAAAAAGAAAAGCCAGAGAACTCAACGATTGAGATGGTTTGGACTTAGGAAGGGATCATGAACAGTTAGTAGGAGAAACCGTAAATATATAAGTTCAGGACAGACCCATAGGAAGACAGGAAATTGTGGGAAATAATAGGGCTGTAATTAAGGACTTGCTCTGATGGTTGTTTAGGAAGACTGTCTGCAGTATAGAAGATAAAGGAGAGAGCTAAGTTCACGAGTAACCTTTGTTATATATATATATGTGTGTGTGTGTGTATGTATTTATGTTTATGATTGTATGCCGATGTTAAGAGTTTTTGTTTTTATTGCAGTATTGAAATACATCGAGTAGGTTAATTATTGTCTGTATAATACACTTGGTGAAAGGGTTACAAGATAATTTTAAAGCATACACTATAGGTGAAGGTTATCTTTGGTTTTGATGCACATGGCTATTTCAGATATGTTCTTTTCTCATAAGATGTATTGGATATTAACTATTTGAGACACCCGTTACAAGGTGAAATGAGGAAATTTATTAATGCGCTTCTAAGACTTGTGTATTGCCTATGTTTGAAATATATTATAATGTTTTTCTTTTAATTTTCCTCGTCCAAAATATAATGTATGGTGATATTGGTGTGGTCCTGTGCATACAATGTATTACATTGGTGTTCATTTGCTTACTCCCTTGGCAGAAAAAGAGTGCTTAACGAGCTAAACTTATAGGCATGATATGCTAACTAGGTTTTGTAATTTGAGGCTAATTATTTACTGGTTTTTGGAACTGCCCCTATGATTAGAGACAAGGGAATTCTTTTACCGTTGTTACTTGATTGATGTGATATTGTATTGTATTGCTGGAAACTGGCAAAATTTATATGTAGTCACTGTGATGAAAATTTTTCAGTTTTTCAAGGTTATATCTGTCCTTAATGCTTTATGAGAATATTACCAAAGATTTTATTTTTTTCAGGTGCATCAACAGTCTACTAAAGCTAGTGGTAGTGGTGGTCCCCGTCCTAAGAAAAGTACAGCTGCTGGTGGAGGAGCCCAGTTTGTAGGTCTTGAACTTTACAAACGTCTAAGAGACTTCCTCAAGACATACCTTCTAGCACTTATGAAAGTATGTATGAAAGTATGTAGAATATATTTCGTGGCTGATTATAGCATGATGGATTCAGAGCTTATCTGGTCAGTTGTTATTTTTGTGTTGTCTGACCAAATGATTAACAGATTGCTTAAAAGAGCTGGGTAAAATGGTGCTTTCGACTTCTCGAATTCTTTTAATTGCTTTTTTATTTTCTACTGTTCTGAAAAGAATACTGTTAAGACATTTTCCCCCTTGACTAAATATTTATTAATTTTTATATTATATATACAGTACATGTTTTTAATTAAGCCACACACACTCTTTATACTTTACTTGTTTTGTGAATAACTGTCCATATGTATACCTACCTAGAGTACTTGAACATATTGATTATAGAAAGTTATTTCAACTATTTTTTGTACTCAAACTTAAAGCTAATCTTCCACTTTCTCTCTATCTTTATCACTTAAAATCATGCAGATCTGTCACTTGTATAAATGGCTAATAACAATCTGTTTTACAAGTTTCTTTTAGGTTGCTTTCAGGTTTATTAAAAATTATTAATGCTTTATTGATTTATTTAATGGGTAATATTAACTAAATTAATAGACTTGGGTTAAACTATAATCCATATTTTTGTCTAGCTGATGTTTGAGACATTCATGATAGGAAGTGCAGATTCTAAGCAATAATACATTAAACTTAACCAATGATTAGATGGATATGGTTCTTCATTTTGCAAGTCCAATTTCTAACAAATATAAGCCAAATTCTGAATGGCACCTCAGAATTTTAGAACCTGGTTATTTTCATGTTGGTATGTAAAGGGTTCCTAAAGCAAATTGTAAACTTTTTTCCATATAAGTAACTGAATGGTTAGTCATTTGCATAAACAAAATCAGCTTGGTATACTCGGCATTTCAGTATTCTTAGTGATAGTAACACCATATTCGTTCATATTTTTAGATTAAAGGTATGTCTCTTAAAGAGTTTTTGTAATTAAAGGATTGAAATAGGGCCAGGATAAGCTAGTAGCTGAAAAAGTAGGTTGGGAGGTACCAGTTGAAATGAATAAAAGGTAAAATACTAAGGAAACTTTCCAAGAATTGAAGTCTCCACAGATAACTAATTCGTTTTTTTCAATATTAAACTTACCCGATGATCATATAGCTGCAACTCTGTTGCTCGACAGAAAAAACCTACGGGCGGAATACGCCAGCGATCGCTATACAGGTGGGGGTGTACATCAACAGCGCCATCTGTCAAGTAGGTACTCAAGTACTCGATGTCAACAAAGAACCAATTTTTCCTCTGTCGTGCCAATGGCAGGACCTACTAAATACGCCGTCCCTAACTGGATTTGTTTTCACAACGATTTGGTGAAGTACACTATTCCAGTTTTGAGCTTTCGCTATGCAGGGGTTTTATCTTCATTTCAAAACTTGAATTCGTTTTCGATAGATTTAATTATGGTGACGAAGAGAGTATGGACTCTCTTTCACTTTTAAATGGCCGACCCTTCCCTTAGACGGAAGTGTGTTTAGGTTTTTGGTAATTTTGCTTAACACGTTATAGATCCATTTATTTATATCTCTCCGCCTTTTTAGGCCTCTTCGGTTAACTTTCCAATTATTATAAACTTATAAAAATAAATTTTTATGTTTGTTTATATGCGACCTTTCCTAATAGTAGGCGGTCCTAACTTGGAACCGAAGTTAATTAACATTGAGCCCGTTTTATCGTATTTAACCTTTAAAGAATTTAATACTTTTTTAATTTTAATGTTTTATGGAAGAATTTCTTTGATAGTCTCGTACTGTTTTCAAAGATGAACTAACGTTTAGTTTTTAGTCTCCGCAGTTGTTGACGTTCAGAACGTTCAACTTGCGCTCTATCGTTACGATAGAGAGAGAGTGTATCACGGTTTCACTTTGCAGTGAGAGTAAACCGATTCTAGCGTTTCGTTCATTCTTTCTTAGCTTAAAGAGTTTAAATTCTAAATAAAGGAACTTTTTATTTGGGATACCTTTCAGTTTTTTCCTTTAGCAAATAACATGTTTTAACGATATATAATTGGGCTCTTCTCTCAGGTGCTAATTCAAGAGAGAAGAGAGAGAGAGATAGAGACGGAGGGAGAGAGAGGAGAATAAACGTTTCGTTCAAGCGGGTAACGTTGTTCTCGTTTTTTACTCTTCTCCCTAGTCGCTGTAGGGGAAGAAGGTAAAAAGTTTCTAGGGTTTTATTCTTGTTCCCAGGCTTTATGCGGTGAGAGATTGTAAACGTAGTTTATTTGATCTAGTGTTTAGTCTCTTTTCCAGCCACTGAATTCTTTATCTTTATTTATGTTTTTCTGTTGCATTATAAAACTGTTTTCGCAATGACTACCTTTTAATGAAGGATAGGATTGCGTGTTTCAGGTAGAAATCAGTTAAAGTTTCGATTTCAGTGAAATAAGTGCAAACAGAAAATCAAAAGTGATAAAGTGATATGCGCAAAGTGTTACAGTGTTGCGTCCGAGGGTTCGTCTGTTCGTGCCAGTTGTTCACCTAGTCCGGGACCTCTTACAAGCTCCCAAGCCCAGGGGAGAAGTAATGTCGAACGACTTATGGGTTCCACAGGCCTTGATCGATGAACAGACGTTTTTCCCTCCGTGGTTTCGGGCGTATCTACACACGTTTGCCGACGTGAGATCGCCCCACCCACACAAAGACGAGAGAGCCCATTTATTCCTCGTCTGCGGAAGAGGTTTCTCGTAAGAAACCATGGACCAAATCTTGCAGCTTTTAAGTGCAAGTCGGTCCCTTCCGCGCAAGTCCAACGGCCTAGGTGTAGCCACTGGGTCAGTTCGGACTCGCTGCAGTCATCCGACGACTGCACACCTCCCAAGAGAGGCAAGGTGGTACCGCAACAGGCAGTAACTCCGTCTGTTGCCGCACCAGCTGTTTTAGACCCTCAGTCACGACGGACAGTAGCTCCGTCTGTTGCCGTTTTTTGTAGACCCTAAGTGGTCTTTACTGCAGTCTATGCAGACTCAGTTAGCTGCGGTTTTGCAGGAGTTTCGTGCGGAGAAGGTTGACACTGCTCTCGTTAGCCTACAACCTGCCACTGTTGTGCACCCAGCTCACGCTGAGGCTGCCTGCTCCCACACTCCGGCTGCGGAGAGCTCCACCTCCGATGCGCAATCGACCCTGCCAGACGCATGTTAACGTTAGCCGACGTGCGGCTCCCTCCGTTAACATGCGTGAGCTACCGCATCAGCAGTGGGAAGGTGGAGTCAAGCTGCCGTGTTTTGACGCGATGCGTTAGTTTCCGCATCCCACGGCAGTCCCCACCACGCACCACCACTCCGCTTTGGTTGTTGTCTGCTCCCACACTCCGACTGCGGAGAAGGTTGACGATGCACCCGTTTGCCTACAACCTGCCACGGTTGTGCGCCCAGCATGGCTGCCTGCTCCCACACTCTTGTTGTGAGAGCTCCTCCACCCATGCGCAGTCGACCCTGCCAGACGCATGCTGACTCCCACAGACACACGGAGCACTCCGTTGCCGTGCGTGAGCTACCACAAGCTGCCGTGTTTTGACACGGTGTGTCAGCCTCCGCAACCCACTGTGGTTACCGCCACTCATCCGCAGCAGACTAGTCAGTCAGGAGTTAAGGCTTCCCCACACAGCTTTGGTTGTTGCCAGCTCACAGACTGTCAAGCAGTTACATGACGTTGCCTTCTGGTCTGCTACTAATGCACCAGTGCTGTATGTCCTCACGCACCTGTTGTGGTTGACAGTTCAGTTTTTGACAGTTCACAGACTGTCAAGCAGTTACATAACGTTGCCTTCTGGTCTGCTGCTTTTGCACCAGTGAGACCCTCACTGAGATAACCTAGCTTTTCTCGGACATGGTTCCTGTAGATGAGAAAGTGCTGTTCTCCCTCCTTCTGATATTCCTTTGAGGACTCTGTCATTTGGAGAGGAGCCTTAAGCTGCTTAGCCTCCTATGGACTTTAATTAAAGCATAACAAGGCTTCCAGGGATGGTAAATGGTTCCGCTTCAGTCGCTAACCCCGTCTGTTGCCACACCTGCTCCCATAGACCCTAATGGGCTTTGTTGCAAGACATGCAGTCCAAGCTTGTGTCCTTGTTAGAGGATTTTTTACGGAGAAGAACCTTCTAGCCAACAACCTTCCTACCGGTTGGTTGTACGCCCTGTTGACGCTGAGGTATCCTACTCACGTCCGCCAGTTGAGATGGTTCCTCCACCGGTGCGACCCAGTGTGGGTTGCCAGTCGCACGTTGACGTTAAGCGACTCTCGGAGGTGGTTGTGGACGTTCAGTGTGTCACTAGGAAGACGTTCAACAACCAGCAGAGATGACTTGTTGTGACGCAGTGCGGCAACCTCAGCAACCCTGTAGGGGGTTGACTGCACAACCCAGACAGTCTACACAGTTTCGGGTTGACGCTGTACTTCCTCGCGTCCCCATGGTTGACAGTTCACAGACTGTGCAGCAGTACCATGATCTTGTGTCCGGCTCCGTCACGCATCCACCAGTGCGACCGGATTCAGCGAGTCAGACGTTGCCCACTCCGTTGCCGTTTCCTCATCAGTTTCGGATGAGGAACCCTCTGATGAGGACATTGCTGAACAAGACGATCAACCCCCAGCCCTGCTATCCATCCAGAAGATGCTGAAGAAGGAACACTGCCCTGTCAGGCTGTGGATGAGTCTGGTTAGGACACTGTCATCCGTGGTTCAATTTGTGTCACTTGGAAGACTACACCTCCGTCCTCTTCTGTATCATCTAGCTTTTCACTGGAAAAGGACTAGACGCTAGAAGCGGTCTCGATCCCGGTTTCCGGAAAGATAAAGTCTGGTCTGACTTGGTGAAAGAACTTTATCAACCTTTGAAAGGGTCTTCCCCTGACTGTTCAGACTCCCAACCACGTTCTCTTCTCGGACGCATCGGACGTAGGCTGGGGTGCGACATTAGGCGGTAGGGAATGCTCGGGATTATGGAACTCGAGTCAAAGGACAATGCATTTCAACTGCAAGAAGCTTCTGGCAGTACGTCTGACCTGGAAAAGCTTCAGGTCTCTCCTTCAAGGCAAAGTGGTGGAGGTGAACACGGTCAACACCCTGCTTTGACGTACATCTCCAAGCAAGGAGGGACCTACTCTCTGACAGGGTACGAGTTCGCAAGAGACCTCCTCTCCTGTTCAACAGGTCTAGACTTTTCACTAGTAACGAGGTTCATCCAAGGCAACTTGAATGTCATAGCAGATTGTCTCAGTAGGAAGGGACAAATAATTCCAACATATTGGACCCTCCACAAGGATGTATGCAAGAGACTTTGGGCCACCTGGGGCCAGCCAACCATAGTTCTCTTCGCAACCTCGATGACCTAGAGGCTCCCAATACTTTGCTCACCTATCCCGGACCCAGCAGTAGTTCATATAGATGCCTTTCTACTAGATTGGTCACATCTAGATCTATATGCATTCCCTCCGTTCTAGATTGTCAACAAGGTACTGCAGAAGTTCGCCTTTCACGAAGGGACAAAGTTGACGCTAGTTGCTTCTCTCTGGCCCGCGAGAGAATAACTCACCGAGGTACTTCGATGGCTAGTAGACGTTCCCAGAACACTTCCCCTAAGGGTGGACCTGCTACGTCTGCCACGCGTAAAGAAGGTACTCCAAGGCCTCCACGCTCTTCGTCTGACTGCCTTCAGAATATCGAAAGACTCTCGAGAACTAGAGATTTTTCGAAGGAGGCAACCAGAGCGATTGCTAGAGCAAAGAGAACATCCACCCTTAGAGTCTACCAATCGAAGTGGGAAATCTTCCGAAACTGGTGCAAGTCAGTATCCGTATCCTCGACCAGTACCTCTGTAACTCAAATAGCTGACTTCCTCTTATATCTGAGGAAAGAGCGATCTCTTTCAGCTCCCACTATCAAGGGTTACAGAAGCATGTTGGCATCAGTCTTCCGTCACAGAGGCTTAGATCTTTCCAACAATAAGATCTACAGGACCTCCTTAAGTCTTTTGAGACCACGAAGGAGCGTCGTTTGGTTACACCTGGTTGGAATTTAGACGTGGTTCTAAGATTCCTTATGTCAGACAGGTTCGAACCACTTCAATCAGCCTCCCTGAAAGATCTCACCTTTAAGACTCTTTTCCTGATATGCTTAACCACAGCTAAAAGAGTCAGTGAGATTCATGCCTTCAGCAGGAACATCGGATTCTCATCCGAAACGGCTACATGTTCTACAACTTGGTTTTCTAGCCAAACACGAGCTGCCTTCTCGGCCTTGACCAATATCGTTCGATATTCCAAACTTATCGTATGGTTGGAAATGAACTAGAAAGAGTATTATGTCCTGTAAGAGCTCTTAAGTTCTATTTTAAAAACCTTTACGAGGCCCGTCTGAAGCTTTATGGTGTTCAGTTAAGAATCCATCTTTGCCTATGTCAGAGAATTCTTTATCCTATTTTATCAGACTGTTAATACGAGAAGCTCATTCCCTTCTGAATGAGGAAGACCAAGCGTGGCTGAAGGTAAGGACACACGAAGTTAGAGCTGTCACAACTTCCGTGGCCTTTGAACAAAATAGATCTCTGCAAAGTATATTCGACGCAACCTATTGGAAAAGCAAATCAGTGTTCGCGTCTTTTATCTTAAGAATGTCCAGTCTCTTTACGAGAACTGCTACACTCTGGGACCATTCGTAGCAACGAGTGCAGTAGTGGTGGGGGCTCCACCACTACAATTCCCTAATTCCAGAACCTTTTTAATCTTTCTCTTGAAATATTTTTGGGTTGTCCGGAAGGCTAAGAAGCCTTTCGCATCCTACTTGATTTGGCGGGTGGTCAAAATCATTTCTTGAGAAGTGCCTAGATTAGAGGTTTTGATGAGGACCTTTAGTATGGGTTGCAACCCTTCATACTTCAGCTCCTAGGAGTCGCTCAGCATCCTATGAGGATCGCGAGGCTCAGTAAGGAAGACCTACTTAAAAAGGCAGAGTAATTGTTCAAGTCGTCTTCCTTACCAGGTACTTATTTATTTTATGCTTGTTATTTTGAATAACTGCTAAAATGAAATACGGAATACTTAGCTCATAATAATGTCAACATGTAATGCTGGTCTCTACCCACCCCCCTGGGTGTGAATCAGCTATATGATCATCGGGTAAGTTTAATATTGAAAAATGTTATTTTCCTTAGTAAAATAAATTTTTGAATATACTTACCCGATGATCATAAATTAAAGGACCCACCCTTCCTCCCCAATAGAGACCCAGTGGACAGAGGAGAAAATTGGTTCTTTGTTGACATCGAGTACTTGAGTACCTACTTGACAGATGGCGCTGTTGATGTACACCCCCACCTGTATAGCGATCGCTGGCGTATTCCGCCCGTAGGTTTTTTTCTGTCGAGCAACAGAGTTGCAGCTATATGATCATCGGGTAAGTATATTCAAAAATTTATTTTACTAAGGAAAATAACATTTCTCCATGATAATCATCTCAATGAAAGCACCGAATTCTTCAAAATAGATACTAGTGTTTGTTCTCGGAGGTTTGTAGACTGTTACAAAGGATATTTTTTTTTTCGTACAGTTTATTTCTATATATTCAAAGCTTGTTACACTAGTTCCTTTTTAACATTTTGAGATTTGAGTAACTTTTATGAAAACTGTAATGAGTCTGACATCCCCACCAGACCTACCTTCTCTCGGTATGTGAAAGGTGATGTTTTTTTTTTCTTTTTTTCGGGGGGGTTATCTTTTCAGTGATATTTGCCTTGTCAAAGTTATTTAACCATGTTTCAGGTAATGCTAGTATGTCCAAATATTTCTCTTTTATCAGTTCTTGAATTTGAATAGTCTTATTACCTATAGATTGTATATTTACATAGTCACAGTTTATGACACCCTTAGGAACCATGATCAGTATTTTCTGCAAGTCTTTTCAATTGCAATTCATAAGCTTTGCATTCTCTAGAATTTACTATGTGGTCACTTGGTTTGTTTAACTTTGTACTGTTTATACACTTTCACACTTTCGAATTACAATCCCTGGTGGAATGCTTTCCTAAACATTTCCTGCAGACTTTATCATCATTCTTAGACTTGCAGTGATCACATGGTACCTATCACGTATGTTGTAAGTACCCCATTGTAACAAAACGTTGTCCCCATTATCATGAATAGCCCTCCGAACTTCAGGATCACATTTCAGCACATAGTGGGTAGTCCCACCTGAAGCATTTTTCTTCAGGATTCCACTTATCTTCTCTTCTATGTTTTGGATTTGGTCCAGGCAATGATTTGTTTGAATCAAAGCATTTACATCATCATCTTCATCCTTGTACACATTGCATATCATTATTTTTGGTTTTAGTTTTCTGATTTTTCTCATTTCAGTGTCAGCAACCAATATCTGAATTTTGTTTGCAGCCTCTTCTTTGATCATTTTGTTTGCAAAGTTTACAAGGACATTTCCATTCGTAGTTGACCTAGTGTTAATTATAGGAATGTCTTTTAAGCGCTGTTCAACCTCGCGTTTTCTTTCAGTAATTTTCTAATAGCCAGGCCTTCTCCATCACGAGACTCAATACTACGCAGTACTCTAGAAGTTTTATTCCAGCTGTTACCAAGTTGTGGAATGATCTTCCTAATCGGGTGGTTGAATCAGTAGAACTTCAAAAGTTCAAAGTTGGAGCAAATGCTTTTTTGTTGACCAGGCGGACATGAGTCTTTTTATAGTTTATTTATGACATATTTGTTTTTGATGCTGTTAATAGTTTATATATGACATGTCTGTTTTGACGTTGTTACTGTTTTTATTATGATTTATTGTTAATTTGTTCTCTTCATTTATTTATTTCCTTATTTCCTTTCCTCACTGGGCTATTTTTCCCTGTTGGAGCCCCTGGGCTTATAGCATCTTGCTTTTCCAACTAGGGTTGTAGCTTGGATAGTAATAATAATAATAATAATATTTGTTGATTTAATTACTAACAGATTTTTATCCTTAACTTGTCAGCAAATGTTGGTTTTCTCCAGTTTTGGGTCCATCAATGTTTGAAGTGTCGCCTTAATTGATTCCGTATTCATAGCAAGAGTATCAACTTTCTCAGTGAGGTCAGTAATCTGGGTGGAATTTTCTGTGTGCGTGCTAAGGTCCGCAAGTTTGTTTTCCAAGTCGGCTATTTTCGCGTGGTGTTCGCTCAAGGCCTCTTCTCTCATATTATATCTTCCTTCAATTTTGATACTGTATATATATATTGGCTTGTCTGGCTGCACCTACGCAGTGTTGGCATAACCAATCTGCTTTCTTTCGTTCATTATCAGTGATGCCTGTCACTATACACACATTTCTTATAGAATCTATTGCAGTCACATCCTATCCATTTTTTCCGGTCTCCCTCCGTGGTTTTACATATGAGGCAAAAATATTTAGGGACAAACACAGTGTACTGTTTCTTATCACTTAGGTTTCTCCATAAGGTTAACTAATATCTTTTCAATTATATTCTAAGCGAGAAACAAAAATCTAAAACGACTCTGGGCGAGAGTTGAACGGAGCTTCGCTCAAAACACGTCCACATCTTAGCGGCTCAACTATTCAAATAGTTTGTCGGAAAGACGAAAATGCATAGTGTACCATAGGTGATAAAAGGAATCATGCATCTGTATGGGATGTGGAAAACAAAACTCAGGAAATTTGGGAGACTATTCGAGTTTGTCCAGAGGATTTTGTTCAAGGCTGCTATTCGCTGGTAGAGGAGACAAGACCAGCTGTAGTATGCTGATAAATATCTGGGGTGCTGATTAGCTGTCTGGCAACAGGATCACTCAAACAAACAGGAGTATTCTGTAACCATGTTGTCCATATTGCTTTTATGCATACATACGCGATATCGCTTCGCATCTTTGTGTTGTGTGGTATTTTTTTGGGAAGTGATGCTTATTTGAAGGGATGTAGGTCTTCTGGTAAAGTTTATGAACAGGAAATTAACTCAATGGTGGGAAGGGTCCAAGATCTAATTATTTCACCGTTTGTCTGTTTGTAGACGAAGAGGTAATCTAATTCCTAAAGCAGTTCCTCACTACGTTCCCCATACTCAAGCCAGTCTGTTGCTCTGGAGTTGCTAAGGAGCCCATGCGTGTGGGACGTAGGAATTGCTTTGGGGTGGTCTTGTACTGCATTCTCTAAGCAGTTAATGTGGGGAACAAATGGGCCACAAGGTACCACTCTGTGAATTGTGTGGTATGGTCAAATTAAAACAAAATTTATGAGTTAAGGAAAATATAAGCTAAGCAGGTAGCATAGTACTTCTGAGAAATTGGGCACTACATGTCAGTATGTATGTCTAAAAGTTTGGAAATGGTTTTTCAGTATTAATGAGACTGGCTTCTCTTGGAAATGTATGTCATCGCTGACATTCATAATGAAGGAAGAGGCCAGATTCCTGGGATTCAAGCACTTCAAAGATTGCCTCACTCTTGTGTAGAAATGTTGCTGGCTTTGTGATAAAGTCAGTGCTTATTTATAAGTTTAAAAATCCTAGGGCCCTCATAAACAAAATTAAACCATATTGCCAGTGCATTGGAGGCACAGCCATAAAAGTATAATGTACAGTATGATGAAATCACTGGGTTGGTTTCACTAAGCATTGTCTTACGTGAAAGCCATACAAATTACTTCTGATTTGTCTCTTACATTAGAACCCTCAGTCGCAGGTGATGTATTAGCTTGAACCAAAGTAAGATATCTTGCCTTTTTCCCTATTTTTCCTTTTAGGATAAGGACACTCAAAATCAAACCATTGTTCTCTTGGGTAGTGCCATAGTCTTTGTACCGTGGTCTTACATGGTCTTGGATTAGAGTTCTTTTGCTTGAGGGTACACTATCTTATTTCTCTTCCTCTGGTTTTGTTCAAGTTTTTATAGTTTATATAGGAAATATTTATTTTAATTGTGTTACTGTTCTTAAAATAATTTTAGATACACCCTCTCTCCCTCTCCACAGTTTAGTGAAATTAAACTAATTTAAATGTGTATACAGAATGCTATTGCTATTACAGTATTGACTTAACATGAAAGGGGGGGTATTCAAATTCAGGTAGAAAATCTTTTCTGCTTTTTATTGTAGAATGTTAGTACTTATACAATGTCAGTAATATATTTTTTGAGTTAAGTATTGAAATAATGAATTTTAATTATTATTTTTTTCTGATGTAAAGCATTATCTAAATATTTTCTATTCTGTTTTGTTTATTTTAGAATGGTGTAGATTTGATGGATGAAGAGGTTTTGCGATTTTATACTAAACAGTGGGAAGAATATCAGTTTTCCAGTAAGGTAAGTGGAGACCAAGTTGTCAGCAGACCGTATCAGCAAGATGATGTAATGTTGTTCTATATACTGTTTTAACTGTGTTATATATCCTTATGAAATTAAATTATTACTTGTATACACCTTGTTTAGTGATGATCTGTCTTTGTAGGTGCTGAATGGTGTGTGTGCATATTTGAATCGTCATTGGGTTAAGAGGGAGTGTGATGAAGGTAATAAAGGAATATATGAAATTTATCAACTTGCCTTAGTTACATGGAGAGACCATTTATTCCAACCACTTAATAAACAGGTAAGTTTTATTCATATATTGGTAATCATCTCATACTTTTTACTACAGTATTTTAGTTAACTATCTGATATGGTGGTATTTTTTTTTTTTATTAATTTGGTCAAAGACAAATTGTATAATACCCTTCACTTTTTGTAAACTTAAATGATTGATTTCAAGTGTAATTTGCTATTTTAAATTTCAAAGAAACTATTATGACCACAAAATAGTTTAATTAGAATGCTTTTGTGGAATCTGTTAATAATGTAAATAAAGAAATTGCGTGTGTATTTTAGAGTTTAACCACAGTTGTATGTGGTTAAAGTGAAGTACTAAAGGGTGCTCTGTGCAGGACTGATCGTGCACATTGAAGTTTGTCTTTCTGAACTGAACAAATAGGCATAACATGAATTTGCTCATCCACTGGAGTAAGGAAGCATATAATTAGGCATTGTTTTAGAAAAACTGGCTAGCATCGTCAATTCAATTTTTTCCTTTGAGCGAAGCATCCTGGAACTGCCATTATTTTAAATAATACAAAACAAATCTCTGCGCTTTGATCACTGGACCTTAGTCTGCATGTTATGACAGCATAAGAAAAAGTTCTTGAGTGAAAGGCTGAGCAAAATTGTATATAATGATAATTGGCTTAATGCTAGAGAGATTAATAACAGAAGCTGTGTTTATGATGAGGTAATTGCACAAGTAATGCCATGCAAGAGGATGAAATCTTACCACATAATTGTAGATCTTGAAAAGTACCAAGACTTGCGTTTTACTTCTGAGGCTTGTGTGATAAGGTAATTAGTTGAAGAAATTTTTACATGATAGTAGGGATTAGATTTTTATGGTTATGCAGTCTTAGAAAGATTTTTTTCTCTTGAAATTTAGTCTAGGACTTGCAAAGCTTATTTATCAGAATGCATGAAATTGAGTTTAATGAAAGATTGAAAAAACGAATCAGATAATGGATGGGCTAAGTAAAATTTGGAAATTAAATCGCCTGAAATTACATTTAAAAATCAGGCTACTTATCAGTTTAGTGAGAACGGTGTTGTTATATGGACATGTCGTTGTATAACAATGAAACAATATCCAACAGATGTTGTATGTTTGAGAACGAAGCCCTAAGAAGAATATTGGGAGTTAAATGGCAAGACAGAATTAGAAATGAAAATATAAGAGAGATTACTCAAGTGCCATTTGTGGATGAGATCATGGTGAGGGGTAGATGGAGATGGTTTGGGCATAGTCTTTGCACTCCCCAAGAGAGATTGCTTCACCAAACTTGCAACTTAGCTTCATAAGGCACTAGAAGAGCTGAAAGACCCAGACCTACATGGCTGAGGACTATGGAATGTGATGTGGGAGATAGTGAATGGAGAGGTATTTAATTAAAAGCTCAAAGTAGAGATGACTGGCGAAACCTGACTGAGGCCCTTTGCGTCTATAGGCGTACGAGATGATGATGATGGTGAAATATGACAAGTAGACATCCTGTTCTGTGTCTTTTGGTTTGAGTGATGATTGTTAATTTTCATCACAAATAAAAATGGCAAATTGATTATGAACCATACCTAACATAGTTTTGGTCTGGAGTTACTTGCCAGCTTGTTTCAGAATTAGAATTTGTCTGCCATTGTCATTTTTGTTCTCTTTTCAGGTAACAAATGCAGTTTTGAAATTAATAGAGAGAGAAAGAAATGGTGAGACAATCAACACTAGATTAGTCTCAGGTGTCATGAATTGCTATGTTGAATTAGGTAAGAGGATTTTATGTTATTTGACTATTTCATAGAAAATCATGGAATATTTTTTTCTCTTTTTTGGTTGCCAAAAAAGAAGATTTTATTATACAGTTGGTTTATTATATTTTTGTTTATTGCAATAAACAAAAATATATTTTTTGGTTGTTTCTCTTATACTGAGAATTTATCTTTTTATGTGAAGGTTTGAATGAAGATGAACCTAGTGCAAGAGGGCAGAATTTATCTGTCTATCGGGATTCCTTTGAAAATACCTTCCTAGAAGACACTGAAAGGTTTTATACAAGGGAATCAACAGAATTCCTTCGAAATAATCCTGTAACAGAATATATGAAAAAGGTAAAGATATGCAACTACTTTTTGATATTGTATGACAAATTGAAAAATATTCTTTTTTACAAGTTTGTTAAATCTGTTATAAAGGTGTTTAATGGATTGGTAATCTAAAATGCATTTATATGATAACACCTTGTATTTGTCTTTTAGGCAGAAACTAGATTATTAGAAGAACAGCGTCGAGTGCAAGTGTACCTTCACGAAACTACTTTAGAAAAATTAGGAAAAACATGCGAGAAAGTCCTTATTGAAAAGCATCTAGAAATATTCCATAATGAATTCCAACATCTTCTTAATGATGATAAGAATGAAGATCTCGCCAGAATGTACCAGCTAGTATCAAGGTATGGCATCCTGTTTTGAATTCATTCATGAACATATTTATGGTCTCTGCTGTTGAGCTGTAGATTAAATCCTTAATTGTAACTGAAATGGATACCAACATCTGTTTTTGAAGTTTTCAAAACGCTGTTTATTCATATATTTTTTAGAAATTCATGTTCCCCTGAGGATTTGAACATTTGATAAAAAATAATTCCTAATGGACAAATGCTTAAATGTACAAGGACCTTTTCATGATTTTTCTATTGACTCCAAGTGGTGTGCTTCTGTTACGATTGCTATTCATTTGATAATCATTGTAATAAAAAAACTATTGGGAATATGGAGTTATAGAAGGGAAGTTGTTCTTTGATGTATATTGAAACTGAGGGTATGGAATGTTAGAAAAGAATTTGCTCTTGGAATATATTATATTGATAGATATCTATGCTGACTAGTACTCAAGTTCTTCCATTAATAAGCCCTTTGCAGTAACTTTTGTAGCCATTTTCTTCATTGTCCTTGATGTTGATGCTCAGGTCCTGTGATGCTAGTTTTAATACACAGCATACAGTATGTTTATATTTTGACACTGAATTTTAACTAATCTATAATTTTTTTTTATTTTTCTATTCATATTTGGGCGTATTTAGATTCTTTGGAAGCTTGTTTAGAAAGTTTATAATCTTTTAGGGATTTCTTTGTAAGTGTTATTGTTTAGTAATATTATTAGGTTTTTTAGGTTTTGGATAAGAATGTACTTCATGGCAAAATATTTCATGTATGCATAGGAGAATGAATGATTTTTGTTTTGCAGTAGATGGAAAAATTTTATTTGTATAAGTTATGAAGATGAATTTGTTGGTTCCGGTATTTTTTCTATAAGAAATGAGTACAGTGAACCCTCGCTACTTCGCGGTTCGACCATCGCGGATTCACCACTTCGCGGATTTTTTTCATAACCCATGTATATACATATATCGCGGATTTTCCGGAAATATCGAAAATACCGCGATGTGACCAATGGTGCGAGATTGGAGAAAGTAAGGAAAATTGAATCATGATCGATTTTCAATATAAATGAAACTTTGAGGAGCAACAAAGATATCATTTGTTAGAGAGATAGAGAGAGGTAAGGAATGGGAGGTAGTGAAAAGTAGCCCACAGAGAGAGAGAGAGGTAGAGGTAGAGAGAGAGAGGTAGAGAGGTAGAGAGAGAGAGAGAGAGAGAGAGAGAGAGAGAGAGAGAGAGAGAGAGAGAGAGAGAGAGAGAGAGAGAGAGAGAGATAGAGGGGGGTTTAAATGTAATAAAAAAAAAATTTGATAGGTTATAACACATTTGTGCTTATGTAATATCAACTGTATACTGTAGACGGTTTGAATAAGTTAAGAAATGGTATAAACGATACTTTGTTAGTGTATTCGTACACACTCAAGAGCGGCAGCTAGATGACAGCTGATCTAATCACAGCCAAAAGTAAAACAAAAAGAAGTCAACAATACTCGATTTTTAAAACACACCCGAAATTTAAAAACAAAAGTACACGCTTTCTTAATGTGCAATTAACTATTTAAAGAGTGCAATTTTCTAGAATAAAGTGATATTTCCCAAAAAATAGTGGTTTGCTGATGAAATCGGATGCCGTATTTTTAGCTATGATTGAAATGGATGTAGACTCGGCCTAATTTTTTCGTTTCGTATTTTATTGACACTAAGAAAACTAATTTTAGTTTCTTCATCTAAATGTAAGTATTGTATAACACGAAGAGAGAGAGAAAGAGAGAGAGAGAGAGAGAGAGAGAGAGAGAGAGAGAGAGAGAGAGAGAGAGAGAGAGAGAGAGAGAGAGAATGAATCAGCTGTTGTAATCAAATGGTGTGTTTTTGTTTCGTGAGAATTTCATCGCCACGACTATACCAACAACATACTGTACTGAACTTTACAGTATTATACAGACTACTGTAATATGATAAAGTAAAATATTTGTAATCTATTTTATATGAAATGGGGCTATTTTTTTTTTAAATTTACATTTACGTATGTAAAACAACTCTCTCTCTCTCTCTCTCTCTCTCTCTCTCTCTCTCTCTCTCTCTCTCTCTCTCTCTCTCTCTCTCTCTCGTAGATTGTTTTCCTGCTTTGCTACGTATGTATGATTTTATATAGATACGGTAAATAATATTTGTAATAACATATTTTATAAAAGCTTTTACTGTAATACCATTATTTATCACTTTTATCATGCGCTTTAAATTCCTTAGTTTGTTTACTGAGCGTACTTTATGACGCCGTCGTTTCAGGCAGCGTCATAAAGAAAAACATTTCATTTGGAAGTCCTAAGAAAAATTAAGTAAAACATTAGTAATAACCAAATCAACATACTGTACTGAATAATCAATATAATCGATGCAAAAAGTAACCTATACACAGATGTGTAAATGCGTTTGTTTCTTCATTATAATCAGATATAAACGTAAACAAAACATTGGTTGCCATTTTTTATCGTGCTTTTTGGCGTGTATAGGAAAC
This sequence comes from Palaemon carinicauda, assembly GCF_036898095.1. NCBI lineage: Eukaryota > Metazoa > Arthropoda > Malacostraca > Decapoda > Palaemonidae > Palaemon > Palaemon carinicauda. Next base: position 47,988,179 of record NC_090738.1, read on the forward strand.
GCATGATATAAAGTCGCCTTTAATATTTGTGCCTGTTTTAGTTTAGGGTACGTTAGTACATGCATTAAGTGTTCTGTACATTAAAGGGTAGTTTGTTAACAGTACAAGGGAAGGTTTTAAAAGTCTGAAAATACATGTTAAATAAATAGGTAAATATGGTGTCACTACTTCGCGGATTTTCACCTATCGCGGCCGGGTCTGGAACCTATCTACCGCGATAAACGAGGGTTCACTGTAATCAGTTTTTGCTCACGGATAAATGCCATGATAAAAGAATTAAGTACCAGTGATTAGAAAGAAATATAGGTACAATAAGTCTCCTACATAAGAACAACAGGTGTTCAAAGAAAGCATTTTTATGTTGAAAAGTTTTCAAGTCCAAATCATCAGCTTAGACGTCCATCTGATTACTAATTCGAGTGCATGTGTTTTGAGTTGATTACGTCCTCTCAGTTATTCATCAGAATGATCCCCATCTAGAAATGGTTAAGAATCCTGGGACTAAGTTCTGTTTTAAGTGGATGATTGGCCATTTTTAAACTATTAATTGAAAAGGATCATAGTTCAACAAGTGTAGTTATTCTAGTTGTTGGTTCAGTTGGGGATCCTGGTTAATTTTAAGTTTTTCCTGGCTCCAACCCAGAATATTTTTTATTATTACTACTATCTAAGCTACAACCTAGTTGGGAAAGTTGGATGCTATAAGCCCAATGGCTCCAACAGGGAAAAATATCCGTGAGGAAAGGAATGATATTAGCAACAATTCCTTTTTAGTGTTTTTCCATTGGAGAAGATCCGGTCTTTTCTTTTTTGGCTTGGAAAGTTCAAAGCATTGAAGCTGATTTCATTTTGGTTGTGGAGGAGAGTACTATGAACCATGGTTACCTTAGTGAAATTTGTCCCACTGAGCCACATAAAAATTAGGGTTTATCAATTCCATTTCAATTTACATTAGTACAAGACAGTGAGTGTTGTAATTCAAGAGGTATTAGTTTGTTGAGTGTAGTTGGAAAACTGTATGGTAGAGTATTGATTAATAGGATTAAGGATAAAACAGAGAATGCAATCTTGGAAGTACAGGGTGGTTTTAGAAGAGGTAGGGGTTGTATGAATCAGATTTTTACAGTTAGGCAGATATGCGAGAAATATTTAGCAAAAGGTAAGGAGGTGTATGTTGCGTTTATGGATCTGGAGAAGGCATATGATAGAGTTGATAGGGAAGCAATGTGGAACGTGATGAGGTTATATGGAGTTGGTGGAAGGTTGTTGCAAGCAGTGAAAAGTTTATACAAAGGTAGTAAAGCATGTGTTAGAATAGGAAATGAAGTGAGCGATTGGTTTCCGGTAAGAGTGGGGCTGAGACAGGGATGTGTGATGTCGCCGTGGTTGTTTAACTTGTATGTTGATGGAGTGGTGAGAGAGGTGAATGCTCGAGTGCTTGGACGAGGATTAAAACTGGTAGGCGAGAATGACCATGAATGGGAGGTAAATCAGTTGTTGTTTGCGGATGATACTGTACTGGTAGCAGACACAGAAGAGAAGCTTGACCGACTAGTGACAGAATTTGGAAAGGTGTGTGAGAGAAGGAAGTTGAGAGTTAATGTGGGTAAGAGTAAGGTTATGAGATGTACGAGAAGGGAAGGTGGTGCAAGGTTGAATGTCATGTTGAATGGAGAGTTACTTGAGGAGGTGGATCATTTTAAGTACTTGGGGTCTATTGTTGCAGCAAATGGTGGAGTGGAAGCAGATGTACGTCAGAGAGTGAATGAAGGTTGCAAAGTGTTGGGGGCAGTTAAGGGAGTAGTAAAAAATAGAGGGTTGGGCATGAATGTAAAGAGAGTTCTATATGAGAAAGTGATTGTACCAACTGTGATGTATGGATCGGAGTCGTGGGGAATGAAAGTGATGGAGAGACAGAAATTGAATGTGTTTGAGATGAAGTGTCTGAGGAGTATGGCTGGTGTATCTCGAGTAGATAGGGTTAGGAACGAAGTGGTGAGGGAGAGAACGGGTGTAAGAAATGAGTTAGCGGCTAGAGTGGATATGAATGTGTTGAGGTGGTTTGGCCATGTTGAGAGAATGGAAAATGGTTGTCTGCTAAAGAAGGTGATGAATGCAAGAGTTGATGGGAGAAGTACAAGAGGAAGGCCAAGGTTTGGGTGGATGGATGGTGTGAAGAAAGCTCTGGGTGATAGGAGGATAGATGTGAGAGAGGCAAGAGAGCGTGCTAGAAATAGGAATGAATGGCGAGCGATTGTGACGCAGTTCCAGTAGGCCCTGCTGCTTCCTCCGGTGCCTTAGATGACCGCGGAGGTAGCAGCAGTAGGGGAGTCAGCATTATGAAGCTTCATCTGTGGTGGAAATGTGGGAGGTTGGGCTGTGGCACCCTAGCAGTACCAGCTGAACTCGGTTGAGTCCCTGATTGGGCTGAAGGAACATAGAGAGTAGAGGTCCCGTTTTTGTTTTGTTTCATTGTTGGTGTCGGCTACCCCCCAAAATTGGGGGAAGTGCCTTGGTATATGGATGGATGGATGGACAAGACAGCTGGTCTAGACTTTTCTATTTTAGTGATGAAGAATCAACTTCTGCTATTGAGTTGGTGGGATGATCTCTGGCAATTGTTTTGGGCAGTTTCTTTGGGTTTGAGATTCTCAGACTTATCTCCATTCGCAAATGCTCTACATCAAGGGTGGATAACAGTTATGGATAATTTGCATCTCTCAGAGAATTGGCCCTCACAGGAGTCAAAGCTGCATATCAATTGCCTAGAATTATTAGCTATATTCAAAACTCTTTAGGATCCGGAATTTCTTGTGGTTGGGAAGGTCTCCATTCCTGTACCAGATTGCGGAGGGGCTGTTATCCTGGACAAGTCTGAGAGAAATTATCCTGTTCCTTGATTTATTCCGGGAAAGCAGAACATCTTAGCAGACTGACTAAGCAATAAGGGTCAGATTTTGACAAGCAAATTATCTCTGCTTCAATTGATATACTGTATCTTGGAGATTTGGAAATGGTGGCGTCATAGACAAATTTGTAGAATCACTGAATAAAAAAATATTTTATGTTCACCTGTGCTGAATCCCTTAGTATAGAAAGTATAGACCCTATTACAAGACTGGTTGCTTTTGGATCTTACCACATTCCCACTGTTTGCCATGATTGTTCATGTGATAAATAGATTTAGGATCTGTGAAAAGCAGGACGATGCTAATAGCCCTTTTCTGGCCTCAGAGGGAATGGTTCACAGATCTGTGGCCCCTATTGTCGTAGTGTCCAAAAACGTTGCCGTACAAAGCCAATCTGCTCAAAACAATCAATTTCGAGGATGATTCTTCCAAACCCATTTGCACTTTTCCTGACTGCATGGAAACCATCCACCATTTCCTCAGAAACGGGTTTTTGAAACCAATTAGACTATGTAGGTTCTAAAAGACATTCTACCAATATCCTATATCAAAGACAATAAAATTTTTATTTTGAAGGATGCAAAGCTGCATGTGTGTCAATGACTAGGGCTAGCTTGGATGATAATGTTAGATTTTTACATTTATTTTATGGTAAGAATCTTCCATTATTGGATATAGATCCATGCTTATTTTTGTTTTCAAGCATCTGAGATAATCTGTATGTTTCAAGTATTATCTCTGATGTATTTGATCTTTTAGTATCGAAATGCCTTCAGTTGTAAGGTCAACTTTCTGGAATTTGGATGTTGATTTACAGTATTTAAAAGGTCCAAATTTTGAACCAGTGGAAATTTTTTCACTTGAAGATCTCACAGCCTAAACACTAACTTTTGGCCTTTGCTTCAGCTAAACGCATTAGTGATCTTTAGGCGCTGTCTGCACTATCTGTCTAAGTGGGCTTTGAATGAACATGATTTTGTCCCTTTTGACTTCCTTCAGAGACAAAAATTATTCTTATGGTTAATGAATTTGCCTTGTTTTTTTTCACATCCCTTCTTTGAAAGTGGATGAAAGTGTGGCAGCAGAAAACATGTTTGTTACACGAGTCATCCAGTATCATTTGGACACAACTATAGAGGTTAGGGGTGGTGTCCATAATTTGGTTTGTGGAATTATGGTTCTTTTTTGCCCTTTGACCAAAAATGCATGTTAAAAATTGGGCTACAGAAGCACACACAGAATTGGATCCAAATCTTAATTAGAGGGGCAGTCAGTAGAGCACAGTCCTCCACAGCAGCAACTTATTTATCGACATTTTGCTCGACCTTGACCTTTGACCTTAACATGTATTAATTTGAGTGGATTTTCATACACTCAAATATGAACCAAGTTGGAAGTCTGTGACAAGGATGTCCAAACATATGGCTGATTGTGATATGGACGTTTTGCTCGTCTGTAATCATGACCTTTGACCTTCCAAAATTTTATAATTTCCAGCTCTTTACATAGGTTTAAAATCCCTGCAAGTTTCATTATTTTATGATTAGAATTGTGTCCATATGGTTGATGACCGGAGTTTGACCTTTTGCTTGACCTTGGATTCAACCTTGACCTTTTACCTTAACATGTATTAATTGGCGTGGATTTTCACACACTCAATTATGAACCAAGTTTGAAGTCTCTATGACAACGATGTCTGAATTATGGCTGATTATGTGAATTGGACATTTTGCTTGACCGTGACCTTGACCTTCCAAAACTTAACATTTCCAGATTTTTACATAACAGAAACGTGGTAAAACATAACCTCTTTCCAACTTTGTTGGCGGAGGTAATAAGTCTCGGAAGTTAAGGATCTTGATATTAGAAGTGCAGCTACATTGCTTAATTTTAGGAGTAATATCTCCAAAAAGAATTTTAAGTAGCAGCTCAATGGAGTACCAAGTCTGTTTTTGCTAAACATTATCTTAAAGAATTAGGGTTTGCTAATGAAGATTGCTGGGCTCTAGGCCCCTTAGTAGGTGCATGGGATGTGGTCTAAGTAATTTTAAGTTTAGTTATTTTGTAACTATCTACGAGAGTAATGGAGTTTGATTTGATAAGCTGTGAAAAGTATCACTTACAAGTTATCAAGTATAATAGCCCAACATCTTTGGTGTGATATTAAGGTACGGCGATGCATGGCAATATTTGCATGTTGGTAAGCCATCTCCCTTTTGTTTTCAGTTTTCTCATTGTCATTTTGTCAATGAGCTCTACCCGCGCTCCAGATTGGGATTTTGTGTTTTAGGGAGTTTTATTATAGACAATTAGGGAATACTTTCTTCTGGCTTTTCTATGTCTTATGTATGAGTTGTTCAAGGGATTTATTGTTGGGCGATGATGATCATTCTCGTTGTGTCATGTGCCTGGGACAAAAGTGTGGTTTGTAACTCCGTTAAAGTTCTTCTTATGAAGGAATGTACTCAATTAGTGGCTACTCTGTTAAAGATTGTTGTTATAAAAGAAAATTTTCCAATAGTTCAAGGAAAACTCCGTAGAAGAATCGAATCCACTTGTTGATTGCTGTGAGGGTAAGGCTGCTGCTGTATATTAATGAGCCTCATAAGGATTTGCTGATTTTGGTATGCTTGCACAATCTAGAGAGTCCAGCAAGCCTTCAGACAATGTAGTGATTGTATCCTAACTTTCCCTGACAAAACCTGTGCCCGGCGGTTAAGTTTAGTAATTTTATTTTCGTAAAAATAAATCTTCTTGACAATCTTTGGGAAGATTTTGTTGAAATTAACCTTTAGGAACTTTATTTTGTGAAAATGTAAGGCATTAAAAATAAGTTGAAGTCTGAATTGTTTAAAAGGTTAAATGTTTAGTATACTGTACTGTTAGGTGCTTTTCCTTTACGTTGGGTTTCAATTGGCAATGTCACAATTGCAACCAGATTTAAATTGGTGAAAAATTATTGGAATAGTTAATCATTTATAAATACTTCAATTCTATGAATGATTAAGGCTAAAAAATATTGAAAACCTTAATGTTTTTTCTTTTTTTTTGAGAAAGGGTGTTTAAAGAGAGTTTGAAATTATAAATGCTCTGTAATTGTAGCACGGTTAAAAGTTTTTTTAGGTGATATTTATGAGTATTTTTATATCACTAGAATACCAGACGGCTTGAGGGAATTGAGAACTTTGCTGGAGCAACACATAACTACCCAAGGGTTGGCTGCGATTGACAGATGTGGGGACTCGGCTCTTAATGTAAGTTCAGTTGGCTTTATTAGGCTGGTTTAGTCTAAGAATTTTTTATTTGAAATTTTTTATGTGGTTCAAGTCTTACTTTTAAGAGTATAGTATTGTGTTAGGAGCGTACCTATCTTACTTGAAGGCTTTATCTGGTGCTTTAATTTTCATGGCTCATGGGTTAACTTTTGTTTTTTGTTTGTTGCAAAGCAACAGTTTGGTTTTAACATTGAAATAGGTAATAGAAAAATATTACTGATATACTATTTGTCAACTAAAATTAGATGGTAAATATAATGTGAAGCTTTACTGTATTTTTAAGTCAAAAATTCTTGAATTTGATTTTTTTTTTTTTATTACAGGATCCTAAAGTATACGTGCAGACAATATTAGAAGTCCATAGAAAATACAATTCCTTGGTGCTTACTGCTTTCAATAACGACACTGGTTTTGTAGCTGCTTTAGATAAGGCTTGCGGTAGGTTTATAAATATCAACAGCGTAACAAAGACTCCTAATTCATCATCAAAATCTCCTGAACTTTTAGCAAAATACTGTGATTTATTGCTTAAGAAGTCCTCCAAGAACCCTGAAGAGGCAGAGTTAGAAGATACGCTCAATCAGGTGAGTTCATTTGGTTTCTGTTCAGTAATTTGTTTGCAGAAATTCAAGTTAAAGTCTAGGAAAAATTTATCCAGTTTTTCAAAATATTATTAATAAAAAATATTGATATGCTTCAACAATTTAGAGTAGTATTGAGAAATGTGACTGAGCTCCATTAATACAATGTTATTTAGGGGTTCTCTTTACGTTTTTGTTTCTCAACCAATTGTTTTACCTGTAATTTAAAAACCATTGTATAGTACTTGATAAATTCTCTTAGTATTCTAAATTATCCTATATACAGGTAGTCGCCGACTTATAACGGTTTGACTTTACGACTATTTTTTTTCGCTTTGATGACGTCACAAGTATGTCTGAAATAATAAACTAATAGGAAAAAAAAATCCTTGGAAATAATCTATTTTCTTGTTCAAGATAGAAGTTTTATCTTGAAAAGTTAGTAGTTTCATTTATTGTCAATATACACTAAAAATATGTTGAGAAAAGTTTTAATCAGTTGACTTCATATGATTATTGTCTGGTGACGTCATATTACCGGCAGAAAGCGAGCGGGCAATAGAGTGATTTCCTTCAAAAAGGCTAACAATTAGTATTAGTATTCCCATTATCGAAATATCAAGTAATGATACAAAGCATTTTGTGTCTGGATCGATTGTTAAGAGTACTACATAGCGTAAATTTAGCTCTACGCTAGTTTTATTTAATCTCGGATTATAGATCGATATTTATCTAAACGAAAGTACACTAACGGAACAAACATTTTCTTAGAAATATATTTTCTTTTATAGTGTAAAAATGAAACACTTTTGCTTTATAAGATAGTATTTTCTTTCATATCTTGCAAGAAAAAGAAAGGGTATTACATAATTTGCAAGTCTTTCTTTATCGAGTTCACATCACATGTCCTCTTGACGTCATATGTATAGCGGAATGCGCGCTGGGGAACCAAATTACTTCCTTTTGGTGTATTACTGAGTAATCTTTTTATTCCTATTATCGAATCATTGAGTAATGATACAAAATTTCTGATATCTAAAGAAATATGAAGATTTAACGGTGAATTAAAAATCAAAATGCGGAGTGAGGGGGGGAGGCTTAATAGCGAATAAAAAATCTAATATTGTAAGCTTTTAAAATAAACTACCCATACGAGCTCGTGCTCCCACACACTCGCACAGAGCGAGAACGTATTCGCATGATAACTAGTAATAATAGCTATAAACGAATTGTATGTAAATTGTGATATCCAGTAACATTTTGGTGCTGATGTAATATTCATCATGAGGATATTTCGAGTAAATTAAGAAATTATATAATAAATATGCCACTTGTATGTGAGCCAACTTTTGATACGGTAGCTGATCTTAACCAAAGGTAAACAATATATTAATCAATTCTTGATGTTTAAAATTCTTTTGAAATTGAAAAATATAATACAAAAATACTTTTTTAGAGCATATGATATCCTACTAAACAAGAAAACGAAATAATGGTAAACAGTAAGAAAATATTGATGAAATATGACTTAGATGATTGCCGAATCATGACGCATCATAAATCTATGGAAACTTCACTTATGAATTCGACATACGTCGAAATTGACTCAAGTCTCTCGGTCCCTATCTCCGTTTTAAGTCGGTAAATACCTGTATATAATCTTATTAATGTAAATGTTACTTTTAAAGGCCACAATTTTTAATTTTGCTAAGTGAATACTGTATATAGGATTTAGGATTTAAAACTCCCTATGTTTTCATATTGGAATGAAAAAAAAATGGTCATCATTTAAAAAGTAAAAAGAAAATCTCAATTTGAATTTTTAATAGTAGTTTCAAAGTTTCTTTGTACTTTTTCATACTGAAATAAAAAAAAAATGTTCATATAAGAATTAAAAAAAAAATTCTCAATTTGGATTTTTAAAAGTAAAGTTTCAAAGTTTCTTTGTACTTTATCATATTGAAATGAAAAAATCGGTCATATAAAAAGTAAAAAAGAATCTCATTTTGAACTTTTAAAAGTAGATTTTCAGAGTTTCTATTTACTTTTTTCATATTGAAATGGAAAAAAATTGGTCATCATTTAAAACGTAAAAGAAAAATTCTCAATTTGAATTTTTAAAAGTAGAGTTTCGAAGTTTCTTTGTTCTTCACCACTTTGGATCATAAGGACATAATCATGTATCATGGTTATTTCACACACACACACGCACGCTGTCTGGTTAAACTAATATATTCTCGTCTATTTTTCTGGGTAAATTTTATGCTTTTAGGCTCTCTGGTTATCTTCAGCATAACCAAATAAAAATTGTAAAAATATAAATGAGAAGATGAAGAAATGAGGACATACCTTAGCAAACGCTTCTTTATGAGTGCCATATACAGTGGTATGTTAGGAAAATGGATAATATATACCTATAAAAATCAGAGAAAATGGTGGAATTCTGAGATATTAAAATAAATTAGTTTCCCTCGAATAAAAAAGAAAATAGATACCCTGGTCATAAAAGGGTTGCCTGTAGGGCTCTCATAGGTAAATATATGGTATGGACTTTTTAACAAAGTAATTTGAAACATGAAATATATAAGTTTTCAAACAAAAATGTAATGACCGGAATGTTAAAAATCCCCTCGCTCTCTCCTCCTCCTCCTCCTCCTCCTTTTAATGGCACTGGTTAGGTGAGGCCACAGATGACAAATCTGCAAATTATGTTGACGTAATATAATATAATTTGTTGTTTGAATACATCTGTAATTTTTTTTCCTTATTTCCAGGTAATGATAGTTTTCAAGTATATAGAGGATAAGGATGTCTTTCAAAAGTTCTACAGTAAGATGCTGGCCAAAAGATTGGTACAGCATATGTCTGCTAGCGATGACGCCGAAGCTTCGATGATTTCGAAGTTAAAACAAGCTTGTGGTTTTGAATATACCTCAAAGTTACAGCGTATGTTCCAGGTAAGATAATGAGTAGTGTACAGTGGTAGGCTAAGACTAATGTTCAAATGTTAGCTTAAAAATATTAAGTCGCTCCTTTATGACTGCATTCTTAGATTTCCAGAATTTACCATTCATTCCATAGTGTCAGATTTACAGTTAATACTATTTTCTTTCCTTGTCTTATATAAGGTTTCATAAAAAACCATTCTAGAAGTCAAGACCTGCTGTGGCCAAATTTCTGAGTCATCTCTATAATTATTAATAATTGTTTAATCAGTTTGAGAGCAATATGGGAAGAGGAAATAATACTTAATGACTGGGAGTAGAGTGTAATGGTATCTCTATTTAAGCAAAGGTGACATCATGGAATGCAGTAACTACAGGGGGTATTAAATATAGTGAGCATGGTTTGAATGTGTTAGTGAAGGTAGTAGATGAGAGATTGTAAAGATTGGGAAACAGCAGTATTGATTCATCATGGGGGAGAAGGACTGTGATGCCATTTTTATGATAAGGCAGTTACAGGAAAAGATACCAGAGGGAAACCAGAAGCTCTTCTGTTCTTTTGTAGATTTAGAGAAGGAGCTTTTCTGTTCTTTTGTAGATTTAGAGAAGGAGCTTTTCTGTTCTTTTGTAGATTTAGAGAAGGCTTATGACAGAATACCAAGAGAAGTGACGTTTTGGTGCTTGAGGCAAAGGAAAGTCCCGAAGAAGTTGATTAGAATGGTAGAGATGATTTACAAAGAACAAGGACAAAAGCAATATCAGCCGTTGGAGAAACAGAGATCTTTGAAATTAGTGTTGGCTTACATCAGGGGTCAGCATTAAGCCCATTTTTGTTTTTGTTGGTCTTGTATGTGTTAAGTGAAGGGATCAGAAGTGAAGAGTTGTGGGAGTTGCTATAGGGAGATGATTTGAATGATTTGGTGATTACTGCTTAAAAAGAGGAAGAATTACAGCGAAGGGTGGTAGAGTGGTAAGAGACTTTGGAAAGGGGTGGTTTGAGGGTGAAAAAGTGGATGATACTGAAACCATGGTTAGCAAGGTTGGTAGCATCGCGGATCTCTATTATAGAGGTCCCGAGTTCGGTCCCCGCCAGGGACGCGAATACTGTGAGACCTTCTACCGGGGGGTACTCCCACGTGGCGCCTGGGGGGGAGGTTAGAGGGGACTAGTGATAGTCCCTGCTGGCTAATGGTCGCCCGAGGAGGACGATGTAAATCGTCTCTGTGGAGACCTAAAACCTGCAACTTTAACTTTAACTTTAGTACAGCTGTTAATGGAATTATGATATTAAGTGTATTTGGAATTATAATGAGGATTAAATAGTATGGTATATTGCGAGTTGTATGTAATGTACTAAATTATTGTCTTAATTGGCATTGCCTGTCCCAGTAGAAGTTATTTTTGATAAGTAAAATTAGCAGTCATAAAGTGTTATTGATCTACCAGAGAACTGAACCTGCATGGCTACCAAATGGTCTCTTCTTGCAACCCAGTTCCCTCCTATTGATAATGGAGCACTGCACTAACAATATTATATATTTGGTTTACATACCCAAATTCTATTAACAGTTTATAAGTTTTGGGAAACAGATCCCTCAAAAATATTTTTGCTGAATCAGTATTTTCAGTTTATACACTAATGAAATAATTTTATGTATGTAACATGCTAGATAAGACAGTGAATTTTATTAATTTTTTATGAATAATCCCCTTATGCTAGCTATGTAAGAATAAAATTTTATATTGTCTAGTGGAATTATCTGATATTTATTAGATATTAGTAAAGCAGAATTAAGGTTTAATTTTCTTAGTTTATTCATTATTTTACTTAAATTTGTTGGAAACTACAGCATAGCAATCTGAACTGGGTATAGTAATTTTGGTCACAACTTGGTACTGTGTAAATGTCTGATAACATGAATTAGTGGGTATTTAGATATTTCATATGTGAAGTGTTGAGATTAAATTTGTGAATATCATTCTTGTGCTTACTGAAGTAAGAGATATTCCTAGATACAATAGGGGGCCAGTAATACTGTATTTCAAATATTTGAATTAGGATTTAATTTTAGGAAAAGTTTTGAAATTATCATGCTGCTGGAAATTGATCTAACATGCAATGAACTTTTTTGTATTTGTGGGAATAATATAAGAATTTATCAATGTTTGTATGCTCTAGTTGTAATGCTTTTTAACTTCTAAGAATTCTGAAAAGTTGAGTGCCCTTGTTTAAATACTTAAAATTTATTCTTCAATGAAAAGATTGTTAAATGTTATATTAATTAATTAAGATTTGAATCCCTATGCTGAGTTTTATGAATATAGTGTAGGCTGAACCTATTCGTAAAGAACTGAAATTGCATTGTTTTCCCTGTTCTACATACCTTTTTTATTTTTTCAGGATATTGGTGTGTCTAAAGATCTAAATGATCAGTTTAGAAAACATTTAGCAAGTAGTAATGAGCCCTTAGACTTGGACTTCTCGATACAAGTACTTTCGTCGGGTTCGTGGCCTTTCCAACAATCTCAAACTTTCACACTTCCTCACGAGGTAATAAAAAATTTTAAGCATTGCTGGAATTCCTTTTACTTTGTAACAGTCAGCTGTTGAACATTTATTACTTTGATAATAGGTATTAGACCAAAATAGTCTTTTCTTCATTTTAGAAATATTTTTTATTATAAACTAATTAGTTTTCAGGGTTATAATAATACATCCTTGTTTTTATGAACCACCTCTGAGGTTCATATTGCTTCTCCAGACGCTTTCTTTATCGATGTTTACCCCCTAAATAGAAAATGAATTTTCATTTTCTGTCATATCAATAGACCTCATTTCTGTAATAAAGTAATGAGACGCTAGTGGTTAATGGCAAGAAACGAAGTGCCAGGGGTTCTTATGTTTTCCGTTGCCTTGTCAATTATAAGACTTGGTCCTTTCAAGGTTGTGGTAAGTTTTATTGTGTTTCAAGTTATGTTCCTCTTGATTTTTAAGCATTACTGCATATGTATAGTTCTTTGTTTTGAATGACCGTTGTGTGGAGTGCGTTTGCCTCGCTGTTCCTCTTGATGAGAGTATGGTTCAAGATCAACTGCTTGAAATTTGCTTTTATTTTAAGGGGAAATCCAGAGAAGACTGGGGTATTTGCTGATGACATAACACATTGGCATGGTTCTCTAATACACACTTTTTGAGCTAAGTTTAGTTAGTGATGAGCCTTAAAACCTCATAATTTATTTAGCTTCCTTTGTTAATCTAAGAAGGCCAATGAGTCTTCGATTGTAGGCAATCCGTGGTCAGTTACTCTTAACCTGACTTCCATAGACGGGTCTGATAGTAACACTGTAGTCTTTCATTCAGTATGGTTTCTTAATCTTCACTGCACCTTGATTCTTGATTTCTTTTTTTACTTTAGATACTTCCGCTGCTTAACCCATGCATTCGTGTACAGTCGACTCTTGTTATCTTCATGTTGGATATTTGCGGTTTTCTAATAACGCAAAAACCTAAGTTTGACACCTAATTTCTTAAACAAAAAATTGCCAACCAACACAAGTCAACGCATGAAATGTAGCGTTGAAATCATCAAATACAGCTCGATGTTAAAAAGCACAAGTCAAACTAGGAGAAATTATGCATTATATATTTACCAATAATTCTATACAGCATTAAAAATTGCCAAAAAATAAGTTGAAATGGGAAATTTAGATTTGCAAATTGCCAATTACAGCGTAATGTTAGAAGGTACAAGTCAGAATGTGAAAACTACCATTCAAAATTATCGAATAATACTGTATATCACTGTTTTAAAAATCCCCAAAGGAGTTGTAAATCGGCAAATAATACTATATTAGTTAAGAAATTATATCACAGATATTCAGTTAATTATATCTGAACCTATTATTGATACCATTGTTACCTTGATATCAACTGACAACAAAACCAAAGTAAAAACAACCGTTAATTGCTGTTATTAAAATACGCCTTAATTTGATAATACATACATACATATACCAAGGCACTTCCCCCAATTTTGGGGGTTAGCTGACATCAACAAATGAAACAAAACAAAAACGGGACCTCTACTCTCTACGTTCCTCCCAGCCTGACAAGGGACTCAACAGAGTTCAACTGGTACTGCTAGGGTGCCACAGCCCACCCTCCCCTGTTATCCACCACAGATGAAGCTTCATAAAGCTGAATCCCCTACTGCTGCTACCTCCGCGGTCATCTAAGGCACCGGAGGAAGCAGCAGGTCCTACCGGAACTGCGTCACAATCGCTCGCCATTCATTCCTATTTCTAGCACGCTCTCTTGCCTCTCACATCTATCCTCCTATCACCCAGAGCTTTCTTCACTCCATCCATCCACCCAAACCTTGGCCTTCCTCTTGTACTTCTCCCATCAACTCTTGCATTCATCACCTTCTTTAGCAGACAGCCATTTTCCATTCTCTCAACATGACCAAACCACCTCAACACAATCATATCCACTCTACCTGCTAACTCCTTTCTTACACCCGTTTTCACCTCACTACTTCGTTCCTAACCCTATCTATTGAGATACACCAGCCATACTCCTTAGACACTTCATCTCAAACACATTCAATTTCTGTCTCTCCATTTGATAATAGAAAAGTAAAAAAAAAAAAAGGATTAAATGAAGCTCGGTTAATCTCGAAAACCAATATCATTTGAATATTTCAGTGCATATGCATAATATTATGTTGTCTAAAACTAGAGATCATGTGATGAACATAGATTTAATGAAGTATAAATTTATTTTTTGTTTGTTATTTAATCAACTCTTTTTAAGGAAAGGTTTTTTGTGTCTTCTATTATATTTATGTATTGTATGGCACTCCCAAAAAAGAGAAACTTTTCATTCTTCCAATTGATAACTAATGATACAGTCGACCTTCTGTCTTCGCTGGGGTTAGGTAGCAGAGACACTCGCAAAGAGCGAAAATCTTTGTATAATTGGTGCCTCTAGATTAATGAACTAACCAATGTCTACATGCTGTCGCCTAAAAGCACTAGTAATGCACTACTGTACATATTCTCAAGTATTCCTCTAGTTGTACTGTAGGTTTTATTACAGTAATTGTACGATAAAATACTGTACAAAGTTGTATTTTAACGTATTTACAGTAACAAATTCTTAAATCACTTGTAACACTAAAAAAACTACTACTAAATTTCATTCTATTCTCTTCACAATCCTAAATCTGTAAAATTTAACTATTCAATTTTATTATTAAGTGTAATATTATATGTAATTAAGTTGTGATTGATTTTCATTTTAATATGATTTTCCTCTACCCTCTCTTTATATCAAATTTTAATCTATTATCCATTCAATTTATTTTCCTTCCATCCATTGTTTTTATCTAATTACTCTCAGCATATTTCCTTTTAATATTTGCTTCATTTCTGCTTAATGATTTACAAGCATTTCAGTTTAAATGACTAAAGGAAACAAACAACACTTAGTCTACAATCGGTAAAATGTTATTGTACAATATTTTATCTTCCGTGTTTGCTTTTAATTTCTAATTTGTTCCAACACGGAAACTTACCTCAAACTACTTTCTTAGGAGTTACCTGCAATCTCCTCTCATCCGACCAGAGTTTTGTGTAGGTTACCCTACTTCCGTTTTCTGTGAGGTCTAACCTCAGGTGGTAGGATACGTGCCCTGAGGCTAGGCCCGTGTCAGGCAGCCTGCTAGCTTGGGTCTCAGTCCTCAGTAAGTTCTCTGGTTGCGTCGCGATATCATCTCGACGCTCTCCTTATCTCAGTGCGACTCTTTTATGTCCCCGACTCCTTTGTGTCCCGCGTGACTCCCATGTGGTATTCCTGTGCTTTCCCTTTGTGTTCCCACATTCTCACGTGTTAACCTTGTCCTTTTTATCCTTTTTTGATGCATTCCTTGTGCTCGTTGTGCAGGGACAGAGTGTGTTCCCCGTCGGACACTTGTCCGGAGTGCGATTCGTGGAGTGAGGTGCAGTGGGTACGCTATGGTACCAAGAAGAGGAAGTTTTCCAAGAGGTCGCCCAAGAAGGCTAGCACCTCTTCGCCCTTGACGTCTCCAGGAGGAACGTCGGTTAGAGTTTCCCTTCCACCTTCCCCTACCCAGAGTAGGGGACGAGGTAAGTCCGTTGCAGGGAAGAAGCCAGAGGCTCTTCCCCAGGAGTCTGTTCTTCATGATAGAGGGGTAGCAGCTTCTTTCAAGGCAAGTGGTGGGCCTGAAGGTGAGGTTAGTGGGGGTCCTAGAGACGGTGCCCTGGTGCTCGCAGGTCACGTCTCGTCTGATGATCCCATGTGGAGTAAAAATGTCCGTCTCTTCGCCCGCATCATGGGCATGTTTTTCAGGTACCTCCGCAGCTGAAGGCGCCCCAGAGAAGGAAGACTCACCGACGGCGGGTCCAGGAGAAGGCGTTCTCATTCCAGGTCCTGTTCCAGGTCGCGACATGGAAGGAGGCCATCAAGGTCCCCGAGGAAGAAACTCAGGAGGAGCAGGTCCTCGTTCCCCGCAGTAAGCTCGAGGACTGCACTACTCTCCCGGGCACCGCGGGTTGGCGTAACAGAGACAGTCCTCCTAGAAGGGCCTCTGCCAGCCACAGATTGACCCTCAGAAAGACCGAAGGTCCTCGTCGGACAGGCGTAAGACCGCGAAACAGACGATTCAACCCGACCAGTGGAGGGAGTCGCCTTTTCGGACGGGCAGCCTCGTCGAGTCGGCTCATGCGAGCGATCGGCAGGGACGGCTTCCTCCGTCGGGCAAGCCCACGGAAGCCTCGTCCCCCTCGAAGAAAGACAAACGGAGGATGGAAGCTCTCGCCTCCACGGCAATGCCCATCCTCAGACCCCATCCTAGTGCGGAGGCGCCCGTCGGTACAGCTCATCAACCCCGGACGGAGGACGCGGACGCCGACACGGAGGGCGTGCCAATGGAGGACGGAGGCCCTCGCCGCCACGGCTATGCCCGTCCTAACGGAGGACTCCGCCTATAGGATGGAGGCCCTCACCGCCACGGCAATGCCCGTCCTAACGGAGGACTCCGCTTATAGGACGGAGGCCCTCGCCGCCACGGCAATGCCCGTCCTAACGGAGGATTCCACCTATAGGACGGAGGCCCTCGCCGCCTTACACGGAGGCATCCGTCGGTGGAATTCCGCCTAGAGAAGCAGGTCACCAGACAGAGGATGACGACGACAACGTGGTTGGGGCGGTAGCGGAGGACCAGACATACAGGAGGGTGATAGGGCTCATCAGACGGCACCACAGGATGGACGAACCGAAGCCGCGACGGTTGAATTCCCCCGTACAACAGAGGACCTCACTGGCTGGCTCCCTAGAGCTTCTTCGCCATCCTCGCGGTACGTCTCCCTGAGCAGACCAGATCATCGACGGAAGTCTTTGCACCAGGTCTCGGTCGACAGTCATAAGCCCGCGAAGGTTCCGACTTCTCCCGCCCAGCTGAGAGAGTCGCCCCTTCGGACTGGCAGCCTTGTCCCAGCCTCCGGTTCTTCGATAGACCGCCCTGAACGAAGGAACCAACCAGACAACATGGGGAACCCCGCAGCTACGTAGATCCCCGCAGGAGCTCCATCTATCCAGCGGAGGCAGCCGCTGGTTCGACCCGGCAACATGGCATCCATACCCGGTACCACTACAGCTCCCTTCAGGCTTCGTGGTCAACCGCTGGTATACCAGGGTTCTCACACCCCACGGATTCCCCGGGAGGGGGTAGACCCATGACGGATCCCTCCGTCCCGGTGGCTCCACCCGTGATGGAGCCAGCCGCTCCATCTTCCCGGCCAGCCCCATCCAAGCATTGGAGGTGGCCGCTGACACACCCATGACGGCTACCTCCATCCCGGCGGATCCATCCGTGATGGATCCAGCCGTGCCATCGTCCCGGCCAGCCCCATCCAAGCATCGGAGGCGGCCGCTGACATGGCAGGGTACTTGAACCCCACAGTTTTCCCCGGGAGGGGGTAGACCCATGACGGCTACCCCCGTCCCTGACGGCTCCATCTGTGACGAAGGCAAAGTGGTTTTCCCCCTAGCGGGTCGAACAAGGCTATTGCCTCCCCAGGGCCTGCCTCAGTGGCCGCTAGAAAGGCCCCCCCCCACAACTTTGCCCAGTGCCTCTTCGGCTCCGTCCGGCCGTCAGATGTAGAAGTTTGCACACGTAATCTTTCCCTTGCCTTGCCCCCCCCGTAGAGGACCTTCGACTCCACAGTTAGCCTTAGACCCTCCTACTCGGCCTCCAGGAAGGAGCGTACAAGTCGTTCCTCCAGAAGGAGATAGGGAGAGAGGCCCCCTACTCCTGCCCAAGCCTCAGGTGGGGGGGATGCCTCAGACATTTTTGACAAGCATGGTAAAACCACGGAGCAGACCCGTGGACAGTAACAGTGTTAAAGGAAGGGTACAGGCTACCGTTTCTGGCAGAACCTCCGCCCCTGATTCCAGCCATTCGGGCGGAATGGTTGGCTCTCAAGGACGCTTTGAAGAGGACAGCCTTGCAAGAGGAAGTCTCCACGGTGTTGGAAAAGGGAGCAATGGAAACGGTACAGGAGCCGGGCTCGGCCTTCTACAGTCGGCTCTTCCTGGTGGAGACGGCAACGGGACGTTGGAGACCGGTCATAAACTTCTCGGCCCTCAACAAGTTTGTGTGCAAGACCGACTTTAAGATGGTCACCCCGAAGTCGGTCCTGGATTCCTTGAGAGAAGGGGACTTCATGATGTACACCTCAAGGTTGTTTATTTTCAAATTCCAGTTCACCCCTCCAGCAGGAAGTATCTTCGGGTGAAATGGGGTGCCCAGACATTGCAGTTCAAGTCCCTCTGTTTCGGACTGTCCACAGCGCCTCAGGTCTTCGCGAGGGTCTTTGCAACAGTCTTAGTGCGGGCTCAAGAACGGGTCATCCGCCTGATTAGTTACCTAGACGACTGGTTGCTCCTTTCATCCTCAGAGGAAGTTTTTGTAGGAACGAGGCGCGAAGCTTCTGCAGTTCTGCGAGATTCTGAGCATCACCATTAACCTGGAGATGTCTCATCTATCACCCACCACCAGGATGACTACTTACCTAGGGATGGTCCTGGACTCCCGTCTAGTGAGAGCCTTTCCGTCGGAAGGGAGGCCGAACAGCTTGGACCAGATCCTCCGCCCCTTCTTATCGGGACAACCCAGGAGAGCAAAGGACTGGCAGAGGTTATTAGGTCACCTCGTATCATTGGAGAAACTGGTTCCCCAAGGGAGGCTCAAACTCAGGAACATCCAATGGAATCTGAAGGGACTCTGGAACCAGATAGAATCCCCCCACAAGGTGGTTCCCGTTCTCCCGGAATCGAAAGAAGCCCTAGAATGGTGGCAAGACCAGACGGACACCCTCAAGGGGATGCCCTTCGCAGCCGAGCCCCCCGAGATGTTTCTCTTCACAGACGATTCCGAGGAGGTATGGGGTGCCCATCTCCTTGGAAAGTCAGCAAGAAGCAGTTGGACGGAGGTAAAGAAGCACATCACATAAACATCCTTGAGATGGGAGCGGTTCGAAGGGCGTGCCTACAGCTCGTCGGCCTACTACGGTGAAACATCGTGGCACTGACGTACGACAACACCACGGTAGTAGCATACATAAGAAGGAGGAAGAACTGAAATCGAGGGAGATGTGCGTTCTCACGTTAGAACTCCTGGATTGGGCCGAGTCAGAACAGATCACGGTCGCAGCGAGGTTCATTCCAGGGAAAAGAAACGTCCTGGCCGGCGGACTCAGCAAGAGTGGTGGGAGCCGAGTGGTCCCTGCATCCAGAGGTAGCCAAACTCATCATCCAGAAATGGGGTTCGCCAGGGATGGATCTCTTCGCAATAAGACTGAATGCACAACTCCCCGTATTTTGTTCTCCTGTACCAGAACCAAAAGCGGCGTTGGAGGACTCCTTCCAACACCGGTGAGACAGACTAGACGTATACGCTTCCCCCCCCCCTTCGCGCTGCTCAGGCAGGTGCTCAACAGGGTAAGGACGGCTCACAACCTAAGGATGGCTTTGGTAGCGCCCTGGTGGCCAAAGAGAGAGTGGTTCGCGGATCTACAAGAACTAGCGTGCCTTCCCCCGTGGACTCTGCCAGACAGGCCGGATCTTCTGAGGCAGCCCCGCTTCCAAAAGTTCCACGACAATCCTCGATCCCTTTGCCTTCACGAGTGGAGGTTATCGAGCGTCTCCTGAGGAACGAGGGGTATTCAGCAGGAACGTCTGAAAGAATGTCGTGTTATCTGAGGCGTTCATCGGCAGCGGTCTACCAGGCTAAGTGGACCGCATTTACGAAATGGTGCTCCTCCAGGAACATCATGCCTCTAAGGGCCTCTATCCCTGACGTTGCAGACTTCCTGGTACACCTCAGAGACGTAGTCGGTATGTCGATCCCGGCCATCAAGGGAGTCCGTGTAGCCTTAGGCCAAGTTTCCGCCTGAAGGGCATCGAGCTGGATTTCTCAAGACATATCTCTATGCTCGTCAAGAGCTTAGAACAAGCATGCCCCCCTCCAGCCGCCAGGGTGCCGCAGTCGGATGTGGCAAGGGGCCTGAAGATGCTAAGTGCACCCCCGTTCGAGCCCTTGAAAGACATAGTGGACAGGGACCTCACCCTCAAGACTGTCTTTTTGTTGGAATTGGCTTCAGCTAAGAGAGTGGGTGAAATCCCAAGGCCGTCTTGCGAAGGCTCACACGCGAAGGGTTGGCGTGAGATTTCCTTCAAGTTTGTCCTATCTTTCGTGGCTAAGACCCAGGATCCAGCTGTTTGGGATCCTAAGTTTGGGGGGCTTCGCAATACCATCAATTTCTCGTTCGGGCAATCCAGAGGGTTTGAAGTTGTTTCCGGTCAGAGCCGTAAGGAAATTCCTAAAAAGGACGGCTAGTCTCCGCCCTGGTATCAAGAACCTTTTCGTCTCCACAGGTACAGTGAAAAAGCCGGTTTCAAAGAATGCTATCTCCTTCTGGCTAAGACAGGTGATTATCAGGGCCTATAGCAGTGCGGGCATTCCCCTCCCAGGTAAGTCCAGGCCCCATGACATTAGGGGTCTAAGTACCTCCCTAGCCTTGGAGAGGAACATGGCAGTGGTTCAGATCCTAGAGCAGGCACCTGGTCGAACCAGTCTACCTTCACAACACTCTACCTCAAGGAATGATCGAGGAAGTCTGTAGACGGGTTCTCTAGAGGAACAGTCATCTCCGCGGTCCAAACGGTTTAAAGGTGTAGCCCCAGGTACAATCGTGGGTAGCAGGACCAAGAGACGCGGGTTCGTTTCCATAACCCCCTTGCTCTTCCTTCCACCTTTTTTCCCTCGGAGATAGACTCAGGTAGAGCCTGCACAAGACATCAGTTCGCAACATCGTCAAAGGACAAGTCATCGAGGAACGTTTTCAAGGGTGATTTACTTAGACACTAACATGAGCTCTTTGTGTAGTTTTTCCCCTAGGTTTCGTTTTCCGACCACCTCTGAACCTAGCCTCCTATCTAGGTTCCATTACATCCCGCTTAGCTGGGTCTTGGGGTCAAGAAGGACACTCCCACCTCCTAAAGTGTAAGTCTCCTAAGAATGTAGTTCGAGGTAAGTTTCCGTGTTGGAACAAATCACAAATTTTAAGTAATTCGTATTTTTCCAAACATACTTACCGAGAACTACTTTCGGGTAATGGCCCGCCCTTACTTCCCCGAGTGCCTTACTGACCCTTTAAGTAGCTAAGCTACCAAGAACTTACTGAGGACCGAGACCCAAGCTAGCAGGCTGCCTGACACGGGCCTAGCCTCAGGGCACGTATCCTACCACCTGAGGTTAGACCTCACAGAAAACGGAAGTAGGTTAAACTACACAAAACTCTGGTCAGATTAGAGGAGTTTCCAGGTAACTCCTAAGAAAGTAGTTCTCGGTAAGTATGTTAGGAAAAGACAAATTACTAAAAATTTGTGATATTCACACATTTTTATTATTTATTATACCTTTTCTTATGTATTATCCTTATTCATTATTTCCTTTTCTTTGTATTTCCCACAACAATTTGGGAGTCAGGCTTATTCTTTATTTAGCTATGCTCCCCTCAAAGCTTAAATTGGTTTATTTGTTTTTATTAAGAAATTTTCCTCCATTTGTTAATGGAAAATGTTTAACTTTTTTTTTTGTTTTGAAATCTTTTTAAACAAAATATGTTCCATTTTAATTTTCATTCCTTTTCAGTTCTTATAAAAAAAACTATGAACCAGCGGTCAGAAAATAAGTTTTACAGCTTTGATTAACGAGCTAAATAAATTTGGCTTCCAGTAAAGGGAAATTTTTAAATTCTTATTTGAATGTGATGGTTCATATGAAAAAATTGTTATGGTAATTTTAAAAAGCTTTCTTTTAAAAAAGTGCTTAACTTTTTCGTTAACAAATAAGTTGGTGGTTATCATAAATTTTATATGAATTAAAATTTCCTTATTTATTTCTCTACAGTCTTGATTGTACATATACATCCCATCTTCCTCCCCAGTGACTTATGATGCCAAGGACTAGGGAATATTTTTTACTTTAAAATTGAATACCAAAAAGGTCTCGGCACTTCGCTTCTTCCAATTAACCCATAATGTGCCTCCTTAATTTACCAGAGGCTTATGTCTATTGAATGGAAAGAAAATGGGAAATTTCTTTTGATTTTGGTGATAAACATCGATAATCCTAGCTTCTGGAAAAGTGCAATATGACCTTAAGGCAACTATACAAATAACAGATTTTATTATTGAAATACGTTTGTTCCGTAACCTAAATAGAAACCACGCTATTTAATATGGGTAATTACTTTCGGCGTAGCTGAAATGATGAGCCACTAGAATTTTAACGAGGGTTTACGACCCCACCGCTATTTAGCAGGGGGTAGGGAGGGTAGCTTGCTACCCCCCCCCCTCACACACCTGTGCTGAGCTCACTTTGCTATCGGCTCGGGTGCTAGACGGACGTGTCCACTGTCACCCTCGCCTTACTGACAGCCATTTTGACTGATCTTTTATTTGCTTTTTCTTTTCTACAGAGTGTTTGTGAAGTTGGCCTCTGTGATGCGGAAGTGTCCCGGTTTACCTGACCGCCCTTGTGGAACTTATATGTCGGCGGTCGAGACGGACCCTCACACCTTATGTCCTTTTTGTAGGGGCCAACGGTGTGATAGACATAACGTATGTGGTGAGTGTGGGGAGTGGTCTACCTCCCAGTGGGAGAGGTTTTCCCGGCGCCGGAAGAAGAAGTCCAAAAGGGATATTTCTCCTTCGAAGAGTTCTTTGAAGGGGGAAAAACCCAAGGCTTCTTCTCCCATGCCCCAAACCTCCTCCGAAGCTCCCACTCGATCGGTTTCTTCCGAGAAACTGTCGAGTGGTAGCGTAGGCTGCAGTTCTGTTGACCGATCTCGGGTTTTGGGAGAGGGAGTTGCCTCCCATAGCGAGGCAGCTCCTCCTCCTCCCCCGGGGGAGGATATTAATTTTGATGTTAATGTTAATGTATCTAACCATGATTTGTTGCAGCTTTGGGCTTCCTTGGGGCTTCAGGGTTCGCCCTCCAAGGAAGCCCTGTTTGACATGATCAAGTTGGGAGCAGCTGTCAAACAGTCGCCGACTTTAGCAGAGGGTGATCCTCTGTCTATCGTCGACGTTGTTGTGGCAGAGGCTTCTGACGAGTTAGGTCAAACTTCTGCTCCTGATGTAGCTGAAGGCTTAGCTTCCCCCTCCAAACATCCTTCGAGGGAGGAGCTAAGTCCAACGGTCTCTCCTGCAGGTGATTCTCCCCCTCGGGGGAGTTCACTGACAGAAACTCCTCTTTGGAGGACTGCTGGTCAGCTTGCTAATCCTATGGCCCCCAGAGGGCGTATAAGGTGAAAAGCTCGCCTTCCTCTTCGCCGTAGAGGCCTTCCCTCGCCCCACAAGGGCGGAAGGAAGCACCTCTTCGGCACGTCATCCTCGCAGTCCGCCGCAGAGGAACCTCGTCGTCGATCCCCGACCCTGCCAGCTACATCCCTGAACACCTCTGCAGATCGTTCGCGATCTCCTTCGGTGGAAGGTCGTCCTTGCAAAGCACCCACCGACCTTCCTCCCGCTAGACCTGCTGACCTGCCTTCGCCGTTCCTGGCTGCTGATGCGCTGTGGGCACCCACGCATCCCATTTTCAGGCGAGCATCGGTCCCTTCGGGGCACAAGGGACTTCCTCTCCTA
Organism: Palaemon carinicauda; assembly: GCF_036898095.1. Lineage (NCBI taxonomy): Eukaryota > Metazoa > Arthropoda > Malacostraca > Decapoda > Palaemonidae > Palaemon > Palaemon carinicauda. The sequence continues at coordinate 48,012,125 of NC_090738.1, forward strand.
GAGACTAAGTCCCTTACGCGCCAGGTATCCCCTGCGCGCCATCGATCTCCTACGCGCCAGCGCGCTCCAGTTCCTATTAGAGTGCGCCAGTGCTCTCCTGTGCGTCAGCGCTCACCTGCGTGTCAGCGCTCACCTGTGCGCCAACGCTCTCCTGCCCGCCAGCGTGCAACTGCGCGCCCTCTTCCTGATGCGCGCCCACGATCGCCAGCGCTCGCCTACGCGCCAGCATTCTCCAACGCGCCCACGATCTTCGGATCTGGGCGCAAAGGGGAAGATAATCTCTTCCCCTGCTCGTCGGCGCTCGCCAGCATTGACACCTACGCGCCATCGCGCGCAGTCTCCATCGCTCGCCCACGCGCGCCCTGCACGCCCACCGATTGCAGTCCAAGATGCGCGCCCGCGCGCAAGGGATATTTCCCCTGTGCGCGCGCGCCCTACGTGTTCGCCCTTACGGGCTCATCAGGATCCTGTGCGATCTTCAGAACGCGCCCCTGCGTCCCATCGTTCGCTGACGCGCCCACGCGGGCCCTCACCTGTGCGCCATCATGCGCCCACGCGCACCCTCACCTGTGCGCCATCGATCGCCATCGCTCGCCCACACGCCAACGCGCACCCTCGCCTGCGCGCCAACGCTCGCCCACGCCATCGCTCACCTGCCCGCCCGAGCGCGATTTAGGTGGGTTTCCATAGCGCGAGCGCCAGCGCGATCCCACGCGCAAGACTGTAGGACGACGTACGGCTAGGTCACTGTCATCGCTCCCTCCCCCCCCCCCAAGCGTAGAACAGCGCGCTTGCCGGAGGGAGGGATTTCTCCAGATAGGTCCAGGAACTTACCTTCTTCTTCTTTTCAGGCCGATCCTGCTTTGGTAACTCCTCCTAGGGATCGAACGATCCCCTTCCCTCCAGAGGGAGTTTCTGACAGTGCGACTGTCAGTCGACAGCCCTGGTTTGGGTCCCTCGTCAGAGCGGTCGTACAGGCTTTCAAGCCTGTTCTCTCTGAACTGGGACACAAAGCAGTGGCAGTCTCGACTCCCCTGAAGAGGAAGAGAGGAGGAGTGGACGTGGTAACGTCTCCAAGGGCGAAGTTGACTCCTCGGAAGTCTTTGAGGAAGGCTCCCTCCCCCCGCAGACTTTCTCTCCCTCCCCTTCGGATGAGGATTTCCTGTCCTCGGGGGAGTCCTGTGAGGTGAGACGTTCCCCCATCGCACCATTGAGGGAAACCCCACCTCGCTCAGAGAAGTCCTCTCGGGTAGGGGTGGAGAAGAGCTTCGCACCATCACTTCTGGAGTCCTGTATCCCTCCCAGGAGGGAGTCGAAAGACTCCAAAACAATTCCGAAGTCGTCCTCGAGGATTAGACCAGAGCCAACCAAGCCCTCGGAGAACGTCCAAGAGCCCCCCCGAGAAGAGCCTTCGGGGACAGGAGACTTTGCTGCCAGCCCTTCAGGAGGGGAGCTTCAGGAGTCAGAACATGCCTTCTGGCAAGTTCTGACCCTTTTGAGGAATCTCAACGGGTTCTCGGATCCAGAGATTCCTCCTCGTGAGGGCAAGGACATGGTCCTGGACCGAGTCTTTGGTACTCAGTAACCCGCTAAGGCCATTGCGGCTCTGCCTTGGTCCCAAGGAGTTAAGAGTGCCAGAGATAAGGTCGAGGGCCAGCTCTCCGAGCCTGCCTCCTCCAGCCGGTCCAGCGCCAGCTCTCCGAGCCTGCCTCCTCCAGCCGGTCCAGCGCCGGGAACAAACTCCTCCCGCCTCCTCGTGTCTATCAGAGGAGGTACTTCGAGATCATGGAGGAGACTTGTCTAACTCTTCCTTTGCACCATTCTTTGGAAGAGCTTACCAAGGGAGTCCCTCTCGAGAGACTCTCCACCCGGCAGGTGCCTTTCTCGGCTACGGAGATCCTCAGCCAGGAGAAGGTAGCGAAGTGTGCCATGCAGGCAACTTCGTGGCTGGACATCTGGCTAGGGTCTCTAGGCATCCTGCTACGATCCGAGGATCTAACCAAGGAAAGTACCAGGAAGGCCATGGAGACATTTCTACTCTCGGGCACTCGTACCATCAAGTTTCTAGCCCACCAAGTCTCGAACTTGTGGGCTAACACCATCTTGAAGCGTCGAGATGGGGTGTCTGAGAGGTTTCACCAGAAAGTCCCCAACACCGAGATGAGCAGGCTCAGACATTCTTCTATCTTAGGGAGAAACCTGTTTGAGCCTAAGGACGTGGAGCAGGCAGCTGAGAGATGGAGGAAATCCAACCAGGACTCCCTCCTGCAGAGGGCTTTAACATCTAAGTCCTATAAGCCTCCAGCAACCCAGCAACCACGTCCTACCAAGATGACGAAACCGGTAACGGCAGCAAGGACATCGGTGACAAAGCCCTTTCATCTCAAAGACAAGAAAGGCAAAAAGTCCTCCGGGGGGGGGAATCCTAGAGGGAGTGGCCGAGGCCGCAAATGCTAGGATTGGCAGTCCCCCTGCATTTCCACTAGTAGGGGGATGCCTGCAAAGTTGCGCAACCAGGTGGCAGCAACTCGGGGCCGATTCCTGGACGATTTCCGTAATCAGTCAAGGATATCGCGTCCCGTTCATAAAATCTCTACCTCCCCTGACAGCTTATCCAGTGTCGTTGAGTTCCCTTGCTATGGGATCGGCAAAGGGGCAAGCCCTTCAGGCAGAAGTCGAGACCATGTTGAAGAAGGGTGCTCTACAAGAGGTCGTCGACGGGTCCTCAGGCTTCTTCAGTCAACTCTTTTTTGTAAAGAAGGCGTCTGGAGGCTGGAGACCAGTCATCGACCTCTCAGCTCTGAACAGGTTTGTCAAGCAGACCCCGTTCAGCATGGAGACGGCAGACACGGTCAGACTTGCAGTGAGACCTCAAGACTTCGTGTGTACACTGGACCTGAAGGACGTGTACTTCCAGATCCCAGTCCATCCGTCTTCAAGGAAGTACTTAAGATTCTGCTTAGACAACAAGATCTACCAGTTCAAAGTGCTGTGCTTCGGTCTCTCCACAGCACCTCAGGTTTTCACCGGAGTGTTCACCCTGATATCACCGTGGGCACACAGGATCGGCATCCGTCTCCTCCGTTATCTGGACGACTGGCTGATCCTCCTTCGACACCGAGACAAACTTCTAAGACTTTGCCAGGATCTGGGGATCCTTGTAAATCTCGAGAAGTCTTCCCTGCTGCCTACTCAAAGACTGGTATATCTAGGCATGATAATAGACACCAATCTCCACAAAGCCTTCCCATCAGACAACAGGATAGCAAGGCTGAGGAGGGTCGCGAGTCCTTTCCTCAGATGAGAGTAACTCCCAGCCCAATCGTGGTTACGTCTCCTCGGTCACCTCTCATCCCTGGCCCGTCTAGTTCCCAATGGTCGCCTCAGAATGAGATCTCTTCAATGGCGACTCAAGTCCCGGTGGATTCAAGGACACGATTCCCCGGACGTCACGATCCCGATGGGTCCTGTAGAACGGACGGACCTTCAGTGGTGGGTGACAGACGAGAACCTACCAAAGGGAGTGAATCTTCTCGTCCTCCCTCGGATTTGATGCTGTTTTTGGACGCTTCAAAGAAAGGGTGGGGGGCCCACGTTCTGCACCACAGGGCCTCAGGCCTATGGTCAGAATCAGAAAATTGCCTCCATATAAATCTGCTAGAAATGAAGGCCATATTCCTGGCTCTTCAACAGTTCCAACAATATCTGGCGGGTCACTCTGTGGTGGTGATGAGCGACAACACCACAGTAGTGGCTTACATCAACAAGCAGGGAGGTACCTTATCAGAGCAGCTATCCCATCTCGCAGTAGAGATACTGAGATGGACCGAAGTCCACTCGATCCCACTATCGGCTTTCTTCATTCCAAGCAAGAGGAATGTGCTCGCTGACAGTCTGAGCAGAGCGTCTCAGATAGTGAGTACCGAGTGGTCTTTGGATCATCTAGTAGCAAACAAAGTCCTGACTTTGTGGGGTTCCCCGACTGTGGATCTGTTCGCGACAGCGTTGAACTTCAAGCTCCCCAGTCCCGGATCCCAAGGCACTGGCAAGATGCCTTTCAACAACGGTGGGACAACATCGACGTTTACGCCTTTCCCCCGTTCTGTCTGATGAGAAGGGTACTCAACAAGGCCAGAGTATCAGTCAATCTCTCAATGACCCTAATAGCTCCGCTATGGCATCATGCGGAATGGTCTCGGACCTTCTGCAACTCCTAACGGAACTTCCGAGAGAACTCCCCCCACGACACGAGCTACTCAAACAACCACACGCCAACATCTTTCACAAAGCCGTAGCTTCGCTTCGACTTCACGCCTGGAGACTATCCAGCATCTCGCAGAGAGAGGTTTTTCGCAACAAGTTGCGAATAGGATGTCTGGACACCTGCGAAGGCCATCCGCAGGGGTCTACCAGGCAAAGTGGAGAGTTTTTTGTGGTTGGTTTCGTGGAAGGGGTATCTCTCCACTCGATGCCACTATTCCAGCAATAGCGGAGTTCTTCGTGTATTGCGAGAAGAAATGCGCCTTTCAGTCTCAGCAGCGAAAGGCTATCGCTCAGCCTTAAGTCTAGCCTTCAGGCTCAAAGGAGTGGACATTTCTTCTTCGCTGGAACTTTCCCTACTCATACGAAGTTATGAACTTACCTGCCCTCAGTCGGAAGTGAGACCTCCTCCATGGAACATGGTTCGAGTACTCAGGTCTCTTAAGAGACCTCCATACGAACCATTACGTCAGGCTTCAGATCGCCACCTTACTTGGAAGACGGTGTTCCTAATAGCTTTGGCCTCGGCCAAGCGAGTCAGCGAACTTCATGGTCTCTCGTATGACATCGCCCATTCAAGGGGATGGGGGGAGGTAACGTTCAGATTCGTCCCTGAGTTTGTTGCTAAGACTCAGAATCCGGGAGTGCCGGACCCACGGTTCGACTTTCAGGTTTCGAGTCTTCGTTCTGTAACAGATGACCCAGACCATCTCCTACTGTGCCCAGTAAGGAGTCTGAGGCTGTATCTTAAAAGAACGGCAGCAGTTCGTCCCCAAGTGCAGGCATTGTTTGTGAGCACTGGGAAGACGGAGAGGAGGGTTACCAAGAATACCATCTCGGCATGGATTCGGAAGGTAATACATCTATCCCTGAATCTTGACCCTCCTCCGTCACGTCGCCCTAGAGCACATGATGTCATGGGCGTAGCTACGTCCCTGGCCTTCAAAAAGAACTTCTCAGTGACGCAGGTTCTACAAGCAGGGGTGTGGAAGTGTCAGACAACCTTCACAGCCCACTACCTGCTAGACGTGACCCACAGGAGACTCGATACGTTCTCTATCGGTCCTGTGGTGGCTGCACAACAGCTGGTTTAAACCTCAGGCTCCTTAATGGATAAGTAGCAGAGGGTTGAGGGCATTGTTACCCGGTCTTAGTGTGCCTGAATGAAAAGGTATGTCTGGCTTTTATTCTTTTCTTCATCCTCCCCTCTCTTGGGGAAAGCAGCATCCTGGGTTCTCTGCACAGCTGACCTCAAACCACTGCAGGTAAACCATGTTTCCTTGTGTTAATACTGTCACGTCCCCATACCCTAACAAGGTGGTATTGGGAGAGTCCTAGCCTAAAGTTTCCATCTAAAGGACCTCAGGTCAACTTCCTAGGAAGAGTCACTCTTCAACCTTCACACAGCTGACGTAGGCCGCAGCCCTTGCATAGCAAGGTGCAGGGACTCCTTATTGTTGAGTGCTGACACACTCATATATTGAGTCCCCGGGCAAAAGCCAAAAGCCAGAACTGGCCGGGACTTACCACCCTTCCTAAGGGTTGAGTCACCCATATTAAATAGCGTGGCTTGTATTTCAGTTACGGAACAAATGACAAATTCGTAGGTAATTTGTATTTTTCCTAACTATACAAACCTTAGCTATTTAATCAAACTTGCCCGCCAGCCCTATCCCCCGTGAAGTCCTACCTCTAAGCAAAGTGAGCTCAGCACAGGTGTGTGTGGGGGGGGGGGATGTAGCAAGCTACCCTCCCTACCCCCCGCTAACTAGCGGTGAAGTAGTAAACCCTCGTTAAATTTCTAATGGCTCGTCATTTCAGCTACGCCGAAAGTAATTACCCATAATAAATAGCTAAGGTTTGTATAGTTAGGAAAAATACAAATTACCTATGAATTTGTCATTTTTCTTACAGCTGGAACGAAGTGTGTCTAGGTTCACAACCTTTTACTCCAGCCAACATAGTGGTCGTAAGCTCAACTGGTTATTCCACTTGTCAAAGGGAGAAATCGTCACTAATTGCTTTAAAAATCGGTGAGTTGAATTTTTCATTATTGTTTTTTTTTTTTTTTTTGTGGAAGGGAAGTTATGCAGTCAAATGATAATTTTTTTGTTTTCGTGATTATATTTAACTTTGCCTTTAAATATAGAGCAACAGTCATAGGCACTACTCTTGAAATTAGAATGGCCAGATTGAATGTAACTTTGGTATGTCATGATTCTACAGTGTTCAGGAATCAGCAAGCATCTAATCATGGAGGATTCTGTCCTTTGTTATACTTGTTAGATTTACAATGAATTTTTGTGTCATAAGCTTTTGTTGAATTTCATGTCCTTAATTTGTCTTGTCGAGCTGTAGGTTGTCTCATTTATTCACCAAACTACAGATATGGAGATCATATTTTGGAGCCTTCAGTTGTCTGCATTTGCTTCAAATATTTTCTTCAGTTTGAGGATTAAAATTTCTTTGTTCCGTAACTGGAATACAAATCTGCGCTATTTATTTAGGGATATTACTTTCTGTGAAGCTGAAATGAAGAGCCATTAAAATTTAGTGAGGGTTAACTACCCATACCGCTAGTCAGTGGGGGAGGGGGGTAGCTTGCTACCACTCCCACTCACACACCGGTGATTTAGCTCCCTTTACTTTTGGCTCGGATGGGGACCGGTTGTAACTGCTCTTCCTCCGTGCCTATTTTGGACTGCAATTAAATTTTCTTTTAACTTATGCGAGGCTGACACTTGCACGACTTTCTGCCACGAATTTGTCGTGGCAAGTTGTGACATTTTGTGGCACGCACTGGGAGGTTCCCGCACTGTTCACGACGAGTTCACGCATAGTTCACGATGAGATCACGACGAGTTCACGATGAGTTCACGAATGCGTGCCCACATTGGCACGAACTGGCACTACGAGTTCACGCATAGTTTGCGCACTTCCCGCATTGGCACAACGAGTTTACGCAATTCGGATGGTGTCGTGCCGACTTGGCCACGCCATTTAAAAACGGGGCTTCTCCAACCCGAGGACATTCTTGGATTGGCTTTGGAAGAGACAACAATGCTTTCTGTCAGAGACACCATTGCAAAGAGGAGAAGATACCTATACCGGGCAGCTGCTCTAGCCATTGTTGGAGAGCAGCAGAAAAGGCTGGCAGAGGAAGAAGAGAAACAAAAGGCAACCCCACCTCGAAGAAAGATATAAAGGAAAGTGTGGGTCAGGGAATGGTTAACCAGAAGGCACGAGTTTGGACAGTATGACAGTCTATTGACTGAACTCCACAAGGAAGATCAAAGGGGCTACAAAAATTACTTCAGAATCACACCTGACCTGTTTCAAGAGATGGTTGACAAGTTAACCCCGCACCTCCAGAAGCAGTCCACCTTCATGAGGGAACCGCTTCAAGTTGGACTCAAGCTTGCTGCCACCCTCCGCTTTTTAGCCACTGGAAATTCCTATCAAAGTCTGCAGTACAGCTTCAGGGTTGAACCAAGTACCATCTGCAAGTTCATACTCGAGGTGTGTAAAGCCGTCATCGCGGTCTACAAGGACGAAGTGCTGCGCTGCCCCAAAACTGAAGAGGATTGGAGGGAAGTTGCTGCCAGGTTCAGCTCCAGATGGAATTACCACAACTGTTCTTACTACTACAACTACAAGGGCTTCCACAGCATTGTACTGATGGCAGTTGCAGATGCTGCCTACAAGTTCCTCTATGTGGATGTTGGGGCAGAGGGTGGTGCGTCGGATGGAGGAACATGGAGCAACTGTTCCCTGCATGGTGCTGTAGAAGACAACAGAGCTGGAGTGCCTCAACCAGAACCACTCCCTAATGATGACCACCCAGTGCCCTATCACTTTTTAGGGGATGACGCCTTTGCTTTCTGAACCTGGATGATGAAACCATTCTCCCATCGGTCACAAGTCCTACGAGAACGCATATATAGCTACAGGTTGTCTCGTGCCCGACGTGTCGTGGAGAATGCCTTTGGAATTTTAAGTCAAAGGTTCCGTTGCCTCTTGACGATGATGCAGCAGAACCCCGACACCATCAACCTGATCACCATGTGTGCCTGTGTCCTGCACAACCTCGTCCTCATCAGATACCCATACGCAATGTCAGAAGTGGACTACGAAGATCTGGACACACATGATCTGATCCCTGGTGGATGGAGGACTGAGCAACATCTGCAGGGGCTGGTGCCTCTAACCGGCCATCATACCCAGAAGGATGCAAAGGATCAGCGAGACTACCTTTCACATTACTACATGTCCCCTGGCAAGAAAAAATTGTAGTAGCTCCATGAGCTGCATAGTTGTTCCATTTTTTAAATAAAAGAAACGTATCTTTGTTCCAACACGGAGTACTTATCTCGAACTACTTTCTTAGGAGTATCTGGGATCTCCTCCCAACCGACCAGAGTTTTGTGTAGTTTACCCTACTCACGTTTTCTGTGAGGGTTAACCTCAGGCGGAGTGATATGCACCCTGAGGCTAACCCCGGGTCAGGGAGCATGCGTTCCCAGGTCTCGACCTCCAGTAAGTTCTCTGGTCGCGTCGCGTTAACATCTCGACGCTTTCCTTATCCCAGTGTGACCCTTTGTCTCTCGCGTGGTCTTCACGTGGTGTACTTGTATCCTTCCCTTGTGTCTCCGCGGTCCCACGTGGTACCTTTGTGCTTCCCTTATTCCTTCCCTTATTCCTTCCCTTGCGTTCCTGTGTCTTACGGTGTATTACTAGTGCGTAATGGAGCATCCCCGCCGTTGTCCTGGGCCTATGGCCGGAAAACCGTGTGTTGCTTTTCTTTCGAAACCGGAGGTAGACCCGCACTCCTTGTGTTCGTCATGTAGGGGCAGTGTGTTCCCCTACGGGCACGTGCCCGGAGTACAAATCGTGGAACGAAGTTCAGTGGGTGCGCTTCGACACGAAGAAGAAGAAGGCGGCCAAGAGATCCCCTAAGAAGGCAAGCATCTCCTCTCCCCTTACGTCTCCAGGAGCGTCATCAGGGCGAGCCTCCATACCACCTTCCCCTACCCAGAGTAGGGGACGAGGGGAAGAAGCCGGCGGCTCTTCCCCAGGAGTCTGTATTGCAGGATAGTGGGGTAGTGGCATCATTCCAGGCAAGTGAGGGGCCTGAGGGAGGGACGGGTTTGTGTTCTGTGGACGGAGCCCTGGTACCTGTGGAGCACGTCTCTTCAGATGACCCTATGTGGGGTAAAAATGTTACTGCATCTTCTCCCGCCTCTTGGGCGTGTTTTTCAGGTACCTCTACAGCCGAGGGTGCCGTCGCGAAGGACGATTCACCCCCATCAGACTCCCTGTGGTGGGTACCTCCGAGGACACCCTACAGGTCCCTGTTTTTTGTCTGAAGAGAAGGGTACTCAACAAGGCTAGAACATCGGCCAGTCTCTCAAGGGCTCTCGTAGCTCCGCTATGGAATTACGCAGAACGGTTTCCAAACCTTCTGCAGCTCCTAATAAAGCCTCCAAGAGAACCCTCTTCACGCCACAGATAACCACACTTCGACATCTACCACAAGCTATAGCTTCGCTATGATTGTACGGCTGGAGACTACCCAGTACCTCCTCTCTCACAGAGCCTTTTCGCAATAAGTTGTGAAGAGGTCTAGATATCTAAGGAATTTCTCACCATCCGTCTATCAGGCAAAATATAACGTCCTCTGTGGTTGATGTCATGGAAAGCGTATCTCTCCTCTCGATACAGTGAACCCTCGCTACTTCGCGGTTCGACCATCGCGGATTCACCACTTCGCGGATTTTTTCCATAACCCATATATATACAGTAATATATATATATATATGTATGCATGTATTTATGTATATATGTAGGTATGTATATGTGTATACATATAAATATATATATATATATACACACACACACACACACACATATATATATATATATATATATATATATATATATATATATATACATATATATACATATATATATATATATATATATATATATATATATATATATATATATATATATATATATATCTATATATCTAAAGTAGGAAGATGTGATGTAGTTCTAAGGGAAAAGTATGGGAAATATGTCTGGGTAATAAGCAAAGCTCTACCTCCAGTTTGTTTCTACATTATGATCAGAGATAAATGTAAACAAAACATTGGTTGCCATTTTTTATCGTGCTTTTTAGCATGTTTAGGAAATGCATGATATAAAATCACCTTTAATATTTGTGCCTGTTTTAGTTTAGGGTACTGTAGTACATGCATTAAGTGTTCTGTACATTAAAGGGTAGTTTGTTAACAGTACTACGTACAAGGGAAGGTTTTAAAAGTCTGAATATACATGTTGAATAAATAGGTAAATATGGTGTCACTACTTCGCGGATTTTCACCTATCGCGGCCGCGACTGGAACCTATCTACCGCGATAAACGAGGGTTCACTGTATCTCTATTCCAGCAATAGCAGAATCCTCGAGTATATGCTGGAGGAAAAGACCTTCAGTTTCAGCAGGTAAAGACGATCACTCAACCTTGAGCCTCGCCTTCAAACTGAAAGGAAGGGACATCCCCGCAGCGCTAGATCTTTCCTAACTCATGCAGACTTACAACTTGCCTTTTCCCTCTCGGAACATGGTTCGAGTTCTCCGGTCTCTAATGAGACCTTACCTTCCACTTCACCAGGCAACAAATTTTCAGCTGGTTTAGAAGACAGTGTTCCTACTCACTTTGACAGCAGCCAAACGAGTCGAGGAACTTCATGGTCTCTCTTTCGACATCGCCCATTCATGAGAAGGGTGAAAGGCAACGTTCAGTCTCCAGAGGTGACGGATCCTAGACAACAAGTCTCCACTCAGTAACTGACGATCCAAATCATCTGTTCCTATACCCGGGGTGAGGTTTGAGGCTCTACCTCAAGAGAACGGCAACAGCCCACCCCTTCTCGTCGTCAACACTGGGAAAGACAAGAGGAGTATCACCAAGACATCATCTCTGCTGGATTTACAGTCATCAGTTATGCTCTGAATCCTGATCCTCATTCAACACGTCGACCCACGAAGTCAGGGGCATAGCTATGCCCCTGGCCCTTCTTAGCAGATTACTCTGTGACGCAGGTTCTACAAGCAAAGGTGTGAATGCTCAAGGTGACTTTCACAACCTTTCTCCTGTAAGACGTGACCCACAGGAGCTCGATACGATCTCTATAGGTTCTGTGGTGGCTGCACAACAGCTGGTTTTATACCTCAAGCTCCTTATTGGACAAGTAGCAGAAGGTTGAGGGCGCTTGTTACCCGGTTTTAGTCTGTGGGAATGAAAAGATTTGACTGGCTCTTCTTTTTTTCATCCTCCCCTCTCTTAGGGAAAGCAGCATCCTGGGTTCTCTGCATAAGCTGACCTCAAACCACTGCAGGTAAACCATGCTCCCTTGTGTACCTAGTATTAAGCTAATACTGTTGCGTCCCCATACCCTGGCGAGATGGTATTGGGAAAGTCTTGGTTACAACAGTTTTTCCTACAAAAAGACTGAATAACTTTACCTAGACAGTTACACTTCTAAATATCTCAACACACAGCTTGCGTAGGCCGCTGACCTTGCGTAGCAAGGTTTTAGCGAGTCACAGGGACTCCTTATTATGAGTAATAACATACTTGGATAAGGAGCCCCCAGGTAAAGCCAAAAGCCAGATTGGCAGGGATGTCCACCCTTCCTAATGGGGGAGTCACCCCTAAATAAATAGCGTAGGTGTGTATTCCAGTTACGGAACAAATGACATTCGTAGATAATTTGTATTTTCCCTAACGATACAAACCTTAACTATGTATATAAACTTGCCTGCCAGCCCTATCCCCGTCCTACCTCCAAGCAAAGTGAGCTAATTCACCGATGTGTGAGTGGGGAGGGTAGCTTTGTATACAAACTTGCCTGCCAGCCCTATCCCCCTTGAAGTCCTACCTCCAAGCAAAGTGAGCTAAATCACCGATGTGTGAGTGGGAGCGGTAGCAAGCTACCCCCCTACCCCTGCTAACTAGTGGTATGGGTAGTTAACCCTCGCTAAATTTTAATGGCTCATCATTTCAGTTTCGCAGAAAGTAATACCCCTAGATAAATAGCTGAGGTTTGTATCGTTAGGAAAATTACAAATTATATATGAATTTGTCAATTTATAGGTGTTTATTGAAATTATACTATAATTGACAACATTCGTTATTAGATTTTGTACACATTGAAAATTAAGAATCTTGAAGGAAAGCAGCTGTGAGCTAAAGTGGTCTTATAAAAAGCCTTTCAAAACCACCTATGCATGATTGTTGAAAGGACAAACTGTGTTCAAGTTTTGAGTCAAGAAATATGATTTGGTTGTTTAGTTAAACTTGCAGTAATGAAAACTAAATAGCATTATGATCCTATTATTAACCAAAACTGAAGGAATTTAAAAAATTGATCTTTATATTTAATATTTGGCTACTCCTATTCTCCTATTTTGTGCTACATAGCCCAGTCCCTGAAATAAGTTTAGAAATTGCTAATATTTTTTTAGGTATCTTCGGACAAATGTGGCAATTAACAAAAATTCATATTTATTTCGAAAAGTAGAATGAAATCTAGTGTTGGTGACTCCTTGAATATTTGTTGGACATCTATGAAGCTTTGACTATTTCTCTTATTCAAGAAATCTTTTAGGTTTGGAGTCTCTCATTTTAGGCTCCCTTTCACATCCAGCAGTTGCCAGTTACCCAAGGCTGTGATGTCTTTTCTTTTTGGTAAAATTGTGAAATATATATGTAATGTGGCACCCACTGAAAGGGTACATCATGTTATAACATCTTTTCAGTAGTTTTCATGTGAAGGGAAAGTAAACATTAATTGAACATTAATTGACTTTAATTATAAAATCAACCATAAATACAGTAGGGTCCCGAATTATGCGAGAATTTGGTCGATTAATGACCTCGTGTAAATGGAAAATCGCGAATTTCGAAACACACAACTAACAGAAATAATTCCATTGCGGCCATGGCAACCAGCAATTTGCCTATTCAAATGTGTTTACTACCCATTTCCAATACTTTCTTTGTACTATACTGTATTTCTTTATAATATCAAATTGTTCTTGTAAATAAATAAAACATTTAATATACTTTAAAGTTCTAATAACTTGAAAAATGGTTAAAATTACAACCAGGATAGGTGTAAACACCATATATTTCCCGTTATAACACAACCCAAAATACAGACAAATTTTAATGTTTGTCATATCTATTGTATAATACAACTGGTGAATAGCAAAACCATCACTCTATAGACTAGCTTGTTGTATGATTGAAAATCCAGAATTATCAAAATAAAGGCGATTTTATATCATGCGTTTCCTAAACACGCTAAAAAGCACAATAGAAAACGACAACCAATGTTTTGTTTACGTTTATCTCTGATCACAACGAAGAAACAGACGCATTTATACATCTGTGTTTTTGAATTGACAGCAATTTTACCAAGTATAGATTATATGTTGAATTTGTTATTACCAATGTTCTAATTATTTTTTATTAGAACTTTCAAATAAATGAAATGAATGCCATTTATGAAATGTTTTTCTTTATGATGCCGCCTGAAACGGAAACCTTCCATTTGTTTACGCTCCATCTTCGATCATAATAAACAAACGAATGCATTAAACACACATGATCTAAGTCATAACTAATGATATTACAAACATTTAGTAAACATTATGTTATTACAAATATTTTACTTACCGTATCCATATAAATTCCTAAATTCGTAGCAAAGCTGGAAATTTTTTTTTCCTTATGCGTTTAATCCAAAATAGCAAACTGCCGCTAATGACAGAGTGATAACTTACGATAATTCTAAACTGTTACGAAAGATAATTGTCCTTTCCATATCCAAAATACTTTTCCTAACTTCAGTTATAAGTCAACTTGTACCCACCTCAATTATGGATCCATATGCAAAAAAGGTAAAAGAAGAAAGTACTAGGCCTATTTTTAAAGTCACCGAACAATTAGGTTACCGCTATAACGTTCGATGTGAGAGAGAGAGAGAGAGAGAGAGAGAGAGAGAGAGAGAGAGAGAGATGGTTTTAAAGTACTAAACAATAAATATGATAGGTTATAACATATTGGTGTTTATGTAATATTAACTGTATAGATGGTTTGAATAAGTTAAGAAATGGTGTAAACAATTCTTTGTTATTGTATTCGCGCGGAAGCTAGACATCAGCTGATGTGATCACAGCCAAAAGTAAAACAAAAATAAGTTAGCAATACTCGATTTTTAAAACACACCCGAAATTTAACAACATAAGGACATGTTTTATTATAGCGCAATTGACATTTAAAGAGTAAAAATTTTCTGGAATAGAATGGTGTTTCCTAAAAAATAGTGGTTTGCGGACGAAATTGGTTACCGTATTTTAAGCTATGATTGAAATGGATGTATACACAGTATAATTTTTTCGTTTTGTATTTAATTGACATTTCAAGAAAACCGATTTTGGTTTCTTCATCTATTTGTAAGTATTGTATAACGAGAGAGAGAGAGAGAGAGAGAGAGAGAGAGAGAGAGAGAGAGAGAGAGAGAGAGAGAGAGAGATATTATGACGCAGAAGGTTACAGACCTAGAACAGGGGAGGATGAAGGTGGGGGGAGTGATGAGATAGGCTGGGTGGACTCGCAGGGGAGACGGTAGGAGACGGGGGAAGGGAGGATTTGGTTGCCAGTGGCTAAAAATAGATTCTGAAAGACGGTAAAGGGAAAAACGAATCCCATCGAATAAACAGAATAAGGAAAGGGAATAAGATCCAGAGGAATAATAGATATAATGGAATGAAAATGACTAGATGGTGTTAGTTGTGATAAGAATAATTTAGATATTTGAAATAAGAGTGTCTGAGGAGGTATAGAAGGAATTCGTGATAAATATAGAGGAATATCAAAGAATACAGTTAGTTTGCATTAAAGGGTTTGTTATCGTTTATCGGCAGTGAATAGCCTAAACTTCGGTAACGAGTCGTCAATATTTTGTCATATTTTAAACAGTATACATTTGATTTGCAAACATTGGTTTTGTAGCGTAGACGGTAAAATAAAATCTAGAGAGAGAGAGAGAGAGAGAGAGAGGGATTTCTGCCATCAAATCTCTCTCTCTCTCTCTCTCTCTCTCTCTCTCTCTCTCTCTCTCTCTCTCTCTCTCTCTCTCTCTAGATTTTATTTTACCGTTTACTCTACAAAACCAATGTTTGCAAATCAAATGTATACTGTTTAAAATATGACAAAATATTGACGACTCGTTACCGAAGTTTAGGCTATTCACTGCCGATAAACGAACCCAGTCTACTCGTGAAAACCTTGAACGCCCAGAGGGAAAAATAAGGCTTTTAAATATACTGTACTAAACAAAAATAATGCTTTAATATACCATCATTAACACTACCATTACAATTATCGTAAGGTTGGAGAAAGATAAAGATTGCCGAGAACGTAACCACATTTCTGTTTACATTTTGTCAGCTGGACTCGCACAGTTAGCAGTTGATTTCATTGTTGATGTGGAATTTTATCCTTAAATAGGCTATTCATTATGAAATTATGTTAATGAAATGTAATGTTGATATTGTTTTGTAACATTTATTATAAATCACCGTATTTAGGGCTACAAATATACTTAAAAAGACAATAGATTTGATACATTTTGTAGTGCTTGACTCGCGAACTTTGAACAGCCTCGCAAATACAGAAAATTTATTTTTGAAAAATAGCGATCGCGGAAAAGGGGAATCGTGTAATTCGAACACGCTTAATTCGGGACCCTACTGTAGTTCCCTGCTTTAGGCTACTGAGATTATAACAAATTATTTTGAAGTACTGTAAATTGATCTTATCTATTGAAGGACAAACTTGGCATTCTGAAAAAAAGTACTATTTAGTAAATTTAAATTTTATACTGTTAGTATTTGGAATTTTTAATCTCCTGAAAATGTTGCACTGTTTTATGTAATATTTTTATTGATAGTTTTCATCACTTTAACCAAGATTCTGTTCTAATGCTATAGAAGCTCAAGAAATTTGCTGGTCTATTTAAAATCTAATTTCAGTAGCTATATTGCACTAGTGTTTTATTAGAAAGATTACGTGTAATTGGTTTGCCCATGATTTTTATGAATGGTTGACAGTTCATGGATAGTTTTCTTTGATGTTTCTTATTTCTATTTTTTGTATTTAGAATTCCTTTGTTTTTCCTAAGTGTATATTACAACGCTATTGACTTGAGGTTTCATTTATTAATGAGTTTTTAAATTTCAGGTATACACTACAAGCATCCACATTTCAAATGGCTGTACTGCTTCAGTTTAACACTGCAGTTTCATGGAGTGTTGGCCATTTACAGGTATTTAGAAATATATATATTTTGTTGTAAACTGTAAGTATCGATCATATTACTAAATTTTCAATAAATTTTATAGAAGTTCAAAGATATTCACCGTTCTCTGTGTTTACTCCACAAGCAGTGTTATTCTTGTCCGTTTTACTATTTTTCCCCCACATATAGTTGTCATTCACTTTAACCTATTCTCACATCAGTGATTGAAGATTGAATTGTTATTTAGCACATACTTATTAATTAACTTGCTACGGTTCCAATAAGACATCATATGGTTAATGGCTTTTTTTTACCTTGCTGTCCAATCTGTTTGATTGAAATGTTAGGAAGGTGGATGGCGCAATCCCAGATATGCAAACCAAGTTATGGCCTGTATGTGATTGATGGTTTTGTATAGAAAAAATTGAAAAAAACTACGGTATTTTGCAGAATTAGAAATAATATTTAGGCCATACTTTGGTTAGACATGACATGTACGTTTTGCAATGGTCCTCCCTTAATTTTTTTGTAGTTTAAAGTGTTCACATAACTGTCTGGCTTTTAGAATATATTCTTATGTTTAAAAATAATTCACTGTTATTTCTTCTATTATGTCATCTGTTTACTATTTGTATAGTATTGACAAGTAGAGTTACAGTAGCCCTTTGTTATTTTGGTTTGAGGGCAGCTCAAGAATCTTAGTGTGATCTTCGGTATAGATTGATCACCAAGAATAGATTGATCACCAAAAATCTTAAGACTTTCTCAAGCATTAAGCTCATTTTTGGTGCAATTGAAGAAGAAACTGACCGAATGTTTCTCAAAAGTAAATTTGCCATCAAGAATCACACCTAAAGTTGTCATACAGAGTTGAAGATATATTTATCAGTGCTGAAAGCCTTATGTTATGAATTGATAAGACATTTAATAAAATTTCCAGATGCAGCAAATTTTAGTAAAAAAAAAAAAAAGATTTACAAGCTATATAAGGGGTATCCTCTTTAATCACTTTTAATGCCTGTATCTTTATGCTTAAGTTAAATTAAAGAAATTTGTGAAATATTGACAGTTACTGCAAGTAATTGTGTGAAAACAAAGTTTACAGTATAATGTCATTTTCGTAATAGTGACCTTGCTTTTGCCGAGGAACATTTTAGGCCAGGCCATGTAGTTGTATGAGCAGTCTTATTTATTGTATATGATGTAAGTTACCTAATTATGACATTTCTTTTACAGGAGATGACTGGAATTTCACAGGACATCTTACTGCAAGTTGTACAGATTCTTCTCAAGTGTCGACTCCTTGTTTCAGAGGATGAGGAAGACATATCGTTAGATTCTAGGGTTAATCTTTTCCTTGGCTACAAGAACAAAAAACTCAGGGTTAATATCAATGTGCCAATGAAAACTGAAATGAAGGTAAGACCAGTATATTACTTTAGTATTTGTAATGTTAATTTGTTTGTGCACAGATTTATTCGAAAACGGTTGTCTCAAAATGCAACTGGGTGGTCTCATTCAACTACTGTACTGTGGTGATAAAACAGGTTTCACTTGAATAACTTGCTCGACTGAAGTTTTACAGTCTTCCAATCGGGAAAGTTACAGAGCTTTGTAGTTATTAGGCAAGATTTAGTTCATATATATACAGCATATATATTTCGCCTGGGGCTTTGATCCCGAGGTCGTTAAGAGAATCCAGACATTAATGTATCAAAAATATATATGGCTTATTTGAATACGAAAAACACGTCTATATATATATATATATATATATATATATATATATATATATATATATATATACACACACACACACACAGTAGGGTCCCGAATTATGCGAGAATTTGGTCGATTAATGACCTCGTGTAAATGGAAAATCGCGAATTTCGAAACACACAACTAACAGAAATAATTCCATTGCGGCCATGGCAACCAGCAATTTGCCTATTCAAATGTGTTTACTACCCATTTTCAATACTTTCTTTGTACTATACTGTATTTCTTTATAATATCAAATTGTTCTTGTAAATAAATAAAACATTTAATATACTTTAAAGTTCTAATAACTTGAAAAATGGTTAAAATTACAACCAGGATAGGTGTAAACACCATATATTTCCCGTTATAACACAACCCAAAATACAGACAAATTTTAATGTTTGTCATATCTATTGTATAATACAACTGGTGAATATCAAAACCATCACTCTATAGACTAGCTTGTTGTATGATTGAAAATCCAGAATTATCAAAATAAAGGCGATTTTATATCATGCATTTCCTAAACACGCTAAAAAGCACAATAGAAAACGACAACCAATGTTTTGTTTACGTTTATCTCTGATCACAACGAAGAAACAGACGCATTTATACATCTGTGTTTTTGAATTGACAGCAATTTTACCAAGTATAGATTATATGTTGAATTTGTTATTACCAATGTTCTAATTATTTTTTATTAGAACTTTCAAAGAAATGAAATGAATGCCATTTATGAAATGTTTTTCTTTATGATGCCGCCTGAAACGGAAACCTTCCATTTGTTTACGCTCCATCTTCGATCATAATAAACAAACGAATGCATTAAACACACATGATCTAAGTCATAACTAATGATATTACAAACATTTAGTAAACATTATGTTATTACAAATATTTTACTTACCGTATCCATATAAATTCCTAAATTCGTAGCAAAGCTGGAAATTTTTTTTCCTTATGCGTTTAATCCACAATAGCAAACTGCCGCTAATGACAGAGTGATAACTTACGATAATTCTAAAGTGTTACGAAAGATAATTGTCCTTTCCATATCCAAAATACTTTTCCTAACTTCAGTTATAAGTCAACTTGTACCCACCTCAATTATGGATCCATATGCAAAAAAGGTAAAAGAAGAAATTACTAGGCCTATTTTTAAAGTCACCGAACAATTAGGTTACCGCTATAACGTTCGATGTGAGAGAGAGAGAGAGAGAGAGAGAGAGAGAGAGAGAGAGAGAGAGAGAGGAGAGGTTTTAAAGTACTAAACAATAAATATGATAGGTTATAACACATTGGTGTTTATGTAATATTAACTCTATAGATGGTTTGAATAAGTTAAGAAATGGTGTAAACAATTCTTTGTTATTGTATTCGCGCGGAAGCTAGACATCAGCTGATGTGATCACAGCCAAAAGTAAAACAAAAATAAGTTAGCAATACTCGATTTTTAAAACACACCCGAAATATAACAACATAAGTACATGTTTTATTATAGCGCAATTGACATTTAAAGAGTAAAAATTTTCTGGAATAGAATGGTGTTTCCTAAAAAATAGTGGTTTGCGGACGAAATCGGTTACCGTATTTTAAGCTATGATTGAAATGGATGTATACACGGTATAATTTTTTCGTTTTGTATTTAATTGACACTTCAAGACAACCGATTTTGGTTTCTTCATCTATTTGTAAGTATTGTATAACGAGAGAGAGAGAGAGAGAGAGAGAGAGAGAGAGAGAGAGAGAGAGAGAGAGAGAGAGAGAGAGAGAGAGAGAGATCAGCTGTTGTAATTGAATGTCGTGTTTTTGTTTCGTGTACCCCCTGAAGCGAGGAATTGATCGCCACAACTAACAATATTCATGTTAATTCCATTCTTGAACTCAAGTTGCCATATGTGAACTATGGTTTTATTTCTTACGGGGAGAGAGAGAGAGAGAGAGAGAGAGAGAGAGAGAGAGAGAGAGAGAGAGAGTTTCTGCCATCAAATCTCTCTTTCTCTCTCTCTCTCTCTCTCTAGATTTTATTTTACCGTCTACTCTACAAAACCAATGTTTGCAAATCAAATGTATACTGTTTAGGCTATTCACTGCCAATAAACGAACCCAGTCTACTCGTGAAAACCTTAAACGCCCAGAGGGAAAAATAAGGCTTTTAAATATACTGTACTAAACAAAAATAATGCTTTAATATACCATCATTAACACTACCATTACAATTATCGTAAGGTTGGAGAAAGATAAAGATTGCCGAGAACGTAACCACATTTCTGTTTACATTTTGTCAGCTGAACTCGTACAGTTAACAGTTGATTTCATTGTTGATGTGGAATTTTATCCTTAAATAGGCTATTCATTATGAAATTATGTTAATGAAATGTAATGTTAATATTGTTTTGTAACATTTATTATAAATCACCGTATTTAGGGCTACCAATATACTTAAAAAGACAATAGATTTGATACATTTTGTAGTGCTTGACACGCGAAGTTTGAACAGCCTCGCAGATACAGAAAATTTATTTTTGAAAAATAGCGATCGCGGAAAAGGGGAATCGTGTAATTCGAACACGCTTATTTCGGGACCCTACTGTACATATATATATATATATATATATATATGTATGTATATATATATATATATATATATATATATATATATATATATATACATACATACATACATACATACATACATGTATATATGTATATATATACACACACACACATATATATACTTATACATATATACATACACATACATATATATACACATACATACATACAACACATACATATACATCCATATATACATACATACATACATTTTGAAACCAGGCAAAGTGAAAGCTGGGAAATATATTCATTTGTATAGTAAATAACAACACTAAGCCTATTCATTACAATGTCCTTGAAGCAGGCTGAGAAATATGCCAGTTACACTATATGAATCCCTCTATTTTATTTCTAGGCAACCATAATGAAATGAAACTATTTGGTTATAAAATTAGAAAGTGTCGCAGATAAAAATCATAATCCATTCTGTATCAACTCTTTAATGAAGTACCTTGATGGGGTAATACTCATGTGGTCCTTAGCACCTCTACAAGACTCTTCCACATTCCAATATTCATTGTGATATCATGCCAGCAGTCAGATGCTGCAGGTCTCAGGTGTTCCACATATCTTTTAACATATTGTCTCCCCACCTCATACGTGTTCCCACATGTCGTCTTCTCTCTGGTCGACCAAGCATCACTCCCCTAGCAATCCTGCTGTCCTCCATTGTGGCTACATGTCCAGCCCACCGCATCGTTTGTGCTCTTATGATGCTGATTATTAAAGGCAGCTTTGATGACACACACAATTCATTTTTGTCTCCTTCCAAAAAAAAAATTAAGGAAAATTTTTTTTTCTTATTGGAATGTGATTTGATAATCTAAGCAAAAGATTTAACAAAATTGATAAATCACAACCTTTATAAAAAGGAAACTTTACAATGACTACCATTTGAAAACTTTGGACCTGATTCATATAGGTCACTGAATATGTGCCTCCAGCTTTCAAGTCTTCTCTAAACTTCTGGGGGTTAGGGTTATTGCTGTCGGTGAACTTCGAGTAATGCACTGTAGGCTTTACATATAGGTATTTCCAGTTCCCCTTTCCTTTGGTCCCTAATTGGACTCACTTTTTAGCCATTTAATTATTTTTTACCATTCCTACTTTCTTTCATCTTGACATCCGGATTCTTTACTTTAAATCATTCAGCAACTTTGGGGTTTTCCGAGCTACACATAGGTGTTGAATGGTCTTCTAGGTTCCATTGCCAGGCTTTTAAGGGGGCCTGCCGACTAATGCCATTTTTTAAAGACAGGACTTTGACATTCAGACCACTTAATAAGGTGACTTGGGACATCTCCAGCCTGCGAAGGATTTTGGCCTCTGACCTTCGGTTTTGCGACATCAGGTCAATACATACATATATATACCAAGGCACTTCCCCCAATTATGGGGGGTAGCCGACATCAACAAATGAAACAAAAAAAAAAAGGGGGGGCCAGGGGGACCTCTCCTCTCTACGTTCCTCCCAGCCTGACAATGGTACTGCTAGGGTGCCACAGCCCACCCTCCGCCATTATCCACCACAGATGAAGCTTCATAAAGCTGAATCCCATACTCATGCTACCTCCTCGGTCATCTAAGGCACCAGAGGAAGCAGCAGGGCCTACCGGAACTGCGTCACAATCGCTCGCCATTCATTCCTATTTCTAGCACGCTCTCTTGCCTCTCTCACATCTATCCTCCTATTACCCAGAGCTTTCTTCACTCCATCCATCCACCCAAACCTTGGCCTTCCTCTTGTACTTCTCCCATCAACTCTTGCATTCATCACCTTCTTTAGCAGACAGCCATTTTCCATTCTCTCAACATGGCCAAACCACCTCAACACATTCATATCCACTCTAGCAGCTAACTCATTTCTTACACCCGTTCTCACCCTCACCACTTCGTTCCTAACTCTATCTACTCGAGATACACCAGCCATACTCCTTAGACACTTCATCTCAAACACATTCAATTTCTGTCTCTCCGTCACTTTCATTCCCCACAATTCCCATCCATACATCACAGTTGGTACAATCACTTTCTTATATAGAACTCTTTTTACATTCATGCCCAACCCTCTATTTTTTACTACGCCCTTAACTGCCCTCAACACTTTGCAACCTTCATTCACTCTCTGACGTACATCTGCTTCCACTCCACCATTTGTTGCAACAACATACCCCAAGTACTTAAACTGACCCACCTCCTCAAGTAACTCTCCATTCAACATGACATTCATCCTTGCACCACCTTCCCTTCTCTTACTCTTACCCACATTAACTCTCAACTTCCTTCTCTCATACACCCTTCCAAATTCTGTCACTAATCGGCCAACCTTCTCTTCCGTGTCTGCAACCAGTACAGTATCATCCGCAAACAACAACTGATTTATCTCCCATTCATGGTCATTCTCGTCTACCAGTTTTAATCCTCGTCCAAGCACTCGAGCATTCACCTCTCTCACCACTCCATCAACATACAAGTTCACCTCTCCATCAACATACAGGTTAAACAAACACGGCGACATCACACATCCCTGTCTCAGCCCCATTCTCACCGGAAACCAATCACTCACTTCATTTCCTATCCTAACACATGCTTTACTACCTTTGTAGAAACTTTTCACTGCTTGCAACAATCTTCCACCAACTCCATATAACCTCATCACATTCCACATTGCTTCCCTATCAACTCTATCATACGCTTTCTCCAGATCCATAAACGCAACATACACCACCTTACCTTTTGCTAAATATTTCTCGCATATCTGCCTCTTCTAAAACCACCCTGTACTTATAAGATTGCATTCTCTGTTTTATTCTTAATCCTATTAATCAATACTCTACCATACACTTTTCCAACTACACTCAACAAACTAATGCCTCTTGAATTACAACACTCATGCACATCTCTCTTACCCTTATATAGTTGTAGAATACATGCACAAACCCAATCTACTGGTACCATTGACAACACAAAACACATTAAATAATCTCACCAACCATTCAAGTACAGTCACACCCCCTTCCTTCAACATCTCAGCTCTCACACCATCCATACCAGATGCTTTTCCTACTCTCGTTTCACCTAGTGCTCTCCTCACTTCCTCTATTGTAATCTTTCTCTCATTCTCATCTCCCATCACCAGCACCTCAACACCTGCAACAGCAATTATATCTGCCTCCCTATTATTCTCAACATTTAGTAAACTTTCAAAATATTCCGCCCACCTTTTCCTTGCCGCCTCTCCTTTTAACAACCTTCCATTTCCATCTTTCACTGTCTCTTCAATTTTTGAGCTAGCCTTCCTTACTCTCTTCACTTCTTTCCAAAACTTCTTCTTATTCTCTTCATGAATGACCCAATCCCTGACCCCACCTCAGGTCAGCTGCCCTCTTTGCCACACGTACCTTGCGCTTTACTTCCACATTTTTCTCTCTATATTTTTCATACTTTTCTATACTATTACTCTGCAGCCATTCTTCAAAAGCCCTCTTTTTCTCTTCCACTTTTACCTTCACTCCTTTATTCCACCATTCGCTGCCCTTCCTCATGCTGCCTCCAACAACCTTCTTGCCACACACATCACTTGCGATCCCAACAAAATTTTCTTTTACTAACTTCCCATCCTCCTCTAAATTACCAGTTTCTCTTACTTTCACTTCGTCATATGCCATTTTCAATCTTTCCTGATATTTACTTTTTACCCCCGGTTTTATTAGCTCTTCAACCCTCACTAGCTTCCTTTTACATCCACCTACTCTATTCCCCCACTCTTTTGCTACAACTAATTTTCCTTCCACCAAAAAGGGTTCAGACATACCGTTAACCATACCCCTAAACACGTGCATGTCTTTCAATCTTCCAAACATTCTTTTAGTTATCAACACATATTCCATTAATGCCCTTTCTACTACTCTTCCATTTTCCACTCTTACCCATGTATACTTGATTTTATCTTTCTTTTTGAAAAAGCTAGAACTTATCACCATCTCTTGCTCAACACACATATCTACCAGTCTCTCACCACTCTCATTTTCACCTGGTACGCCATACTTCCCAATGACACCTTCTACCTCTCCAGTGCCCATTCTAGCATTTAAGTTACCCATGACAACTACATAATTCCTTCTACTCAGTCCTACAAACCTAGTTAATTCATTCCAGAACTCATTCCGCTCTTCTTCACTTTTCTCACTACCTGGCCCATATGCACTGACAAACGCCCAACATTCCCTACCCAACCTAACCCTTACCCATATTAACCTAGATGATATCTCCTTCCATTCCACTACTTTACCTGTCATCCATTCACTCGGCAATAAAGCCACACCCTCTCTCGCTCTTCCCCTTTCAATCCCAGACACTCTACCAGACATTTCACCAAACATCACTTCACCCTTCCCTTTTATCTTTGTCTCACACAAGGCCAATATATCCATCCTTCTATTCCTAAACATACTTCCAATCTCACATCTTTTACTCTATCGTACTACATACACGCACATTCAAACACCCCAAAACTAGAGTGCAGGGAGCTGTCACTCTCCCCCCAGCTCCATCTCTTTGCTGATGTCTCACAGGATTGTAAGTACAAGAGAGGGGGTTCCCAGCCCCCTTGTCCCGTCCCTTTTAGTTGCCTCTTACGACACGCAGGGATAACGTTGGCGGTGTTCTAATTGTTTTTATGCCCCTGCGGCCACGGGGCATAAAAATATATCCTGAAAATTAGTGTTTTTCAAATTCTATCTCCTCCCTTGATACTTAATATTAAGACCCGGGATTATTACCCTATATAGACTTGATGTAGACCTCCAATGAAATACTTTTTTTTTCTAAAAGTTGTTTTTTTGCTAGATATGAATTTTTTCATTATGGTAAAAAATACCCTATAAATCAAGGAAAAATCCTAAAAACAAATATGAAACAAAAATTGGAAAAAGGGCTCTGTTTGATTGATTTTATTGTCTCTCTAAGTTATATACCAAATTTCAATGCTATATCTTTAAAACTTAAGGAAGAAGATAGAATTTGAAGGTGTATACGTATAATTTTGAGACACGGCCATTCAGTTTTTTTGTATTTTTACAAAGACAAGATTAATAAATCATGATTATTATGAATTTTATGTTCCTTTTGGATATTAATTAACCAAAACAAGGATATCTATTACAATTTAATTATAAATAAAGATCCCTTTGGTCAATACCTTGCTTCTTGGGGCACTGTGTCAGGCGAGACGGTCGCTCTTTCATCCACAACACACACTTCTTCAACAACTCCTCTAATATTGCCGATATTACCCACTCCGAACTCTTATGAGAGCAAATTTTATTATGTTAACAAGATGTTTGAATTGTCTTTTCCTCTTTGGCATGATGAAATTCTTGCCGATACCAAGAAAAGCAGACATAAAAGAAAGCAAATGTTAGAGGTTAAACTCAAATGTATACTCTTTGAAGTTTGTGCTAGCACTGAAGAGTGTAAATAACTCCCTGTCTTGTGACTCTTGGAATTTATACAGATGCCATTGCTCACAACTTGTTTTATAATTATCAAAGTTTACGAAAACAGAAGAAATACTGCATTTTCTTGTAGTGATTAATGTTTTTGGCTTAGTTACTTTTACTAATTACCCTGTAACTATGAAAGTAAGAGGAATTTTTACAAAATATTTTGTATACGCATTCTCCATTGCCCTACGAAGCTCGGTGAATTTTTTCATGATTTTGTTTTTCGTCCTATACCCCCATATATTGCCTTACCGGCTGGGTCCCTTAAAAGGTGTAGGATTTGCCACTATGCCACGAAAATACCTATAAACCAGTGATGGGATGATACCAAATTTTATAACGATTGTGATACGAGTCCAGATACCTCGTTAAAATTCCGATTCCGATACAAGTCCCAATTCTGATACTGTACATGCAATGAATTCGTGATTATTTTCAGACCCTAAAGATGGTTTAAGAAACAAATATTTTTTGAGCAAAATACTTTTATTAATTATGCATTCAGAAGGAACATAGATGGTTTTGTTATGGTTAAAAAGAAAAACAAAGTTTCTTTATAAAATGAAAAGGCTAAGCATTTAAAAAAGATAATATTCAAGTTAATTCCTTGAAGGTATTCATTCATATTCAAGTCCCAATATTATTAGATTGTAATGTAAGAACATTAGCATCTCACTGGTTTCACCTTTCAGTAAATTTCTTTTCGGCAAATATAGTCCCTCCAAAACTAAATAATCAATGGTTTGTTTTCAACAGAAGAGTGAGAGGAAGGTGCAGACAAATACTTTCTGGCAAAAAGTACCATGATAATAAATTCATTTTTATTTAATTTCTACCCCTGCAAAGGATTTTCATCATTTCGTATAACCTTCAAAGAAATATATTTGGACATTTCGTGATTTATTAAAAAATTTTTGTTCTGGGTTTTGCTACTTGCATTACCTTTTGAGGCCATAGCTCCATTTTTTCTTGTCGTTTTTCGGGGAAGGAAGTGGTGGGTGTTGTATGGATATTTTTTACTTGTGATAAAACAAAAAATTATTCAAGACAGCAGCCAAGTTTGGAACGCTACACAAGACTGAAGTCTCTTAGTCAAGTATGAAACCTGTCCTGTTCTTATTCATTCTTCACACAACCATTTAGCGTTGCAATTTCTCTCTTCTGTAAATGTTCTCAACTTATCTTTAGAAATAATGGTACTTTAGATATTAAGATCTGTAGATTATGCTGATACTTCAATGTTGTCAAACAAAATAATTACTTTATTATTACTTGTAATAAGAATTTAAGTTACAAACATACGAATTCCAAGGAAACTTTTTCAGAATCGGAAATTTGAATAAAATTCTTCGATTCCGATACTAGAAAAAGTTCTGATATTTTAAAATCTTTATTCCAATTCAGAGTACTCGTCCCATCCCTACTATTATTTAGACCTAAATCACTTAATTTTTTGCATCATAATTATGTTCATTAAAATAGCGAGTAAAAATTTTTTTTTGGCTCTAGCAAATCTTAAGAAGTGCTATATAAGCTCATCAGAATACAACCAAACAAATAACACCCAAAAAATACCCTTATACAAGCAACTACAGTAATCCATTTTTATTTCACTAATTATAGTATATACCAAGGATAAGTGTGTTATATTCCTACCCATGTAAGGGAGTAGGGCCATCAGTGTACATCACACGGTGCACTATCAGCAATACTTAAGGGTCTCTGCAGTTTTCTTTCAGCCCCTAAATGCATTTACTGTGTATTCTACTTTACCTCTTTTCTTGCATCCATTCTTCGTTTTTGTTGTCCAACCTCTTCCTAGTGCAAATGCTGGATTTTCCCTCCAGTTGTACTTGGATGCTGAATATGAATAGCCTTGTAGACCCAATATTATACTATACTGTACTGTACTGTATATCCAAGCCTACATAAGTAGGCATAAAAAGAAATGAAGCGGATAGAGTAGCCAAAGTCGCAACTACTGTATTATGACCTGGTCGCATAAAGATACTTCTATTAAGTAATTGTGTAAAATCTCTAAAACCCATTATGTTCAATAAATGGTGAGTATATGGAATAACAAATCTGATAACAAATTAGAACAGGTCAAACCTAATTTTGGTGTTTGGAATTACCTATATCTGATGGAATGACACAAGGTCATTTTAACTCGACTGTCCCATGGATATGTAATGAACAGTCCACATAACACAATCCCTATATGTAAAAAATGTAGAATAATTATAACTAGCAAGAAATTTTATTCCTGGAATGTAAGACTTCTAATGTCTTGAAATTTTGGTAAGCGAGAGAGGTTTTAGTAGAATTGCTTATTTTTTTTTTTTTTAAAGCTGTAATTATTTGAATATAATTCAGCATTCATTAAGAAAATTCCTTTGGACTGATACTGATAGAGCCAAGTAAGTTGGCTTAGTGGTTTGTTAAAATACTTAAAAGTAATATAGATGCGATGGTACAAATTCTCATTAAAAACTGTTAATAGAAGAAAAGGGTTCATAATAAAACAGTACTGGTTAAATTCTCCACTTGTTTTAAACCTGCAAATACACTCTGCAATACTGTATTTCAACTCTTGATTCCTCTGTTATTGGTTATAATATTTTTATAGGATTTCTCAAATTAATTTAAAAAAATGTGTGTGATCTTCCAGATTGAGCAAGAGCTAACTCACAAACACATCGAAGAAGATAGGAAGTTACTTATACAGGCGGCGATTGTGCGAATAATGAAAATGAGAAAGGTCTGTAAGCATCAGCAGCTTCTAATGGAAGTCCTCAATCAACTTACTCCTCGGTTTAAACCTCGGGTTCCAACTATCAAGGTAAGTTACAATTAGTGGTCGTAGGGTTTGAAAAAAACTCAACTTAATAGGGAAAGTGCCCTGTGATTTTGATAACTATTTGAATTTTGTTGAATTTGACAAAGCAAAATATATGATTGTTGGTAGTAATTTTACAATTACAGCACATGCATTAATATGCTTTTGAAAATAGAAAGTATTGCAGGGTTAATCCAAATATTTTATTGGAATATGATAATTAGAAGCCCAAAAATTATCTTGAAAGAATATGGAAAACATTTTTAATGTATATTGATCTTTGTGAAGAATTTTTAATAGTATTCTGTTAGGTGAGTATCAATGTCATGTACATAGGTTATAGTAACCCACAATCAGGTTATTCACCGCAGGGTAATGAAATAGAAAGTGTGGACCAGGAGAAAGATCTCTGTATTATTATTAGCTAGGATCTGAAGTTCACCAAATATAGCATAAAAGCAGAAAAGAAAGCACAATAACTAATAGGTTACATCAAGTGAGAATTCAAATACAGAAACAAAGACACTTTACTACAGCTGTACACAACACTAGTAAGACCCCATCTAGAACACAGAGTCCAATTTTGGGCTCCAAGTATTCAGAAGGATATAGATAGGTTGGAAGGAGTACAAGCTAGGGCCACCAAACTAGTTCCAACACCGAGGCAATTTGGATATAGATGAAGAATGGAACGTTTAAACTTATTTGATCTACAAAATTTATGACTAATGGGACAATTAATAGAGGCATTCAAAATTCTTAAAGCAATAACAAATGTAGATTACAACAATCTATTCACAGTTAGCACAAATCAGTCCAGAGGTAATGGATACAAACTGGAATTGAAACGATACACCACCACTCCATGTGGCAATTTCTTTACATACAAAATAGCAAACTTGGAATAGACTTCCAGCAATGTAGTAAACAGTAACAGGGTAAATGAGTTCAAGAATAAGTTAGACAAGATCATAAGAACTCTAAATGCTTAAAGTGAATTGCTCTACCCAAGAGCAAATGGAGTCTGTGGATGGATTAAAAAATCTTTGAGACATCCAAAATCCTTGTATATCTCTCTCTCTCTCTCTCTCTCTCTCTCTCTCTCTCTCTCTCTCTCTCTCTCTCTCTCTCTCTCTCTCTCTCACACACACAGTCATATGTATATATTGTAGTGCATTGTACTTAAAATATCAGGTAAAGAAAACAATAAAATACTGTAACTTACAATTTTAAACATTATTCTTACCCGCTGGTTATATAACAAAAGCTTTAGTCTCTGACTAAAGCTATTGTTATATAACCAGCGGGTAAGTATGTTCAAAAATTTATTTTATTATGAAAATATCATTTTTAAACCATTTTCTTGTGGTTACGGCGATATGATGAAGGGAGACAAGTGAGCTGATTCCTGTGATAATTCAGCTGTTTTCGCTGTCATTGCATAACTCATTGTCATCTTATAAATTGTGGCAATTGTTGAACAATTTATTTTATATGCATGTGCAATGTTTGCCTTCTTACCACTATCTAGTTTCTTAATAATGGGTACTTCCATTACCATTGAAATGGCTTGCCATTTCTTCACATAAATACCACTATCACCTCTAATCTTCAGTCATAGTTCATGTTATTGTAATTTACGTAAATAAGATAAAAATATGTCGGAGGTAATACACACAAATAGCTACAATGATCACAACAAAAAAAAACACCATTGATTTTGAATAAAGCAGGTAGGAGCTGAACGGTCTTGGTGGCGGGACGGGTGCTACAATTTCAAAATTATAACTCCACGGAGTTTGAACAGATTTTTGTCTACCGAGAATTTGCGTTTGTAAATATAAAAGTTCGCAAATTGGATGTTTGTATGTTAAGGACTATCTCTACTGTGTTCTTTGGAGAGTTTTTTTATTCATTCATACTCTTCACTGTAAAAGTTGCCTTGAAATTCACAAACAGTCTTCCATTTTTAGAAGTGTACCTGTATGAATTACGATCATATGTAAATTGTTCTTCTCTGTATCGGGTTACTGGTGACTGCCTTGTGTAGTGCACTTCAAAGTACCAGCGGCTTTGATATATGCCTTTCTTTTCTACTTTTTCATTGGAGTTGTCCACTTTCACCTGCTTGGTTCTCTCAGGAATCTTAACCTGGCCAAATTGTCACCCTACTAAAAAGAACAATCTTTGGTATTAATCTAAAAATGAGAATAGATGACGAAACGTCTTAGAAAAACATATCTGTTGATGTGAACAATTCTTTCATAATGAATTTTGTGTTAATTTTGATTTATTTCTTTTCCAGAGATGCATTGACATTCTTATTGAAAAGGAGTACTTGGAGAGGATAGATGGCCAAAAGGACACGTATAGCTACTTAGCTTAAAGGTTAATAACTTGTAGGAGTAAACCTTGCCAGGCATAGTATAATTAGAAACCCATAATGTGATGTGATTAGCTACTTCGGGCCTTACAGGAATATATGGAGAAATATTTTTCTGCCATGAATTTTAAATCTAGCCTCAGTTTTCTCCTATTTAACTCATGTTTGCTGATCATCATAATGAATTACATTGCTCTCATATGTTCATTACCACTCATTGTACCCATAGGCACGTTCATCTGTGGAAGCACACAGGACCATTCATATACCCTGTTTATTATGATTATTTTTCCCGTACTTTATCCTTATAATAAGATTTTTTACCTGGATCTTAATGTGTCATTTATTGCCTTCAAGGATTTTAATTAAAATCCAAGTCATTCAGAATAATTATTGTAATATATTGTACCTTGATTCTGTTGTGAAAAGAAACAAGGTTTTGGTAAAGCATTAACAAAATAGGAATCTGTACAAGGTTTATTGTCCTTTCAATTTGTTTCGAAGTAGTAAGCGAGCGAGTTCTTGAAAAACAAACCATATTAACTTCAATGCCATGTTCTTTCCGAAATTTAATGTGAATCGTGTGTTTTTTTTTATATAGTTTTGAGTGTAATAGATTTGTTACTATTTTCCTTTTGTATGCCACTTTATTTCGACTAGGTTCATTGAAAGATATTAAAAGAGCAAATATCATTGCAACATAGTTGCAGAAGTGTGTTTGGTTCATGTGGATAAGAGCCTACAATCCAACCCTAACCCAATCTCCACAAACCTGTAGGTTAAGGGACTCAGTCTGTGATTGTTCGGAGAGGGTTTGGGCCTGGCTTAGTTGTCCACGGCTATTCTGGCCATAATACAAAGACTTCTACAAGAACATTTTACCGATCATGGATATATTACCTGAAAATTGGTTCCTATTTTATAGAGTGAAATACAACAATACCCAATTATAAATAATCCTACTGCATTGTATTTCTGAAAGTATTTAAATGTCTCCCTCTAAAAATACTAATTGTATCTTAATTTTTCCTCTTACTTACCAAAGGTTAAAAGAAGGAATAACAATATAATACACTTTTGGTTAGCATTGTAAGAGATATTTCATTCAAAGAAATTGAGGAAGATCATTCATGAGACAAGCTACTTGTAGTCATAAATCCTACTTGTGCTTGGAATAATTTCATTCATGACAAGTTACTTGTAGTCCAAAATGGGCTACATGTGCTTGCACTTGGTAATACCTTGTATTATCACTGTAAGGTCCCATATTATTTTTATTCACCTCCAGAAACTGTCAAGCTATCCCTCTGCTCTCTGTCTACTTAAATATTTTTTTATTTGAAGGTAGAAACTATCGTCATTTTGAAGCTGAGCACCGAGTGAGATTTTGTTTTGGAGCAATTGTATATAATAAAGTGACTGACTATGTCAGTATCATCTATATTGTATGTACCATTTGTTATTGCTGCTAATGCTTAGGAGGAATAGAAGGCACAGTTGAAAATGCCTTCCTTGTACTTGATTGAATAAATTAAAGTCAAGCAGTGAATTTTAATGGTACTATGCAGACAGCTCCTCTGCCTTGGGTAACATGAGTAACGCAGGTCGTGAAGGACGGGGAGCATCAACTCTGTAAATATTGTAGAGTTTATATGTAAAATTTACGCTATAGTTTCAGACTTTGTTCTAGGATACCATTTCTGTTGGCTTACGGGATAGAATAAATTATTTGATGTTGAAAATATTTCCTATCCTAAGTCTTTTATAGAGATGTAAAATTTGATCCCTGCGCAAATTGTTACTTACAACAAGATTGTAAACCGTCCATTTTGTTTTAGTCCTATAGACGTTTCCAGCTGATTGCTAGGTAGCCACAATAATAAACAACAACAAAGACCTCATTATTCTTGTCATTTGTTTTTACAATTACCTAGTGTGGTGCATGGTGAATGGGAAAGAGGAGAGTTGAAAGACATCTGTCCTGAAAAAGATCAGCTGAAAGATGCATTTTGGGAATAAATTCTTGATGCATATCGATAAAGTTCCTTGTTTGAGCATTAGTTATTACATAAAAATTAAGCTGCCATTTTAATAGTAAAAACTGTATAGAGGAACATTCCCTGTAATAATTGGCTTTTCAAATTAGAATTATGGCAGTCTAATAATTTTTTAACCTAAAATCTGATTTTTGCTTATAAAGAAAAAAATTCAAGGAAACCATGTTAATCAGTTTCATGAGGTTATTAGTGATATTGTACATTAGGCAGCCAAAGGATTTTCTGTATGTTAACTGTATTAATTAATGGTGTCTATAGGGGGATACTGATCCAAACAAAATGCTGAGAAGGAATGAATATCACATTTCTTGTAAATCCTTATGATATGGATATAACTTAATTCCTGCAGAGAAAGCTTTGAGCAAAGTAGGCTAAATTGGCTTAGCTATATGCATGTAAAAAAATTCTGTTGATTAATTGGGACTTGCTCACACTAGGTAATGACACCTGCTTTTTGAACTGTGCTCTGATCCATCTGTGTTGGGGTAAAAGTAATATAGAGCACTTTTTTTTTGTCATAGAGGAGTTTGGTAAGAGAAGCGATAATCAAAGTTAACTAGGGACTACTCGAAGGAGAACAAAATAAGGTTGAAAACGGTGTTCATTTCCCTTTGGCTGCCATGTCTTCATGCATTTGTCTGATCGTATTTTTCAACACTTCAATGCAAAAATCAGTTACACAATTAAAGCTAGCAATTTTATGGTAAACTAAAGGGACTTCGTTTGCTGTTTCAAACACTATTCTTTGAAAAGTTACCCTTTTTATTGTGAAAATTAGTTTCTCTTAAACACTTAGAAAAAATATATGGCTTGAAAACTTTCCAGGTTACCACTTACAACTGTAAACATTTTTTATGAAGATCATTAGTTAACCACAAATGAGTGAATTTACTACCTCTCAGAAGCTTGATGTCTGGCAACCAGCTTTGGAAATATCCTTGGTAAATTAGTTACACTACTTTTTCTAATATTCTTTTGAAGAAGTGTGTTTTATGGTTTTACTCTAGGAAGAAAAATTTTTTCTGTCTAAAAGGATAGATTTCATCCTTTTCTGTATTTTAGTCTAGTACAGCAGGTGATAGACTTGCAGGCCTTTTTAAATAGGAAGGTAAAACTTCTTCCAGTTCCTTGAAATGGTTTTGTTTTTCACACTTGAGCATTGAAAATTAACCCAAGTGACATGCTTTTTCAAGTATTGCAAGCTCTCAACCTTTGGTTTGCAAATGAATAAATTTAGAAACTGAAGGTCACGCTTAAGTTATCTATGCACTGTCTGGACTAATAGACATGATGGAAGAAACATGACAAGATATTTGTTATATGTCCAAATAACATTGAAAATAATACAATTTACATTCAAAACTCTCTTGATTTTCATACTAGCAACATTTTGATTACTTGGACATTGCATTCATTTGGTTGCTCAGTCACTACGAGCTATTAAAATATTTCTCTGCTTTTGTACAGTGCATAGTCATATCACAAAACATTCTTATTGGACACTAACAAGTTTTAAGGTTTCTATCTATTTCTAACAAGATAATTTAATCAGTGTCAGGACTGCTTTCAAACTACATGGTCTACAAAAATACATTTCCAACTGTTTATGTCCTGTATATATCTTTGTAAACAGAGTACAGTAAACAGATTTCCAAACAATATTCAGTACAACCAGTTCGAATAATTTAAAAAAGAAATCAGTTGTAAAACTAATGTAGAAGTTTTTTTTTTTCTCTACCGTTTTTGTCATCTGTCCATGTATTTTCGAAATTTCAAATTTTTCAAACACCATGTATATCATGACTTCCCCCCTCCTAAGATGTTTGAAGGTGTGTGTAAAACACCATTTTATACAACATACTGTTTCCAGTGAAATGTTCTGTGTCGTCATATGTACAAAATAAAATACAGTATATTGTCTTCCTTTCCATACCTCTAATTATATTAACAATAAAAAAAATCAACAGTACCATACTGTAAGCATTCTTTACATTGGTTTTATTACTAATGAAGGTTAGAATACTTTATAAAGTACTTTAAAGCTTTAAGCTTTACAAAATTTCAATGCTACAAGCTTTGCAAGATTTTCCATTTAATAAGAGATTAATTGTACCATGGTTTCAGTGCTGTGTAGCCTTCCGACACTCCGTTAACAGAATTGAACTGTCTTTGCCGTTGTACTCTAGTTATTCCGTATGTTTTACTAATATAAAAACTGATTGAAGAATATTTTTTTTAAGACCTTTCACTGTTAAAATAGAATGAAAGATTCTTTTGTATGTCTGAGTATCTCAGCTGTAATGAAAATCTGTCGAAACACTGGTCATTAGGAGGAACACCTAGAAATATGTTCCACATGTAAGACTACATTTTTCTTGGTTTGGAGATTGAGATAAATATTTTCTCTATGCCAGAAAATTGAATTTAATTACATTTACTGTACTATAGCAAATACAGTACTACTGTGTATACTGACCTGACCACTGTGAATGTGCAGAGAAAGAAGGTACAGTATTGGAAAGAGAAATAAAATCATTGAGTATAGAAAATTCATCACTCCCAAGAATATTTAAATTTACGCAAATTTTGAAGTTCTCCATTTTCAATTTATCCAATCTTGCAATTTCTAAGTGTTTATTGTTCCCACACTAACAAACCTTATGTTATTTATGTGAATATTCTGTACTTTCAGCGGAGCTGGATGGCAGCCATTAGATTTAATCTTGTCTAACCACTTAAGTGGGTAGGAAGGGGATGGCTGGGCTACCCAGATGCCCATATATACTCACAGCTGTGAGCTACTTCACTCTTTGCTTTTGGCTGGTAGAGAGCAGACATCTCTGCTCTCTCCCTTCAAGGCTTAGCCATTTATCACTTTTGCTTTACGTTCGTACTTTTTCTTTTTACACAACCCTTGGGGACGATCATGATTGCAAGCGAGGCGCTCACGAGCGTAAGTTACACGCTCACGGTCACGAGCACCCCGCTCGTGATCGCGAGCGTCTTGTCACGATCACGAGCTAGACGTTCACAGTCGTGAGTTATACGTCTCGCACGTGACCATGATCGCGTGCATGACGCTCGTGATTCTTGTGGTTACGATCATGAGCGAGACGTTCACGATCCCAAATTTTAAGCCCGTATCCCGGGCTAGATGGTCTCGATCATGAGCTAGACGATCAGATCGTAAACTACATGTTCACGGTCACGAACTACTTGCTCATGCTCACGATCGTGAGTTGCACACTCACGATCACGAATAAGATGGCAGTGATCAATGATCACTGTGGTCAAGATCACGAGCTACACTCGTGATCACAATCAAAACGCTTGCAATCGTGAGCTAGACTCACGATCACGAGGTATAAGCCCGTATCCTGGACTAGATGCTCGCAATCAAGAACTAAAAGCTCAAGATCAAGGGCTATAATCTCACAATCACAAGATAGACGCTCACGATCACGATCGATCGCGAACACTCGCTAGATGCTCATGATAACGGGCACAAACCAAACAATCATGATCATGAACTAGACGCTCACGCTCATGAGCGAGACGCTTGCGCTCGTGTGCAAGACGCTCACGTTCTCGTGCAAGGTGCTCGCACTCATGAGCAAGAAGCTCTTGAGTGACGCACTCCTCATATGTGAGACGCTCACACTCATGAGCAGGGCTCTCACGATCTCACACAAGGCATTCAATACCTAGAATGAAGCGCTCGTTGATTATGAGCACAGTCACAAGCGAAACGATCCCGACCGATAGGTAGATCTCAGATTTTCCAGATCTATAATTTGTCAGCTGCCAATATCCATTTTTCAATGGATAGATGATCCCCGGTTGCTTATCAATAGCACCGCTCACTTGTTTTAATGTTCGACAGCTTGTCGTTCGCTTCCTTGCCCGACGTTACTGGTCGGTGATTAGTGATCACTATAAGGCTGCTCCATTCTAGGCTTCTAATTTAGCAGCCACTTCCTTAGGGGGAGCTTCTCTAGAGAGCATTCTCTCTTAGGCAGCAAAGATCGTCTCTTCACTTTTGGGCTTGTACTACTAAGACAACACCCTGTAGAGTTGATAGAATTATGGTTTTTTCCTCCTTGGAACCTAAGACTACACCCTTATTCAATGACGGGGATAGTATGTTAGTGCTAAACTCAGTGCCCCTTGTTCTTTTGGGTTCTTGTTTATATATAACAAACAGGGCTTCTTGGGTTCCCAAAGTTTTCTTGCCGTCGGCGGGATCAGAGGGAACCGCTTCAAGGTGGCCAGGTTTATGCTTTGAATCCGGCATGGAATTATGGTTTTTGTTCCAACACGGAGTACTTACCTCAAACTACTTTCATAGGAGTATCTGGGATTCTCTTCCCAACCGACCAGAATTTTGTGTAGTTTCCCCTATCTCCGTTTTCTATAGTGGGTCCCTCTGTGGCAGATGAATACACGCTCTGAGGCGACCCGGGTCAGTGAGCGCACGTGGCCAGGTCTCGGTCACTAGTAAGTTTCTGGTCGCGACGCGATTAACATCTCGCCGCGCTCTCTCATCCCGTGCGACCCTTTGTGTCCCCAACCCTTTGTGTACCCACGCGGTTCCCACGTGTTCAACCCTCACCTTAGATTCCTCTTTCACCTGTGTCCCTGTGTTGCTTGGTGCTTTAGTGTTCGATTATGGAGCATCCTCGTCGTTGCCCCGGGCCTATAGCCAGTAAATCTTGTGGAGCGTACCTCTCTAAGCCGGAGGTTGATCCCCACACCTTGTGTCCTTTGTGTAGGGGCAGTGTGTGTTCCCCCTCAGCCAAGTGTCCGGAGTGCGAGTCTTGGCCCGAGATCCAGTAGGCTCTCTACGGGACCAAGAAAAAGAAGGCATCCAAGAGATCACCCAAGAAGGCAAGCATCTCCTCGCCTTTAGCGTCGCCCGATGCTCCGTCGGAGAAGAGTTCCCTGCCACCTTCCCCTACCCAGAGTAGGGGACGAGGTAAGTCCATTGCGGGGAAGCGGCCCATTGCCCTTCCCCAAGAGTGTGATATTCCTTATGGGGGATGTTGTGTCTGTACAGGCGTGTGGGGGTCCTGATGGGGGAAGGGAGGGGGGGTGTGTTCGGGAGACGAGGTTCTGGTGCCTACAGGATCCGTCTCGTCCGAAGATCCGATGTGGGGAAAGTCTGCTCCAGCCCCTTCCACTGCATCGTGGTTATGCGTTTCAGGTGCTTCAGCGACCGGGGAGAAGCGGACAAGGAAGCAGGCTCGTCGAATTCGGACTCCATCGCTTGGACGGCTCCTAGGACGCCCTTCAGGTCTCCGGTGAGATTAGAAGAGGAGTTCGACAGCTGGTTCGCCCCCAAGAAGGCTGCGCGGTCTCCTTCGGCGCCGTCGTTGACGCTCCTGCCCGTCTTTTTGCAGCCTCCATCGCCAGTGGAACGACACGAGGATCCCCCAGCAGCATCGGACGTAACAGAAGACTCAGCGGGCTCATCTGCCTCCCCGTCATCGTTTACCTCAGATTCAGCGGACTCGTCCTCCTCGGAAGATGCAGGCGCAAGGGACTCGAGGAAGAAACAGGAGAGGTCCCGCTCGCGCTCTGGCCATTCCAGGAAACGTGCCAGGACCTCCAGAAGGAAGCACAAGAAGGGCCGTTCTTCAAGAAATGAGTGGGTACGAGTGACAATCCCACGGAGCGAACTTCTCAAGGTAGCCTCCGCTCCGGGCTCCTTCAGGTGGCTCCCTAGAGCCTATCACCCTCACGACACGGGTCCTCCTGTAGGCCCGGCCGTCACCCGAAGTCGGCTCACCAAGTGGCCTTTTCTAAGCATAAGTCCGCGAAGGTACCGGCTCCATCCGCCCAGCGGAAAGAGCCGCTCCTTCGGCCGGGCAGCATGGATCTGGCTCCCGGTCTCTCGGCGGTTCTTTCTGAGCGACAGGGCCAGCCAGTAGATCTTGGGAGATCCATGGCTCCGCGGGAGGGGGTAGACCCAGGACGGCTACTCAAGTCCCAGCGGGCCTGCCAGCACTGCAAGTTGCCGCTCCAGTGGTTTGACGTGAGAGGAAGGATCTGGCCGCCCACGCGGCGCCATCCGTGACCGAGGCGCCCCATGCGGATGACCAGGTAGCGGAAGGCCTCATAGAAGGAGGAGATTGCTCTTCAGACAACGTCTCCTCCTACCGGAAAGTCTTAGCACTCATCAGGCGACACCACAGGCTGGACGATCCTAAGCCATCGGCGGAGCAGGCCTGGCTCTCCGGGCTGAGCAGGTTGGTGGACAACCCGGTCCAGAAAAAACCATCCCTAACCCTCTCTCTGGCACCGGACGTGAAGCTTGGAATGGACCACATTGATAAATTCATAGCGAGCCAAGCGAACGCTCCCAGGAGCCAAGGTTCCTCCAAACTGCTGCCGGGACTTAGAACGCAAAAACGCTTTTACGTCCCGGATGGTCGTCAAGGAGGTCCCCGTGCAATCGAGGCAGCAATTGCCACCCTAAATCAAGGAGCAGCGGAAGACAGGGCATCCTCGGCTCTAGTGTGTTTCTCGCCAGCGGAAGCCTCCATGATGGAGGATATGGCCCAAGACCTGGTGAACGTCTCTTCGTGGTTGGACTGGTGGGCCTGCACCCTTGTAGGTTCCAGTCCTCACATGACCTCTCCGTACCGGAGAACCAGTCCTTGTTGCGGGAACTGATCAGCTCGGGGGGAAAGGCTTTGAAATTCCTCACGTTTCAATCCCTCTCGCAAACTGTCAACTGGGTCCTACGGAAAAGGGACACCGTCCTGAACAAGTTGCTCCGTAGGTTACCCGAGCGGGAGGCGAGATCGCTGAGGAGCTCGCTAGTGTGGGGCGATTCCGTTTTCCCCCTGAAGGCGGTCGAAGAGGTAATGGAGAGGGTCAGGAAGCTCAAAGAAGCGGGGGAGCCCAGGCCCCCATCTGCAAGACGTCCGGCTCATAGGAGGTCTGCACCAGACGGCCCCAACTCATCCAATTCATCGCCAGTCCAGCCTAGGAGAGATTCCCCATCGATCTCTTGGCACCAAGCCTCGCAGCCCTCCCGTAGGGGAGTTTCGACTCCGCAGCCTCCTTTAGGTCCTCCTATTCCAACTCTAGGAGAGGCCGTTCCAGCCGCGCCTCTAGGAGAAGATAGGCGGAGAGGCCCCATACTCCTGCCGAAGCCTCAGGTAGGGGGATGCCTCAGACACTCTTGGCAAGCTTGGCGGGACTAGGGAGCGGATCCGTGGACCGTAGCAGTACTGAAGGACGGGTACAGGCTACCCTTCCTAGCGGATGGAGTGGTTGGCGCCCAAGGACCCCTTGAGAAGAGCAGCATTGCAGGAGGAAGTGTCGGCCATGCTCGCCAAAGGGGCGTTAGAACCAGTCAGGGACCCCACCCAGGAGTTCTACAGCAGACTCTTCCTGGTGGAGAAAGCGACAGGTGGTTGGAGACCGGTCATAGAACTGTCGGCCCTCAACAAGTTTGTGTGCAAGACCGACTTCAAGATGGACACCCCAAAGTCGGTAATAGCAGCCTTGAGGGAAGGGGACTTCATTATGTCCCTGGACCTCAAGGACGCCTACTTTCAGATCCCTGTCCACCCCTCCAGCAGGAAGTTTCTAAGGGTGAAGTGGGGTACCCAAGCCTTGCAGTTCAGGACTCTCTGCTTCGGGCTGTCGACAGCCCCTCAGGTCTTCACAAGTCTCGGTCTGGGCGCACGAACAGGGCATCCGCCTGATACGTTACCTGGACGACTGGTTGTTACGTTCAGCCTCAGAGAGAGTACTGAGGGAGCAAGGCGCAAACCTTCTACGGTTCTGCAAGGACTTGGGTATCACCATCAACCTGGAAAAGTTGCAGCTGACGCCCTCCACCAGGATGACCTACCTGGGGATGGTTCTAGACACCCAGTTGGTGAGGGCCTTCCCGTCCTCAGAGAGGTTGGACAATCTAGATCGGATAGTAAGCCCCTTCCTAGCGGACCTGCCGAGGAGAGCCAAAGACTGGCAGAGGTTGGTGGGCCACCTCGTGTCGTTGGAGAAATTAGTCCCCCGGGGGAGACTCAAGCTGAGAGTGGTTCAATGGAACCTAGAGGAGCTCTGGTCCCAGGGGGAGTCCCCACACAAAATAGTCCTGGTGTCCTCGGGGACAAAGGAGACCCTGAAGTGGTGGCACGACAGGACAAACACCCTCAAGGAAATGCCCTTCGTCCCCCGGAGATGCTGTTGTTCACGGACGCATCGAAGGAGGGGTGGGGAGCTCATCTTCTCGACGAGTCGGCGAAGGGGAAGTGGTCCCCCGAGGAGAAGAGCCGCCACATAAATGTCCTAGAACTGTTGGCTGTTCAAAGGGCATGCCTAGAATTCGTCCATCTACTCCGAGGAAACACCGTAGCTCTGATGTGCGACAACGCCACGGTGGTGGCCTACGTGAAAAAGCAAGGAGGACTGAAGTCGAAGGAGCTGTGCAGTCTCACGACAGAGTTCCTGGAATGGGCCTCAGAGGAACAGGTCGAGGTCACAGCCAGGTTCATTCCAGGAAAGAGGAACGTTCTAGCCGACGGCCTCAGCAGGATGGGTCAAGTAGTAGGGTCAGAGTGGTCCCTACACCCAGAAGTGGCCCAGGCAGTCATCCTGAAGTGGGGTTCGCCCGTGATGGACCTCTTCGCCACAAGACTCAACGCACAGCTCCACGTGTTTTGTTCTCCTGTGCCAGACCCAACAGCAGCGTTCGAGGACGCCTTTCAACATCCTTGGGACAACCTCGACGTATATGCCTTCCCTCCCTTCTGGATGCTCAGACAAGTCCTCAATAGAGTAAGGCGAGCAAACAACCTGTGGATGACTTTGGTAGCGCCCTGGTGGCCGGAGAGAGAATGGTTCGCGGACCTAAAGGAACTGGCGCGCCTTTTACCATGGCCCCTGCCAGACAGGGAAGACCACCTCCGTCAGCCCCACTTCCAAAGGTTTCACGAAAACCCTCGGTCCCTCCGCCTACACGCGGGGAGGTTATCGAGCGGCTCCTGAAGAGGGAAGGATACTCGTCGAAGACCGCAACAAGGATGTCAGGTTACCTGAGACGGTTTTCTGTCGCAGTGTATCAAGCAAAATGGACCACTTTTACTAAATGGTGCACCTCACAGAACATCAGGCCATTGGAGGCCTCCATTCATAGAATAGCGGACTTCCTGGTCTATCAGAGAGACGACGTAGGTATGTCTATTCCAGCCATCAAGGGAGTCCGAGCGGCCTTGGGCCAAGTCTTCCTCCTCAAGGGCATTGATCTGGGAGCTTCCAGACAAATCTCGATGCTCATCAAGAGCTTCAAGCAATCTTGCTCTCCCCGGGCCTCT
Organism: Palaemon carinicauda; assembly: GCF_036898095.1. Classification (NCBI taxonomy): domain Eukaryota; kingdom Metazoa; phylum Arthropoda; class Malacostraca; order Decapoda; family Palaemonidae; genus Palaemon; species Palaemon carinicauda. The sequence goes on from NC_090738.1 coordinate 48,055,250, forward strand.
AGAGTACCCCAGTGGAACGTGGCCAGAGTTCTGAAGGCTCTGTCGGAGCCGCCCTTCGAACCCCTTAAGGGCATCCTAGACAAGGAGCTCACCCTCAAGATGGTCTTCCTTCTAGCCCTGGCATCAGCGAAGAGAGTAAGCGAGCTCCATGGGTTGTCATACGAGGTCTTGCACTCGAAAGGCTGGCGAGAATTAAGTTTCAAGTTCCTGCCCGACTTCGTAGCCAAGACGCAGAACCCAGCCTACTGGGACCCTAGGTTCGAGGGCTTTTCGGTGCCAGCGATTCCGCGTTCGGACAACCCGAGGGACTTGTTACTGTGCCCAGTCAGAGCAGTTCGATAATACCTAGAAAGGACGGCCAGACTTCGCCCTGGGATCCAGAGTCTCTTCGTCTCATCGGGATCAGTGAAGAAAGCAGTCTCCAGGAATACGGTCTCCTTCTGGTTACGACATGATTATGAGGGCCTACGACAGCACTGGAGTTTCCCTTCCGGGTAAGCCGAGACCCCATGATATTAGGGGCCTGAGTACTTCGTTGGCCTTCGAGAAGAACATGGCTGTGGGCCAAATCCTGAAGGCGGGCACTTGGTCCAGGCAGTCCACCTTTACGGTCCACTACCTGAAGGACTGCTCTAGAAAGTCATTGGACGGCTTCTCTATTGGTCCCGTCATTTCTGCGCTCCAAAAGATTTAAGGTTATAGCCCCGGGGAAGCCGTGGGCGGTAAGTCCAAGCGACACAGGTTCCTTCCTTACCTTTCCCCCTTATTACCACTTCCCCTCCATTCCCCTTGATCCCTTGCTCCTGCCATGTGGGAAACGTTCAGATGGAAGCACCCACATCCGGAGATTCTTACAGAGGTGAGTTACTTAGACACTAAATAGTTTTTTGCGTAGTTTTCCCTAAGTCTCATATTCCGTTTTGGGGTCAGAAGAACCTAGCCTCCTATCTAGGTTCGATCTTTTATCCAGCCGGTCTCTCGGTCCGTAAGACCACTCCCACCTCCTAAAGTTTAAGTCTCCTAAGAAAGTAGTTCGAGGTAAGTACTCCGTGTTGGAACAAATCACAAATTTTAAGTAATTTATATTTTTCCTAACAGTACTTTCCTCGAACTACTTTCGGGTTATGGCCCACCCATCCTTCCCCGAGTGTCTTATGGGACTCTGATACCATATCTATCATAAACTTACTGGTGACTGAGACTTGGCCACGTGCGCTCACTGACCCGGGTCGTCTCAGGCCGCGTATTCATCCACCACAGAGGGACCCACCATAGAAAACGGAGATAGGGGAAACTACACAAAATTCTGGTCGGGTGGGAGGAGAATCCCAGATACTCCTAGGAAAGTAGTTCGAGGTAAGTACTGTTAGGAGAAATACAAATTACAGTACTTAAAATTTGTGATTTTCCTTCTAGGAACTTGTGACTTCACCCTTCTTCGACGACGGGGATAGTACGCTAGTGCAAAGCTCAGTGCCCCTTGCTCTTTTGCTCTTTTGGGTTGTTTGTGTATAACCAACAGGGCTTCTTGGGTTCCCAAAGTTTTCTCGCTGACGGCAGGATCAGAGGGGTCCGCTTCAAGGTGGCCAGGTTTATGCATTGAATCCGGCATGGAATTATGGTTTTTTTCTTTCTGGGAACTTGTGACTACACCCTTCTTCGACGACGGGGATAGTACGCTAGTGCAAAGCTCAGTGCCCCTTGCTCTTTTGCTCTTTTGGGTTCTTGTTTGTGTATAACCAACAGGGCTTCTTGGGTTCCCAAAGTTTTCTCGCCATCGGCGGGATCAGAGGGATCTGCTTCAAGGTGTCCAGGTTTATGCATTGAGTCTGACACACTCCTGGGAATTTATCTCTCATGAACGTACGTGTTTTCATTTACACTGTTCATACTACACGAAGGCTTACGAGCAAATTCCCTTAGGAACCAGGTTGCTGCCTTGGTTGCTATCTTCTCCCTTATTGTCCCGTTTCGTATGGGGCTGCTCACGAGCCAACTTTGCTTGAATAGGAATTACGCTAGTTAGGCAGTCTCCTGAAGCAAATCAAATCTTGGATGTGGTAGGAATGGCAGATCCCTTAAATCTGTTCCTCCCCCCCAGCGGGAGAGACAACCTCATGAGGTTACCATCATTCTATCCTCTTAGAGAGAACAAAATTCAGATGACTTCCGTAACCGGAGCTCTTCCTTATGGCTGGGTGCTTGGGAAAGAATATATTCCTTCCTCATGGGAGAACCACTCCCACAAGCTCGAAATAATCGGCTCATGACTTTTTTGCAAGGAAAGAGTCCAGACTTAAGCTACAAGGATACTCTCTTGTATCTTCCATCTTCCTAAAGGAAGCAATCTCTCTCTTCTTCCTCATGATTGGAACATCCAATCTTGTAGGAAGAAGCCAGGATAGCGCCAAGCTTCGTCGGTCCGAAGTCTCTACTTTGTCTCTTCACGGAAGACGAGCTTAAGGGGCCCGGCCAGTATCCCAATTTATGGGGTATAGGAAGGAAAACACAAAATCCTGAAAAAATTCACTGAGCTTCGTATGGCGTGGAAAATCCGTATACGAAATATTTAGTCAAAATTCCTCCTACTTTTATAGTTACAGGGTAATTAGTAAAAGTAACTTGATAAGCCAAAAACATTGTTCCCTACAAGAAAATGCAGTATTTCTTCTATTATCGTAAATTTTTATAATCATTACATTTTACTATAAAACAAATTGCGAGCATTGGGATCTGTATAGATTGCTTTTGTCACAAGATGTAATTACACCCTTCTGCCATCAGTCGAAGCACAAACCTCATAGAGAGTACAAGTTTGAGTTTGGCTTTTGAAATTTACTCGTTCTTACGTCTTTTTCTCGGTTTCGGCAAGAATTTCATAGCAGCAAAGAGGAAAAGACTATTCCAACATCTCACTAGATATAAGGAAGAAGAAAATTTGCTCTAATAAGAGTTCAGAAGTGGGTAGTATCGGCAAAATTAGCCGAGTTAATGAAGGAGAGAGATGAAGGAGCGACTATCTCGCCTAAAGAAGCAAGATATTGAGCAAAGGGATCTTCATTTAAGATTGAATTATAATAAATAACTTTTTGGTTTATTAATATCCAAAAAGGAACATAAAGTTTATAATAATCCTGTTTTATTAATATTGTTTGTAAAAATACAAAAAAGAAACTTTGAATGCCTGTATCGCAAAACTATACTTATTAACTTTCAAATTCTATCTTCTCATTTAGTTTTAAAGATTACCATTGAAATTTGGTATATAACTTAAAAAGACATTATAAAACAACCAAATGTTACCCTTTTTTCCAGTTTTTGTTTCATTTTTTTTTTTTCATAATTTTTTCATCTTGATTTTTAGGGTTTATTTTTTTACCTTACTGAAAAATTTCATATCAAGCAAAAAAATTAGTTGTAGAGTAAAAAATAACTTCAATTGATTGGTATAGGGTAGTAATCCCAGGTCTGATATCAATTATCAAGGTCATCATCATCTCCTATGGCTATTGACGTAAGGGGCCTCGGTTAGATTTCGCCAGCTATCTATCTAGAGGTTTTAATTCAATACTATTCCATTCATCATCTACTACTCTCTTTATAGTACTCAGCCATGTAGACCTGGGTCTTCCAACTCTTCTAGTGCCTTGTGGAGCCCAGCTGAACGTTTGGTGAGCTGATCTCTCTTGGGAAGTGCGACCCTCTTAATGAGAGAATGCCTTGATGAAGTCACTGAGCTTCAGCACGGCATTCTATTCCCGTGCTGAAACTTGGTGACGGGCAAGAGGGCTCTCGAACTTGGGGAAATTGCTCCCCCGGTTTGAATCTAAATTTCTCTCTTAATTATCTTTTTCTTCCTCTTTATATTGCTTCAACCTTCTCCTAATATTATAAACTTTCCTCCATGTTGCTGTCCCAACCCTATGAGTAAAATTTCCCATATGTATATGTGTATATATTTACATATATGTGTGTTTATTATTTTTTTTTCTCACTCTTTTTATGGCATGGATGTTTCTACATCCGTTATTGCCACTTGGGCGGATGTTTCTACATCCGGTATTGCTGCCTGCTTTGATGAATGGGAAAGGTGTCGCGGTTGGGAGGTGTTTGTGCTCAAAGCTATATGTGAGAGTATTGGATGATCTCAGCCATCCCGAAGATGGTTTGGACCTTTTTGGCGGGACTATTCTCAAGTGTTGGGTCTTCGGAATCCAGGGGGATCCAACGCTTGGGGTAGGACTCTCGGCTTTTGGCCGGAAGCCCGTCATTACAGATATGGGGAGGATGATTCCATAGTTTCTTGGTCTCGGTCCTAACAGGCGGGTTCAGCTTACACCTGTGCCTCTATATCTGTTTTGATGCTATCCTTCGGGTAGGGTATGGAGTGGACCATCTGGGAAGTATACTCTCACTGTGCCGGTAGTGGAGAGTGTAAATTTCCTTCCCAACATGTGATGCCTTAATGTTCTCAAGCAGGTAAATCAAACTTCAAAAAATCACTCTTCTCTCTTCTTTTTTATGTTGGATTCTTGTGAGAATGACCTCACCTCCCCTGGATATGCTGACTCGCCCCCGGCACTGTTGACGACCTCTGGCAATTCATTTAAAGAAAACTCCGTTGACGACGTAGGAACTAAAAAGGACTATTCTTTAAATACTCGGAAAAAGGGTAATTTGGGCAACACAGGAAAACTGAATGTCCTGCACATTACCCAAATCCCATTAGAAGCTAATTATGATGTGCTACATAAAATATTTGAGTGTTACGGATTAATAAAAGAAATTAGAATGAAACTTCAAGATGATAATTGGGAATCTTGGTTATCATTTAACTGTCATGAGGAAGCATTTAATGCAAGCCGTAATATTGTTGATATTAAAGTAGGTAATATGAGTGTTAAGGGTGCTCTGTGTGATGGGGCACCTAAAGATCTGGATGTCTACAGACCAGCAGACTGGGCTGATAAAGATATAGAGGCAGATATGCCATCCCAAAGAAAGCCAAAACCACCAATGTGGCTTCTTGCTCAATCTGTAGGAGGTACGGAAAATTATTTCAAGATCTGCAAATTTCTTCAGAGGAAGGTAGGTACGATCGCACCAGGAGATATATCTCGATTTGGTAAGAAAAGTTACTTGATAAAGGCCAAGTCATACACACAGTCTGTTATACTGTCCAATTTGAAGACAGTAAATGATGATATAAAATTGGACATCAAACCCCATCTAAACTTTAGCTATGGAAGGGGAGTGGTTTTTAATAGGGATCTGTATGAATTTACTGAAGAGGAGATATTGGCTATGTGTCCTCTATCAGTGTGGAAAGTACATAAAGTACCTGGAACATCAATGATTGTTCTTACTTTCCAGGATGCCGATGTACCTTTCCACATAGACATAGAAAACGAAAGGATCAGAGTTCAACCTTTTAAGCAAAAGCCACTGCAATGTTATACAGTAATTGCTTTAAATTTGGACATCCCTCCAAAGTTTGCAATAGTGAAAGAATTTGTAATACTTGCTCCGATATTTACCATGGGGAATGTACATTTGAGGCAAGGTGCTTAAACTGCAACTCTAATCATAAATCTAATGATAGGAGCTGCCAGTTTTATAAGTTATTGAACATGTAAGCGTGGGGCATGCCAAGAGATTATTAAATAAATCTAATACTTATGCAAAGACATTAAAAAACAGGAGAAAAAGTTCCTCGGGAATCATCTCGCCCACCTACTACTGTAGGTAGTTCTCGAAAAAGGAATTCACCATCTATTGATAAAGTGCTGCATAAGACAAGAACATCTCCTCCTAAAGATTTATCATTGAGTATCAACCAAAAGACATTGCCCACAACTATCAAACCTTTGTCCCCCATTACAAAGGATAGTACTAACCTCTCCCAGGCCATATCCTTGCCTGATTTAATGGAGATTCCAACTGACACCAAGTTATCAGGTGTACCTGTAGTGGGGAAGGTACAAAAACCTGGTAACTCACAACCTACTAATCGTAAAAGAGAGGGACCTCCATCTCTCTCACCCCCTTCCATAAGAAATACTAGAATTATGACATCAAATAAATATGATGTTTTGTCTGTTGATGTTGCCGATCAACCAGAGGATAATTTAAATAAATCAGAAATTCAAGTTGAGGTCCACCATCCCCCTCAACAAATAGATAAAAAAAGATACAAAGAAAAACACCAACGTAAAACCCAACATAACAAGACCATCTCTGAAGAAACCTACTGGTAATAATGTTAAATTAAAAACTGCTAATGGGAAGACCTCATCCAAGATGTCTTCCCGAAATAATCCATAGTTTTCTCCTCAATTTTGCAATGGAATTGTCAGGGTTTGAGGGCCAAATATGAAGAACTTAAGCTCTTAATTCACGAGCATTCCCCCATAATTGTATGTCTCCAGGAGAGCAAGCTTGATGCTAATACCCCTTGTCCTCGCGAATATATTAGTTATAGGACACCTTATGATCACGGAGTAGGGAGCCATGGCGGAAGTCTCATGTACATTCGTCGAGATGTTCCCCAAATACCTATATCTATACGTACAACCCTGCAGGCAGTTGTTGTACAAATTGATATAGGGAGAAAATATACAATATGCTCTCTGTACTTACCTCCAAATGATAATATTTTATATGATGATTTAGCAGAGGTCATTCAACAACTCCCTCAACCTTTTCTCTTACTGGGAGATATGAATGGTAGACATCCTTTATGGGGTGATGTTTTGGCCAACACAAGGGGCAATATTATCTCATCAATTGTGGAGAATGAGGATGTGGGACTCCTTAATACAGGAGAGCCCACACACTTTCATGTTCAGACAGGTACTTTGTCATGCATTGACCTTTCAATTGCAAGCTCTAACTGCCTTCTTGATTTTGATTGGAGGACATTAGATGATTAGCATACTAGTGATCATGCACCAATCATTATAAACACCAACAAGGGTCCGCCTTTGCAAAGATCGCCACGTTGGAATCTAGACAAGGCAGACTGGGTTAAATTTTCCGAGCTAAGTGAAATCGAAGGGAGAGCAGAACAGTTTGAAAGTGTTGATGATGCCATAGACCTACTGAATGGAACTCTTCATACAGCAGGAGTCAATTCAATTCCCAAAACAACAGGGTTATTCAAACGACGACCAGTCCCGTGGTGGTCTTCTGAACTAACTGCACTCCACAGAGCCACAAGAAGATCTCTAACACGATTGCGTAGACGCAGAACTGATGAGAATTTAACTATGTACAAGAAATGTAGAGCACAGTTCCGTCGTGCCATGAAAGAAGCAAGGCACCAGTCATGGATGTCTTTTGTTTCCTCCATTAACAGTAGAACACCACCATCTTCTGTGTGGAGGAAAGTAAAAAAGATAGCTGGCAAATTCACCCCCAACCCACCACCAGTGTTGAAGGTGAATGGCCAGTATGTAACTGAAGCAAATGAAGTTAGCAATGCCCTGGCTAATCATTTTTCAAATGTATCCAGCAAGTGTGAAGGAGCCCCTGGTCACCAGTATAGGAGCACTGAAGAAAAGAAAATTTTAAATTTTGCAACAAGAAGGGAAGAGTCGTATAATTCTCCTTTCACTGAAAGAGAATTTGATTCCGCACTTGCTCATTGCAACAATACAGCCCCTGGACCCGATGGAATTCCATATGCAATGATTAAACATGTACATTTTAATACAAAGCTATTTATTTTAAGCATTATTAATAGAATATGGCATGATCATAGTTACCCAAGTGTTTGGGAACTAGCCATTATTTTAGCCTTTTTAAAACCCGGTAAAGACAAGTTTTTAGCAGCAAACTATCGTCCTATTGCATTGACATCTTGTTTATGTAAAATCATGGAGAAGATGGTCAATGCAAGGCTGATATGGTACCTTGAAAAGAAAGGTATTTTATCACCGATTCAATGTGGATTCCGAAAAATGCACTCAACGACTGATGTGTTGATACGACTTGAGTCTTCTATTTGTGAAGCCTTTGCTTCCAAACAGCACCATGTTACAGTATTTTTTGACCTTGAAAAGGCATATGATACCACATGGAGATATGGTATTCTTAAAACCATTCATGAATTGGGATTGAGAGGAGAGCTGCCACTATTTATTCAGGCATTTCTTTCACATAGAGTTTTTCAAGTGAGAGTGGGGGAAACTCTATCAGAGAGTAAGTGCCAGGAAGAAGGAGTTCCTCAGGGTAGTGTGCTGAGTGTAACCCTTTTTGCACTAGCAATTAATGGGATATCCTCAGCCATTCCCCAGGATGTTCTCTCAACATTATTTGTGGATGATCTCTCAATATCATTTGCTGGCACTAGAATGGCAATAGTTGAGAGAAAAATCCAACTCTCTATTGATAAAATTATCCAGTGGGCTGACATGAATGGATTTAAGTTCTCGACAAGTAAAACTACCATTGTCTATTTTTGTCGTATCCGGGGAGTACATCCAGACCCGGATATATACATTAAAGGTCAACGGATACCATGTGTACCGGAAAACAAATTTTTAGGTTTGATATTTGACTGTAGACTTACATGGGTTTCTCACCTAAAAGCGCTAAAAGCTAAATGTGTTGAAGCTCTGAATATCTTAAAAGTATTGTCCCATACATCATGGGGGGCAGACCGCAATACTATTTTAAAATTATACAAGGCCTTGATTTTTTCGAAAATTAGTTATGGTTGTGAGGTATATTCTTCAGCCACCCCAAACCGGTTAAAAATATTAGACTCGATACATCATGCAGGTATTAGATTGTCTACTGGAGCTTTTAAAACCTCGCCTATCTCAAGTCTCCTTGTTGATGCTGGAGAGTTACCTTTAGACCTTTACCGAATGTCTTCCATTCTTCGGTATTGGTTTAGATTGCAAAGACTCCCTAACTCTCTAGCCTTTCAGACTGCAAGCCTTGTAAGACAAGCATCATACTTTGAGTTGCACCCAAAATCTCCTCAACCTTATGGCTTTCGGGTGAAACGATTATTAAATAGTCTGGATATAATTAGAAATAAGGTACTTCCATTCAAGGTATCATCAACGCCTCCATGGAAGTTGCCAGAGATATCTTTTTGTAAATATTTTATTGGAGATAAGAAGAATATGTCAGACCTAGAAGCCAGGTCTCTTTTTAATGAACATGTTAAAGAACATAGAGGATCAACTTTTATCTATACTGATGGCTCCAAATCTGATGCTGGCGTTGGATTTGGAGTACACAGTAATGGTTTTAATTGTAGAGGTGCACTTCCTCTGACTGCTTCCATATTTACTGCCGAACTGTATGGCATATTAACCCCTATTGAGAAAATAGCGTTGGAGAAGGAGGGTAATTTTACAATTTTTAGTGATGCAAGGAGTGTCCTTCAAGCTATGGAAGTTTTTAATTCTAATAACCCTCTAGTTTTAAAGATTTTAGAATGGCTCTTCCTTATTGGACGGAGAGGTATAACAGTTCAATTTTGTTGGGTTCCAGCACATGTACGTGTGTCCGGGAATGAGAAGGCAGATTCACTGGCTAAGGAGGCTGCATCCGAGTTGCTGCCAAGAAGGTATCCCATTCCCTGTAATGATTTCTTACCTGACATCAAGAAATTGGTTTGCAATAAATGGCAACAGCAATGGGATAGTCAAGATAGCAATAAAATGAGGGAAGTAACAAATGACATATATCCTTGGAGGTATAATATGATGCCCCGAAAATGGGAGACGTCTCTTTGTCGTCTCCGTATTGGTCACACTCGGTTGACACATGAGTTTCTGCTGAAGGGCCAACACCAACCGTATTGTGACAACTGTTTAGTACCTCTAACAGTAAGGCATTTGTTGACCGAATGCCCCAATTATAACAACTTGCGGAATAGATATTTGCTTGAGGCTCGAGGTGAGGGTGGCAGGTTCATCCTTGCCAAGATTCTTGGAAATGATGTGTCCTACCATGCAAGTGGCATATTTAGATTTCTTTCAGAAGCAGGTCTTCTGAAAAATATTTAACTTTTATGACATTCAATTTTTATGATTTTAATTGAATACTCTTTAATTTTTTATTTTATTTCATTTCTTATTTTTGTATACATAAATTAAATGTTACCGGCGTCAATGACCTTAGATGTCAGGATGCCTGAAAACTTTAAATCATTCATTCATTGGGAAGTGCGAAGAGCATGCCCAAACCATCTCCATCTACCCCTCATCATGATATCATCCACATATGGCACTCGAGTAATCTCTCTTATAGTTTCATTTCTAATCTTGTCCTGCTTTGTTCTCAAATCTGCGAAATCTATTGGAGATCGTTTCATTGTCATATCATGACTCATGTCCATAGAGTAACATTGATCTCACTAAACTGATATATAGTCTGATTTTTATATGTAATTTAAAGTGATTTGATTTCCAAATTTTACTTGACCTAGCCATTGTCTGATTTGATTTTTTCAATCTTTCACTAAATTCTAAAGACCCTGCTTTGGAGATAATAGTTCCTAAATACTTGAATGATTCTACTTCTTTAATCCTTTCTCCTTTCAATGATATTTCGTCTTCCATTGCATACTGCGTTCTCATCTTCTGTCTGATATCAGGTCTGATGTCAATTATCAAGATCATCATCTCCTATGGCTATTTACATAAGGGGCCTCGGTTAGATTTTGCCAGCCGTATCTATCTAGAGGTTTTAATTCAATACTTCTCCATTCATCGTCTATTTCGCTCTTCATAGTCCTCAGCCATGTAGGCCTGGGTCTTCCAACTCTTCTAGTGCCTTGTGGAGCCCAGCTGAACGTTTGGTGAGCTGATCTCTTTTGGGGAGTGCGAAGAGCATGCCCAAACCATCTCCATCTACCCTGTAGTGGTTTGCGGACTGTGGCCAAAGGTAGCACCCAAACTGCCTAGTATCCGAATGCCGACCACAACCCGACGTTCACTACACAACAAACATACAACGGTGGAATACCCAAAAACCGAAGTAACAGTTCAAAGCACTGGGCACCACCCCTTGATTTATAATGGGCAAGGGGACCCAGCTAGATCCTGACTTAAACCTTTGCTTCTCCAGCTTGCTGATCATAAGTATAAGAACATTAGGTGAAAGGGATTATTATAAGTTATTTGAAAGATTAAAAAAACAGTGGCTGAGTAGGGGGGCCGTGGTGGGGGGTTTCTGAAATTAAAGGCTATATACATAAAAACAAAATAAATTTATTCACAGAAAACTGTTAGGAATATCATATCAATTAGAATAATCAATTAAATGAAAAATTAGCATCCCTTTTGCATATTGTATAAGCAAGAGAAAAAATATTTATTTTTAAGTATTTATCTGTCAGTTCCAATAACGGATTTTGAGCGAAGCGAAAAATCTATTTTTGGGTGAGATAGCCATGACGTCCTGATGGAAGGTTCCTTTTTGGTAGCTTCCTTGGGTATATTAACTACTAGGATATTCCCAGAGAATTAAACCACAGGTTATCACAGAATTCTTACTTCTGGAGCGAGTATCCTAAAGGTTTCCCTTTAAGACATCGTATATCAACAGGGGACGCATATATTAACATACCACATAGCTATCTGCACCCCATATAGAGTTAACACTTCGATATAGAGGGGCGGAGAATAACTGGGGAGCCGTTCCACAGCTACACTCGTCCGTGGCTACTTTTGGTACTCGAAACGTAAACAAACGGGCGCCATTGCTAAATGACGTCACGTCCGTCCTCATCCTGATGCCAGCTGCTTGCTAATCTCCATGATACAGCAGCACAGGGCGGGGCCTGAAAGGCTGGACTAGAATAGCAGGGAGTGTCCATCAGGACGTTATGGCTATCTCACCCAAAAATAGATTTTTCGCTTCGCTCAAAATCCGTTTTTTGGGCTCAAGCCATGACGTCCTGATGGAAGAGTACCAGAGAATCAATGTATCGTGGTAGATTTCCCCCTTATAGAGTAAGTGCCGAGGGCTTTGAATAAAGGTAAGCATTGTGACCTCGATAGAGGTTCCGTGGGGATGCAACTTCCTGCCCCCCCTGGCAGAGAAGTCCCAACGGTCCATGCCAAAGTTCAAAGTGGTCATCGAAGGACTACTCACCTTGCAGAGAGTACGTGAAGAACTCGGAGACAAGACAGAATGGTCGATATTCGTGTAGGAACATTCTCAATAACAGATAAGTGGTGGTTAGGCACTATATTTCATAGCTAGAGAACAGTCTGGTCTCGAAGATATGGCGCAAGTAAGTATTCAATTAGGAATATTACACAGCATAGGTGAGTATATAATACGGATAGAACCTATTATTCTTCTTATATCAAGAGAAAGGGGATAATGAAACTATGACAACCATGTATTTCATAGTATGAGGTTCCTCTCCGTGTTCTACGACACTTCCGACATACGTTCCACGTTGTCGGAGTCTAAACGGCACTCATGCATGGACTGAGCCATGACCACATCCGGTTCCACCACTATCTGGACGGTGGGAATCTGATCTTTAGGGACCACTGAGTCTGGTGATGCCTTCGGGAAAAGCAAGGCCCTCAAATCTTCAGTGGCGAGATACGGTCCGGTGGCGTTCTTCTGGAAGCCACGCACCCACTTGCGTAGCTTCTCTCGAGCAGTGTCCCTTACCTCCGCTGAAGGAGGATCGTCGAACGCTTCGACCAGACGACTCTTGCAGACTGTACAGTGCTGCGGGTCCCAGAATTTCAGTTCGCCTTTCTTATTGGCGCAGGGGGCGTAGGTCCGACACGCCGTGTGCCCGTAGAAGTGCGGGCGCTTCACTCCACAGAAGTTGTGGTCACATTTGATGTACTCCTCCTGTAAAAGAAAGAGAACATGAGTATACGGAAGTCATAAGAGTGACTTACATTACCCTAAAGTTAAATTATAAGTAGTTAAACTTTAACTTAACATTAATTAATTTATAAAATTGTAATGTTAAGGAGTGGAGCGGGAAAGGAAGTAGATATACACATACTTGTGCATCCCGCCCAGCTGGTTACCGTAACCTTATCAGTAGGCAATTTCGTTTGTGACCGAGGACACAAAGCGTAAATCTTCATGGACCGCCGAAGAAGGCAGAAGATAATTCTAGCAGAGATTGCCTGCGATGTATATCAAGGACTGAGACCACTCAGACCTTTATAGTAAAAGGGGGGTAGTAGAGGACCCCATATGAGATCGGGTTCCGGCAACCAGCTGCGCTAAGACACACACAGTATGCTGGAAAATTGTGATATGCAAGAAGACAGCACGGCCGTTAATAGAACGGTAAGACAATACCTATCCATCGGAGTAGCCAAGCTATCTGGTTGCAGTGTAGGGCTATCAGCATGTAGTTGATAGCTGGTAGAAGGGGTGCAAGGCCCTTGGCGCCTCCAGAGGGCGCCGGCAGACCGCCGGCACGCCGGAGGCCGCTCCAGCAGGGTTTATGGCATTAGGGAAGACACATAGAGAATTCAGGTATAATGCCAGCTTGGCGGCCGCCAGCACAGCGGCGGCACGCCGGCAGGAGGCGGAGGCTCCGGCTGCCAGCTTGGTGACTAGTTCATAAGATAAGGTAGGAAGGTATGGTATACCCAGACCGCCGGCAATCAATGCCGGCATGCCGGAGGCCGGCCCGAAGGACGGACAACCGAAGCTAGGTAGTGTAAGGGTGGGCCATCGGCTATACGCCGACGGAAGGCGGCAGCCCTCCGGCACGCGGAAGGCTGTCGACTAGGGGAGGGAGAGTATCTCAGGAATGTGTCACCAAGCGAGGGGCAGTATCGCCGGCAGTAGAGGCGGCAAGGGACCGGCACCAGGATAGGAAGAGAGACAGAAGGAGGGATTGGAGGGGTAAGAACACGAACCCCTCTGGCATCCCACCTGAGTGAGTGTACCCATGATAGGAGTGGGTCCTATCACCCAATGGCAGGGGGCCGGCAGTCGGCCGGGTGCCAGAGTAACCCAAGGGAGGGTTAGGGTACACTCAAGAGAGGGGGAACCCCTGCGGACAAATCGCTTCCAGTGGCTAACCCCATAGGACGCTATGAAGGGTATATGTACCAGAGCGGCCTGCCAACAGGAGTTCAAGATAGCCCTATCACTCCACCCAAAGGAGGAGTTGTAGGACTAGGGACAGATGTGTATAGGCTAGCCTATGTATAGGCTAGACCATACCAAGGGATAGGTGGGGAGGGAGAAGAAGAGGGATCTTCCATAGGGGAGGCTCTGTACAAAAACGGCCACCAAGGAAGGGAGGACGCTCCCTAGCCTAGGGTAGGTAACCTGAATGAGAACGGTGCATGGGTACCGTCTCAAACTAAATAGTACAGAACTAGCCCCCCCCCGAGGCCTAACCTAGATATGGGATGTTAAACCCCAAGCTAGGTAGGCTGAAAGACACATCGCAAGTTGCATGGAAGGTTAAGTAACCTAACCACAGCAACTGAGGAAGGACAGGCCGTTCCTCTTTCTCGGACGCAACCCTAAGGGGGGATCATTCCCTTAGGGAGGACAGAGAAGCGATAAATACTCTGATACGGACTTGATCCCCCTACATAGCAGGGGGAGCATGGCCACACAGAGGGAATGCCCGAAGGCAGGGGGTGAAGGGAGCATATAGGGGTCCTACATTTAGGTTAGGTTAGAAAGGCACACTATCAAACCGATCCCCAATATAGTCCCTGAAGGCGAAAAACACTTGCATCACAGTAAACAGTATAATAAATAATGCCACTATTTTCATAACTTAACCTAGGATCACTGAAATATATCATGCATGAACACTGGTGCTAGGCAATCTGGCCTAGGGGCTAAGCTAGCAATCTAGTATGGGGTCAGGCGATGACCGAATAAAAGAGCGTCAAAACACGATATATGAAGTTCCTAGCTATGAAGACTAAATAACTAACAGTATCAATTAGTTAATAGGCCGGAATAAGCTGTTCAGGCTAGCTAAATAAGGCATGCAAGGGAACAGAGACGCCATAAAATGGCGTGTCCGGTAGCAGCACAGCTCCGCCAGAAAACATGAAATATCTCGAAATGTATAAGTAACTTTACGGTCAGAGCTTATTTAAACAATACTGG
Organism: Palaemon carinicauda; assembly: GCF_036898095.1. NCBI lineage: Eukaryota > Metazoa > Arthropoda > Malacostraca > Decapoda > Palaemonidae > Palaemon > Palaemon carinicauda. The sequence continues at coordinate 48,070,352 of NC_090738.1, forward strand.
GACCTGGTACTCAACTTTCCAGAAGAAGGCGAGGCTGAAGGTAGCGACATTACGAAGATGCAAGCCGATAAAAAAGCACAAGGGGAAATCCGTCTTAGCAAGGCAAGCTACTAAAAGAAGGATGAGGACGGACGTGACGTCATTTAGCAATGGCGCCCGTTTGTTTACGTTTCGAGTACCAAAAGTAGCCACGGACGAGTGTAGCTGTGGAACGGCTCCCCAGTTATTCTCCACCCTTCCATATCGAAGTGTTAACTCTATATGGGGTGCAGATAGCTATGTGGCGTGTTAATACATGCGTCCCCTGTTGATATACGATGTCTTAAAGGGAAACCTTTAGGATACTCGCTCCAGAAGTAAGAATTCTGTGATAACCTGTGGTTTAATTCTCTGGGAATATCCTAGTAGTTAATATACCCAAGGAAGCTACCAAAAAGGAACCTTCCATCAGGACGTCATGGCTTGAGCCCAAAAAACCAAATTTAGGGCAACATTATCAGTCCTTTACACTCCAGCTCCACAAATAACAAACAAACTAGAAATTACTCATAAGAAAATATAGATCTGTGAAAATACTGTGCTACCATACTTTCCCCTGAATCAATACTGTCCCTTCAATATCCAGTTCACCATTAAGCTGCAAAGTCACTTACAATTTTTTCTTCGAACAGTTCAGCCGCATACGCTGCTGTGCAGGTCTCTGCAGGCCCACAATAACAATGTCTCAAAAATTTTGTCAACAACACGAGAAATCGCCAATGGCCTTATAATACATTGGTTGTGGTGTTATTCAGTCAAACACATGATAGTACTTACAGCTCACAGGCAGTGTAAAATGAATACAGAGCAGACACACACACCACTACACACTGGTAACAGGCCATCAACCACATTCATAATTGTTATGAGCAGTACTAGACAGATACTCTGTTCCTATATACTGTACATACAGTGGTCTCGAATAAACTTCCCTTACAATTGGGATTGGGAACTTCTGTCAACATAAATGTCTGCCGTATCTGTTCTTTTTTTCTTTTCTTGATGAAGGAACCTATTCTTGTAAAGTACAGTACTTCTATTTACTCAAACTGGTTACACATTCAAACCCTACAGAGAGTAGGGCGTGCTGCAAAAACAAATGTTGTTAAGACAGTTGGTAGGACCAAACAAAAATATATACATACCCCTTAAACATATACATTATGCTTGCAAAACATTTAAACCTATTTAAGAAAAATTGAAATCTTTACAGTGAATAAAATGTTATAGTACAGTACTGGGGCAGAATATCAGACATTATGACAAAAGGGAATTGATAATGAGAGTTACTTTAAAACATATATAACCCAAGCTTGTTATATGTGGAAATGGTTTGTATATTTCCCAACTATTATTAATTTTTTCCACAACCCCTCATCATGATATCATCCACATATGGCACTCGAGTTATCTCTCTTATAGTTTCATTTTTAATCTTGTCCTGTTTTATTCTCAAATCTGCTAAATCTATTGGAGATAGTTTCATTGTCATACCATGACTTGTGTCCATACAGTAACACCGATCTCACTAAACTGATATACAGTCTGATTTTTATATGAAATTTTAGGCAATTTGATTTCCAAATTTTACTTGACCTAGCCATAGTCTGATTTGATTTTTTCAATCTTTCACTAAACTTTTAACTCTAAAGACCCTGTTTTGGAGATAATAGTTCCTAAATACTTGGATGATTCTACTTCATTAATCCTTCCTCCTTCATGATATTCAGTCTTCCATTGCATACTCCGTTCTCATCATCATGTCTTTTTTCTACTTATCTTCAGCCCAACCGTGTGTGATATTTCATGCATTCTGGTAAGCAAGCATTGCAAATCCTGTGGTGTTCTGCTAACAAGGACAGCATCATCAGCATACTCTAGGTCTGCTAAATTCCTATCACCAATCCAGTCCAATCCTTCTCCACCATCTCTTGACTGTTCTACGCATTACAAAATCCATGAGGAGGATAAACAACATCAGTGACAACACATTCCCTTGAGTACAACGCTGTTCACTGGAAATTCATTTGATAAGACTCCATTAACATTAATGTTGCAATTGCTATGCTCATGAACAGACTTAATCAAATTTACATATTTAAGAGGAATTCCATAATAATGCAGGACTCTCCATTAAATTGGCCGGTGCAGACTATCAAAGGCATTTTCATAGTCTACAAATACCATCAAAAGGAGCTTTCTATATTTTACGCATTGCTGTACATGTCTCAAAATATAAATTTGGTCTGCAACTTTTACCTTTTCTAAATCCTGCTTTTTCATCTCTCAGCTTTTCATCAATCTTACTCTCCAATCTCTTTAGAATAAGCAAACTATGTATTTTCATAACTGACGTTAATTGTTATGCCTCTGTAATTAGGAGATAGAATTAAAAAAAAAAACACTTATTTTCAGGATAAAATCGCCCTGTAGTTGCAAAACTGAAGGTTAGAGGCAAAAATCCTATGCAGTTTGGAGTTGTCCCAAGTCACCTTATTAAGTGGTATGAATGTCAAAGTGTTGTCCGTAAAAATCGGCATTAGCCAGCCAGCCCTCTTAACCTTCAAACCTTGTCATGCGAGGGAAGGTTTTGGGATCAATCAGCCTCCTATATAGAATCGACCCTCGGCCTGCTGACTGATCTTAAGGTCTTGAACTCCTGTGAGACATCTTCAGTTTACCTCGATCTAAAATTTGAGTTATCGAAGGAATGACACGAAGGTCATATCATTTACGGATATCCCTAGACTGTGTCATAACCCTGTAGAAACTTTTGCAGGTCCGACAAGACTGCGTCAGTCTCCTTTGAATGTGACCTCTGAAGGACTAGCCGGGTCCCAGGTCCTTTGGCACTTAGGATCGTCCTTCCCTTGGTTCTTTACAAAACCTGAGCAAGTAACGGTCCTAGTTAAAAGACAGCCAGACGAGAATCTCTCCCAAGGAGTCTATTTCTTCGTTCTACCTGGATTTAACACTTCCTATAGAGGCATCAAAGAAACTGGTGTGGGGGAGCCACATCCAGGACCATATGTCCTTAAGGGACTCAATCAGCGTATCTGTCTAGCCTCATCGGCAAGACTCATCTTGCCAAAAAGACAGGTCACATACAGTGGCCTGTCTACGACTGGAGAACCCATTACGGATTTCCTTAACGAATAGATACTCCGTGGTGAGGGTCGAGTGAAGTCTATTTTTCTTTTCTTGAGGGTGGTAATCTAGTCATGCGCTCAAAATAGCCAACAAAGGGAATCATGCCCTCAGGCTAAGGCAACGGAAGACCTTTGCTCATCCATCAAGCATCTCCTCCAATTGTTGCTCTCCATAGAGTTTGAACCATTTCACCCATAGTGGGGTAATACAGCCCTCAACGGGACAGGTGGCTTCCTTTGGTCCTGGGCTTCCTCAATGACCTAGGACACCTAAACTACTGTATAGATCTTCTCTTGATCCCAAAGATGTGTCTTTCCCTCAGTGTGATACTCGACCAAAGAGAGACGTACCCTATGGGCCTCTCTCAACATCTCTTGCTCACGGCGAGAAACCAAGTAACACCCAATTTGGTTCTGGACAGCTTAAACCTCAGGTTCAAGCCCTCCAACTGGGAATCTTCCGCTTTGTAATCAAGGCAGTAACACAGGTAATTACTTGAGGACATACCTCGAGTAGGGCGATTATCTACCCCTAAGGGTACAGCACATTTCGCTGACCCTGAATACCCCAAGGGAGTACAGTACATTAGACTCCCAATACTGACTGGGACCCACTGGGTCATATACACGTCATGTTTCCTCCTTTTCACGCCAGTGATTATATTAAGGCCATACCTTAGGAAAACAATGAAAGAGCTTGCTCCTTAGGTTCAGCACGCTTCGCTAACCCTAGGAAGGTCTAAGAATCTCGTTCGTGACGGGGACATAGGTCCTATACCAGTCACGGAATCCCTCTCCTCCTCCTCATAGAGGTGACCCAGAGCTCATAACATTTTCTGCCAGAATCCATACATAACGTTTTCAAGCTGCTTCTTTTTGACACAAACCTTGCCATTGGTAGGGTGGAAAAGTGTCTGATCTTCACCTCACCCTACCTACAAGACGTGATCCACAGAAGACCCAATACAGTTTTTCTATCGCTCCTGTGGTGGTGACACAACAAGTGATTTGATAATACCTCGGGCTCCATGTTGGACAAGTAGCAGAAGGTTGAAGGCATTGACCACCTGGGGTAAGACTGGTATGAATGAACGTATGTCTGGCTCTTTTACTTTCATCATCTTCCCCTTCTTTGGGGAATAGTGCTATGGGTCCCTTTGCAAGCTGACTTCAACCTCTGCAGGTAATAACCCCTTTCCTTGTGTAACCAAGTATAGTTTATTTCTATATACTTGCACACGTCCCCAATGCCTCCTGCGATGCACGCCTTGGGAAACGTCTATTTATGTATAGGGTTCCTATTCAAACTAGGAACATTCTTACTTAGGCATTCTTATGATATCTCACAAGTACTTTAACTGTTCATGTCGCTATCAGACTCACTTGTATTGATAAGCGTGGTGGCAAGGTTTCCCGATTAGTCTAATTATGTACTAGGCAAACCCGGGTCAATGACTAAGCCAGTAGTCGAACTTACCACCCTCCCAAGAGTGAGCCATCTACATAAATGACTAAGGTTTGTTAACGTGGGAACAAATGACAAATTCGGAGATAATATGCATTTTTCCCTAACTAATACAAACCTGTAGTTATATAAATTGGTCTGCTATCACTTGTCCCCTAGTAAGTCCTGCCTGCAATAAAAAAAGTGATGTAGTTCACAGCTGTGAGAGTATGTATGGGTGGCTGGGTACCCCCAGCCACCCCATGCCTATTCACTCAAGTGGTTAGACGGTTGCCACCTCGCATTTTGAATCTAATGGCTGCCGTCCAGCTCCGCAAAAAATATATCCACATAAATAACTACAGGTTTGGATTAGTTAGGGACAAATACAAATTATCTCCAAATATGTCATTTGTCACAACACGAATACTTACCTCGAACTACTTTCTTAGGAGTTACCTGTAACCTCCTCTCTACCGACCAGAGTTTTGTGTAGTGTACCCCCCACCCCATTTTCTAAGGAGGCCTACCCCCGGCATTAAGGAATGTGCCCCGAGGGTAGGCTTATCGTAGATCGATGTCCGCCCGGGTCAACAGCTTCAGTAAGTTCTCTGGTCGCGACGTGTCAACACGTCGCCCTCATTCTCTATCGATCCTTTGTGTGCGGTCTGAGTGTCCCACGTGTTCCCCGCGTGGTAACTTGTGTTTCCTGTGTACTTTTCCCGGGTGTTCCTGTGTGTTCACCCTCCACCCGTGTGATTACCCAGTGTATTCCTTGATTCCCTTCGTGCTTGTGTCTTGCGTGTGTGCATTATGGAGCAAATCCGCCGTTGTCCGGGGCCTAGGGCCGGTAAATCGTGTGGAGCGTTCCTCTCCAAGCCTGAATGGACCCTCACTCCCTTTGCTCCTCCTGTAGGGGAAGGGTTTGTTCGTCAGCAGATACGTGCCCCGAGTGTGTAGGCTGGAGTGATATCCAGTGGGTACGTTACGGTACTAAAAAGAGAAAATCGGCGAAACATTCCCCCCAAAAAAGCTAGCGTTACTTCGCCACCATCACCCAGTGAGCAGTCAGACGGGGCCTCTGTTTCGCCGTCCCCTACACAGAGTAGGGGCCGGGGTAAGTCTGTCGTGGAGAAGGAACAAAGCGGCCTTCCCCAAGAGTCTAGTGAAAGTGCAGTGCCGGTTGCGGGCCCTTCTAGGGCTAGTGAAGAACCCAGTAGTGCGTCCGGAGAGTCGGCCCTTGTGCTCGGGGGGCACGTGTCCTCCGATGACCCCTTGTGGGGTAGTAACGCCGTGTCTGTGTCTTCGCCGCCCTCGTGGGCCTGTGCTTCAGGGTCTTCGGTAGGCGGAGACAACCAGAATAAGTTACGGTCTTCGGGTAATGATGCCTTCGGTTGGAAGCTTCCGAAGACACCAGGTAGGTCCCCCTTACGAATGGAAGAGGGCCTGGACCCCTGGCTCCCTAGCGTGGAGCGCCTTGAATTGTTCCCGGCCCCCCTCACGGAAGTCCCCGAAGATTTCCTTCAGCCGTCGACCTCGGGCACTCAACGCGTGAAGAAGTCCCCCGCAGTCCCCGCTACCGCCCGACATACGATAAGTACAGTGTCGTCGGGTTCGTCGGGGGAAGAAGTCAGGAGAAAACACCGTCGTCGGAGAGAGAGGTCCAGGAGCAGGCGTTCCCGTTCTAGGTCGCGCTCCAGGTACAGTAGGAAGCGCTCCCGCTCCCCAGGGCATAAGTACAAGAGGAGTACTGTAGATCTCCTGATGGCGACTGGGTCTTCGTACCCCGGGACTCAAGGGTGCCTTGTTCCCTGGACCGCCGGCCCAAAGAGTTCTCGCCAAGGATGCCGTCCTCCAAACACGACCTTGACACTCACAGGAAGGACTCTACAGGAAGGCATAAGTCCTCGAAGCCTCCGGTTCACCCCGCCCAGCGGGGGGAAACGCGCTTCTTTTCGGGCGGCCTGACCGAACCAGCCCAGCTGGTGCGGCCTTCGGGTCGGAAGGAACGGTTCCCGCTATCGGGTCAGCCCACGGGAACCGCGTCCTCGGCACCCGGAGCCCTTGAGCGGACAAGAGTCCCCGCTGAATCGGCGATGCCTGCGTTAACCCAGGCCCCTGGTGCGGACGTTCCCGCCGATGAAGTCCAGTACCTCGGTAGGACGGCACCCCTGGCTCCAAGAGCTAGACGTCCGGTCGGTGTGCCCGGTAACCCAGCTCCCCGGTCCCAAGCCGAGACCTCGGCTGACGGGAGAGAGGGTTCCCCAACGGAAGACTCGGCCTATAGGAGGGTGGTTGGCCTTATCAGGAGGCACCACAAGATTGAGGAACCTACAGCTACGGACGAAGACTACTGGAGGTCAAGCCTGTTACGGATTATGCAGACCCCTACCCAACCTAAGACGTCTCTAGCGCTTCCTCTAGCCCGAGATCTGGTCCTAGGGCAGGAGTATGTGGACAAGGTGGTGGCTAGTAATGCTGAGGCCCCCAAAACCCAGAGTTCCTCAAAATTGCTCCAGGGCCTCGAAACTCAGGGCAAAGTATATGTGCCAGAGGGGCGTCGCCCAGGCCCCTGTAAAGTGGAATCATCCATTGACATCCTGAGTCAGGGCGTCTCAGAGGATAGAGCCTCTTCGGCCCCAGTTTGTTTCTCGCCAGCGGAGGCCTCCATGATGGAAGAAATGTCAAGGGATCTAGTGAACGTCTCCTCTTGGCTGGACTGGTGGGCTTCCACCTTAGTAGGAGTACAAGCCTCGTTCGACCCTGCGGACCCTGACCAGCAGAGCTTCCTGAGGGAACTTATTACCTCCGGGGGTAAAACCCTAAAATTTTTAACATACCAGTCGCTCGCCTTGACAGCTAACTGGGTACTCCGTAAGAGAGACACCGTACTGGCTAAGGTGTCCCGGAAGGTGCCAGACAGGGAAGCGCGGGCCATGAGGAGCTTACCCTTGTGGGGGGAGTCCTTGTTTCCCCTGAAAGAACTAGAGACCATCATGGAGAAGGTCTCGAAGAAGAAGGAGTCTAACAACCCCAGGCCTACTACGCCTTCTAGGAGACCGCCCTACAAGAGGTCCGTCTCGGATAGTGCCGCGACGGCCCAAGCCTCTCCCAGCACGACGAGGAGAGAGGCTCCCTCTTCCTCCTGGTCCTCAACGCCTCAGCCCCCCCGTAGGGGAGCTCCAGCTTCCTCAAGCTCCTTCAGATCAGGTTACTCTGCCTCTAGGAGAGGCAGTTCAGGCCACTCCTCCAGAAGGAGATAGAGTGGGAGGCCTCCTATCCCCGCCCAAGCCTCGGGTTGGGGGATGCCTCAGACTACATTGGCAAGCATGGAAGGCTCACGGGGCGGAGCCTTGGACAGTGTCCGTACTAAAGGAGGGCTACAGACTACCGTTCTTAGCAGAACCACCCCCTCTTATCCCGGCCAGCCGGGCGGAATGGCTAGCTCCCAAAGACCCGTTGAAGAAGACCGCCCTTCAAGAGGAGGTGTCCTCCATGTTAGAGAAGGGCGCCATGGAAGAAGTTCTTCTCCCAGGCCCGGGTTTCTACAGTCGTCTGTTCCTAGTAGAAAAAGCGATGGGGGGGTGGAGACCGGTTATAGATCTGTCGACTCTCAACAAGTTCATCAAGAAGAAGGACTTCAAAATGGACACTCCGAAGTCAGTCCTGCTGTCCTTGAGGGAGAAAGATTACATGATGACCATAGACCTCAAGGACGCCTACTTCCAAATTCCGGTCCACCCCCGAGTCGAAAGTTTCTCCGGGTGAAATGGGGTTCCCAGATCCTGCAATTCAAGACCCTTTGCTTCGGATTGTCAACAGCGCCCCAGGTGTTCACGAGAGTCTTCACGACTGTCTCAGTGTGGGCTCACGAACGAGGCATTCGCCTCATCCGATACCTGGACGACTGGTTGCTTCTTTCCTCCTCGAAGGACCTCTTGGAGGAACAAGGGATGAAACTCCTCCAGTTTTGCAAGGATCTGGGCATCGTAATCAACCCGGAAAAATCAAACCTATCCCCATCCACCAAAATGAACTACTTGGGAATGACGTTAGATACCATTCTGGGAAAAGCCTTCCCTTCGGAGGACAGAATAAACAACCTCATGAATATCATTCGGCCGTTCCTGTCGGGGCGCCCCAGGAGAGCGAAAGACTGGCAGAAACTGATAGGTCACCTGGTCTCATTGGAGAAACTAGTTCCCCAAGGGAGGGTAAGGCTCAGAGCCGTACAATGGAACCTGAAGAACCTCTGGTGCCAACTGAACTCACAACAAGTCCTAATCCCAGTTCTACCAAACACAAGACCCTCCCTGGAATGGTGGCATTACCGGTCGAACTCACTCAAGGGGATGCCCTTCGCGAGCGACCCTCCCGAGTTACTACTGTTCACAGACGCCTCCAACCAAGGGTGGGGAGCCCATCTCCTCGACGAAACAGCACGAGGGACCTGGGGGGACGGGGTAAAGGAACTCCACATCAATGTCCTGGAGTTGAAGGCAGTCTAGAAGGCTTGCCTACACTTCGCAGATCTTTTAAAGGGAAACACCGTGGCGTTGATGTGCGACAACGCCACGGTAGTAGCATACATAAAGAAGCAAGGAGGCTTGATGTCGAAGGAATTGTGCGATCTCACCATAAAAATTCTAGATTGGGCAGAAGAGAACCAATGGTGTTGTTAGCGAGGTTCATTCCCGGGAAGAAAAACGTGCTGGCCGACGGTCTCAGCAGAGTGGGCCAGATAGTAGGGACAGAATGGTCCCTTCTTCCAGAAGTAGCCAAGCTCATCATCCAAAGTTGGGGTTCCCCGGTGATGGACCTCTTTGCAACAAAACTCAACGCCCAACTCCCCGTATATTGTTCTCCTGTACCAGACCCGAAAGCAGCCTTAGAAGACGCCTTTCAGCACAAGTGGGACAATCTAGACATGTACGCTTTTCCCCCTTTCACGTTGATAAGGCAGGTGCTCAACAGAGTAAGGACAGCCCGAAACCTAAAGATGACTTTGGTAGCACCCTGGTGGCCGGAGAGAGAGTGGTTCGCGGACCTAAAAGACCTGGCGAGTCAACCACCGTGGCCTCTGCCCGACAGGTCAGACCTTCTGCATCAACCTTATTTTCTCAGGCTCCACGACAACCCACTCTCCCTACGTCTTCACGCCTGGAGACTATCGAGCGGCTCCTGAAGAAAGAAGGATATTCTTCATCCACTGCTAAGAGAATGTCGCTATACCTGAGAAAGTCGTCAGCCGCGGTCTACCAGGCTAAGTGGGCCTCCTTCACGAAGTGGTGCTCTGGAAAGCACATTAAGCCTCTTAAGGCCTCTGTCCCAGACATAGCAGATTTTCTGGTGTTTCTTAGAGACAAGATGGGAATGTCAATCCCAGCCATAAAAGGGGTTCGGGCCGCCTTAGGCTAAGTCTTCCTCCTGAAGGGCATCGACCTGGGGGCCTCGAGGCACATAGCAATTCTTGTCAAAAGTTTCGAGCAGTCCTGCCCCCCACAGGCGAGTAGGGTGCCCCAGTGGGACTTAGCCAAGGTCCTGAAGATGTTGTGTGGCCCCCCCTTTGAACCTTTGAAAGATATCGTGGACAAAGATCTCACCCTCAAGGCCGTCTTCTTGCTGGCCTTGGCGTCCGCTAAGAGAGTGGGTGAGATCCATGGTCTGTCATATGACGTTTCTCATTCGAAGGGGTGGAAAGAAGTATCCTTCAAGTTCGGTCCTTCTTTTGTGGCTAAGACTCAGAACCCAGCAGTCTGGGATCCGAGGTTCGAAGGTTTTTCAATACCTGCCATCCCTAGGACGAGTAATTCAGAGGATTTGAAATTATGCCCTGTATGGACCATTAGAAAATACCTTGAAAGAACGGCTCATCTCCGCCCAGGCATCAAGAGCCTCTTCGTATCCACTGGTATTACTAAGAAGCAAGTGTCCAAGAACACCATTTCCTTCTGGTTGAGACAAGTTATTGCCAGAGCCTACAAGGAAGAAGGCATAGCAGTGCCAGGCACCCCCAGACCACATGACATCAGGGGTCTGAGCACCTCCTTAGCCTTTGAGAAAAACATGGCAGTAGGTCAGATCCTGCGAGCAGGTACTTGGTCGAACCAGTCAACCTTTACTGCCCATTACCTCAAGGACTACTCGAGGAAGTCCTTAGACGGGTTCTCCATTGGAACAGTCATCTCCGCCCTCCAAGCGGTGTAACGGTAAAAGCCCCAGGCTCAATCACGGCTAGCAACCGGGAGACACAGGTGCGTTTTCCTTCCATCCTACCCAGTTGCTTCCTAGCCTCATCGGGGAGTACCAACTTATACCATTGGATAACACATTCTTCACGACTACGCTACTGGAAGCAACATCAGAAGAAGTTTTTTCAAAGGGTGAGTACTTAGACACTAACGTGAACTCTTTGTGTAGTTACCCTCTCATCCGTTTTCTAGTAGGTACCGTTATCCCTGGGCCTCTTGGCCTCCGCTTACCGGGTCAGGGGGTCAGAATAGCACTCCCGCCTCCTAAAGTGTAAGTCTCCTGAGAAAGTAGTTTGAGGTAAGTATTCGTGTTGGAACAAATAAAAAATTTTAAGTAATTTTTATTTTTCCTAACATACTTACCGAGAACTACTTTCGGGTAATGGCCCTCCCTTCCTTCCCCGAGTGCCTCTCTTCCCTTGCAAGCATTGTGCTAATCCAATAGAACTTACTGAAGCTGTTGACCCGGGCGGACATCGACCTATGATAAGCCTACCCTCAGGGCACATTCCTTAATGCCGGGGGTAGGCCTCCTTAGAAAACGGGGTGGGGGGTACACTACACAAAACTCTGGTCGGTAGAGAGGAGGTTACAGGTAACTCCTAAGAAAGTAGTTCTCGGTAAGTATGTTAGGAAAAATAAAAATTACTTAAAATTTTTTATATTTATCGCTTCTCTGTCCTCCCTAAGGGAATGATCCCCCCTTAGGGTTGCGACCGAGAAAGAGGAACGGCCTGTCCTTCCTCAGTTGCTTCGGTTAGGTTACTTAACCTTCCATGCAACTTGCGATGTGTCTTTCAGCCTACCTAGCTTGGGATTTAACACTCCTTATCTAGGTTAGGCCTTGGGGGGGGACTAGTTCTGTACTGTTATAGTTTGAGACGGTACTCGTGCACCGTTCTTATTCAGGTTACCTACCCTAGGCTAGGAAGCGTCCTCCCTTCCTTTGGTGGCCGTTCTTGTACAGAGCCTCCCCTATGGAAGACCCCTCTTCTTCTCCCTCCCAACCTATCCCTTGGCATAGACTAGCCTATACATAGGCTATCCTATACATATCTGTCCCTAGCCCTACAACTCTTCCTTCAGTTGGAGCGTTAGGGCTATCTTGGTCTCCTGTTGAGCAGGCCGCTCTGGTACATATACCCTTCATAGCGTCCTATGGGGTTAGCCACTGGAAGCGATTTGTCCAACAGGGGTTCCCCCCCCTCTTGGGTGTACCCTGACCCTCCCTTGGGTTACCCTGGCACCCGGCCGAATGCCGGCCCCCTGCCATCGGATGATAGGACCCACTCCTATCATGGATACACTCACTCAGGTGGGATGCCAGATGGGTATGTGATCTTACCCCTCCATCCCTCCTTATCTCTCTACCTATCCTGGTGCCGGTCCCTTGCCGCCTCTACTGCCGGCGATACTGCCCTTCCCTTGGTGACACATTCTTGAGATACCCTCCCTCCCCTAAGTCGCCAGCCTTCCATGTGCCGGAGGGCTGCCGCCTTCCGTCGGCATACAGCCGATGGCCCTCCCCTCCATTACCTAGTTTCTGTTGTCCGACCTTCGGGCCGGCCTCCGGCGTGCCGGCGGTCTGGGTATACTAACCAATTCTGCCTTATCTTATGAACTGGTCACCAAGCCGGCAGCCTTCGACTGCCGGCGCCGCCGCCTCCCGCCGGCGTGCCTCCGCCGTGCCGGCGGCCGCCAAGTTGGTATTATGCTTGAATCCTCAATGTGTCTTCCTTAATGCCATAAACCCTGCTGGAGCAGCCTCCGGCGTTCCGCCGGTCTGCCGGCGCCCCCCAAAAGCACCAAGGGACTTGCACCCCTTCTACTAGCTGTCGGCTACATGCCGATAGCCCTACACTGCAGCCAGATAGCTTGGCTACTCCGATAGATAGGTATTGTCTTACCGCTCTACTAGTGGCTGTGCTGTCTTCTTGCATATTACAATTTCCAGCATACTATGTGTGTCTTAGCACGGTTGGTTGCCAGAACCTAGATCTATATGGGGTCTTCTGCTACCCCTTTACCCTAAGGGTCTGAGTGGTCTCAGTCCCTGATACACCTCGCAGGCAATCTCTGCTAGAATTTAACTTCTACCCACTACGGTGATCCATGAAGATTTTCGTTTTGTGTCCTCGGTCACAAATGAAATTGCCTATTGATAAGGTTACGGTAACCGACTGGGCGGGGTTCACAAGTATGTGTCTATCTACTTCCTTTTCCCGCTCCTCTCTTTAACATTACAATATTCTTGAATTATTTAATGTTAAGTGAAAGTTTAACTACTTAAAATTTAACTTTAGAGTAATGTAAGTCATTCTTATGTCTTCCGTATACTCATGATCTCTTTCTTTTACAGGAGGAGTACATCAAGTGTGACCACAAATTCTGTGGAGTGAAGCGCCCGGACTAATACGGGCACACGGCGTGTCGGACCCACGCCCCCTGCGCCGCCAAGAAAGGCGACCTAAAATATTGGGACCCGCAGCACTGTACAGTCTGCAAGAGTTGTCTGGTCGAAGCGTTCGACGATCCTCCTTCAGCGGAGGTAAGGGACAACGCTCGAGAGAAACTACGCAAGTGGGTGCGTGGCTTCCAGAAGAACGCCACCGGACCGTATCTCGCTACCGAAGATTTGAGGGCCTTGCTATTTCCAAAGGCATCAAAAGACTCAGCGGTCCCTAGTGATCAGATTCCCACCGTCCAGATAGTGGTGGAACCTGATGTGGTCATGGCTCAGTCCATGCACGAGTGCCGTTTAGATTCCGATCGAGAGACGAGGGTCATATCCTGTTTACAGACTCAGGAGAACTTACCCTCTTCCCTGATCCGACGTTTCTCGCGAAAAACGAATTACCCACCAAGAGATGGGGCCCCTGGAGAATCTGCCCCCTGAAAGAAGATGCCTCTCTATGTCCGGTAGAGAGCCTCAAGGTCTATCTTCAGAGAACTTCAGACTTTGGTGGAGGCTAACTCTTCAAAGGAGAAACATCGGGTAGCGACATGTCACTGAAACAACTAAGAGCGAAAATCACCTACTTCATTCGCAGAGCGGATCCTGACAGTACACCCGCAGGTCACGATCCTAAAAAAGTCGCATCATCTCTGAATTTTTTCCAGAGTATGGATTTCGAAAGCCTCAAGAGCTTCACAGGATGGAAATCTTCGCGCGTTTTCTTCAAGCACTACGCGAAGCAAGTGCATGAAGTCAAACATTTCATGGTAGCCCAGGTAGTGTTATGAAACCTGCAGTTAACTCTGCATAGGACAGTGAGTTACTTGGGACTTTAACTCTACGGGTGCCTGTGTTGACCCTCGTGTGATACATATTGATTTCATGGTCACTTAGTGTTTCTCATAGACTGTTCTTTACAAGGTGAAATGTCATAGTCTTCACATGAGTGCCACATGCCTAGAGCATGATGTGTTTTTCCTTATTAAAGACTGACGTTCCTCTGGAACTTGTGCTTTCTAATAATTTGAAATTTCTTTCAGATTCAAGATCGAAGTCTTCTCATTTCTATGTACATTATAATTTTGTTTGTAAATTAACTTTACATCATTTATTGCATTTATTATTACTATAACCTGCAATTGTGAAATAAAATGTCTATTTTATTACTGTGCGTCTCTCTCCGCTCCTATTTATACTATGAAATACATGGTTGTCATAGTTTCATTACCCCTTTCTTTGAAATAAGAAGAATAATATGTTTTATCCGTATTATATACTCACCTATGCTGTGTAATATTCCTAATCGAATACTTACTTGCGCCATACCTTCGAGACCAGATTGTTCTCTAACCATGGAATATAGTGTCTAACCACCACTTATCTATTGTTGAGAAAGTTCCTACATGAATATCAACCATTCTGTCTTGTCTCAGAGTCCTTCACGTACTCTCCGCAGGGTGAGTAGCCCTTCGGTGACCACTTTGAACTTTGGTATGACCCGTTGGGACTTCTCTGCCAGGGGGGCAGGAAGCTGCATCCCCACGGAACCTCATCGAGGTCACAATGCTTACCTTTATTCAAAACCCTTAGCACTTACTCTATAAGGGGAAATCTACCACGATACATTGATTCTCTGGTACTCTTCCATCAGGACGTCATGGCTTGAGCCCAAAAAACGGATTTTGAGCGAAGCGAAAAATCTATTTTTGGGTGAGATAGCCATGACGTCCTGATGGACCCTCCCTGCTATTCTAGTCCAGCCTTTCAGGCCCCGCCCTGTCCTGCTGTATCATGGAGATTAGCAAGCAGCTGGCATCAGGATGAGGACGGACGTGACGTCATTTAGCAATGGCGCCCGTTTGTTTACGTTTCGAGTACCAAAAGTAGCCACGGACGAGTGTAACTGTGGAACGGCTCCCCAGTTATTCTCCGCCCCTCCATATCGAAGTGTTAACTCTATATGGGGTGCAGATAGCTATGTGGCGTGTTAATACATGCGTCCCCTGTTGATATACGATGTCTTAAAGGGAAACCTTTAGGATACTCGCACCAGAAGTAAGAATTCTGTGATAACCTGGCTATCTCACCCAAAAATAGATTTTTCGCTTCGCTCAAAATCCGTTATATAGATATTTTTGCATAAGGGGTCAATATTTACTTATCCTTTGAAACTATCACTATTACAGTAGTAGATATGAGAATGATATATATATATATATATATATATATATATATATATATATATATATATATATATATATATATATATAAGTATGGAGACAGGAGCAATTACTCAAGCATAAACATATTGGAGTAGGGAGACGCGTTCTGTTCTTTTATCCATTTATTTGCGCCGACGTTTCGTATCAGCTTGATACATTTTCCAGGCTGAAACGATTACAAATCAATTGCGTATAAGTAAAAAGATACACACAACGTTTACCAACACCAAAATTAAAAAGCTTTTTAATAAATTAAGAATAAAAACAGAGTAAAAACAGAAACACAGAACAACAGTGAACGGGCTCGGAGCGAATATAGAGAAACAAATTAATTCAATAATAATAATAATAATAGAAAAAATATATAATAATAATAATAATAATAATAATAATAATAATAGAACGAACAAGACACCTACCCACAGCGGTAGCGTAAGGAGAACTGACATGAAAAATCGTTATGGAAGGGAGTGCAAACAAAACAACAGGTAATTAGGCAATAAACAATTAGGTGGAAGACGACTGGTGGTTAAGAGAAGGTACAGTTAGCTTAATCATTATTGATTCAAGGGTGGTTAGTTCGTCTATATGTCGGGTTCTTCCTATTATATTAAAATGACTGGTATCTATGTGTGTTTTGCAACTTTTACTGTGATTTCTTATGTTAGATTGTTCTGGATTTGATAGTCGACAACCCGTTCTGTAGCTAATTCCCTGATGAGAGGAAATTCGGACTTTTAGCAGCCTCCTGGTGCAACCGATGTAAGTGCCAAGATCACATCTGGGACAATTATACTTCTAAACGACACCGGAGGCAAACAGCGGGCTGATCTTAAGCGGGGTTTACACGGGCGAGCAGCTCGTCGAGCCTTGCTCGACAACCCTGTGTTTGAATTGATGTTCGAGCGTGTAAACGGGCTATTTGGTTGTCGAGCGCGATCGTCGAGCGGCTCGATGAAAGTCAGATTCATCTTGACTTTTGTGGGCGGAGCTACATTGTTTGACGAGCGGTGTGAACGTGTGAACGGGTGTCGAGCATCGAACCTCAGTTGTTATTCAAACCTGCTAGAGGAAACATCATCAAAGAAATGCATAATTGCTGCCATTAATGAAAGTAAGAATGAGAAGGAAGTCGTACTTGATTTCATACATGCATATCGAGCTCATCCAGCTTTATGGAAAGTTAAATAAAAAAAACTATTCCAATAAAGTAGCCAGAAACAAAGGAATAGCGGACACTCAGTCTTTCATGTGGAGTTATGGCCTTCCCCATAGTAATGAAAGGGCTGACACGATTCGGTAGATCAATGTACGTGTCTTCATCCATACGCAAATAATTGCGCCAGTCATCTGGCTCTAATTTTAAAGCAACAAGCAAGTTGGTATATGAAAATTTCTCTCTGTTGATCTTTTTTTTTTCCTTCTTAGTGCCACTGCTAAAGCAATGGCTATCAAATCGTCCTGGTCGAGAGACATGTTGACGTTGTTTTAGCACGAGGCGCACTGAGGCTTGATGTACTGTCTGAAAGCTCTTCGAGCCGTTCTACAAGTAGGTTCGACAACCGGGCTCGACGAGCTGCTCGGCCGTGTAAACCCCGCTTTATCCTTGACTTGGAAGAGTGAGCCGATAGTTCGGGGGTTTATGGGAACTAGTTTCAAATTAAGGGCAGGCAATTGCTCACTGAATAGGTGAATGCATTTTTTCCTAAATTTATTATCATGGAGAAAGAGAAATCTAGCAAACATAGATAATAGACCTATGTTGTTATAGATAGGCTTTAGGCCTATGATGATTCATTGATCTGATACCATAACCATAGTAGGCCTTATTAGTTATTGCTAAAAATTTTCAACTTATAGATCAGTGGTAGGCTACTGGTTCCCAACCAGGGGGTGGGGGCCTACCGGGGGGCAATTTGATTTTTAAGAAGGGTGGATCTACTTCAGTTTTCGCTTCACAGAACTTATATAAAAGTGAACGCGTATGTGAAACGGAGATAACGGGATTAGATCTGTAATGATCTGTCGGCCTGAGTGTCCATGGGGGGCTTTTGGTTAATGGACATTTGCTTTTCTTCACACAAAAATAATAATAAATAAAATAAAAAATAAAAAATATTAAAAAATATATAAATAAAATAAAATAAGAAAATCACCGAACTTAATTTACCAGTGCTTAATGATATGTCAATGGTCTATGCTTTTGGTAGATATTACAGTTTTGCTTTTACTAACTAGGATTCATATAGTGGGTATAGATTGACCTTTAATATTTTGCTATATTATGCTACATGTATATTCACTTTGTCTTCAGTGGAAAAGTGTTAGACTAATAGTTATATTATGACTATAGGGTTCATCTAAAATTCTAAAAAAGATTGTGAAAATGTTCAATCAGATATTGTAAGAAAATTTTGTGTAGTAGTGTTTTTGGATATATTCATGCATAAAATGTTTATGATTTTAGCAGCCAAAGGAAAAAGTATAATATGGCATTTGTTTAATTTCATATTTGCGTTTCTAGAATTTACTGATGGTTATCCAAAAGATACTGGGAGTGAAGTGTACAGTAAAGCCACAGAAACAAACATTATGAATAATATTACTTGTATTGCTACAAGAGTTAGTCCTACTACAACTATTATGACTGCTAGACCTACATTTGCTACTACTACAACTACTACTAATGATGATGTTGATTGTAGCATTCTCAATTTAAATGACAATTTACAAAAGCCTGAAATACAGTATGAGACCATACAATGAGGGTTACATGAAGAAGGAGAACCAACATTCACAACCATAAAACCAAATGGTAAGATATTACCACGAATCAATTTTTATTTTGTTTTATAAGAGATCAAAACAAAATATTTTCCCCAATAAATGGTCAGTTCTGAAATGCTATCAGATAAATAAATAAATATCTTTTTTTAATGTATATATATATATATATATATATATATATATATATATATATATATATATATATATATATATATATATATATATATAATTTGATAGTTATTCTTATGTTTATACCAATTATTTTTGCACTGGATTATTGACTTTTGATATTTTTATCAGTCTACTAGCACCTTGCAAAGGAAAAAGAAAAACCAGTGTGGACTATAAGCAACGGATGCAGATTTGTAGACTTATGAAAAAAAACTTGAACAAATGAAGGTAAGCCAAAAAAAATGTGATACATGTACCCTATCATCAACAATTATAAAAAAAAATGCAAGCAAGTATATAAGTGGCACAGCTCTAGAATTTTTTTTAAATACAAATGAAATTAGCAGGTTTCTCCAAATATGGTAGGAGATATTCACTTTGTCAAAAATGTTTATCTCTTGGACTTTATTTAAAAAGTCCCAGAGCGTATAAATTTATAAGCAAGATATTTACTTTACCAACAACGAGAATACTGAGGTACTTGAAAAAAAAAAAACATACTTTGCATCCAAGATTGATTTTACTGTAGGCTGGAATTAGTCTGTTTTAAATTGTTAAAGCAGAAAGCTTTATCAATGAATGAAAATGATGAATACTGTGGCATTATATTTGATGCTATTTCCCTTAAATCTGATGTACAGTTCAACATAAGTAAAGATATGGTGGAGGGATTTGAAGATCTTGGCCACTATGGCAAAGGGCGAGACCCAGGTCAGTATCCCATGGCCTTCATGGGAAAGGGCTTGTCTTCCAAATGGAAGCAAGTACTGTGCTATTTTTTATTTACAAAATCCATTAAAGGTAATACCTTAATGTATATGGTACCTAACTGTATTGGTAAATTAAATAATGTATGTTTATACCCAACATTTTTGGTATGTGACCAAGATCCAAATAATAGAAGGTTGTTTAAAAATTTTAACATTTCCATCGAAATACGTTTTTTCTCACATGAAGGTGAAAATTTTTATTTCTTTTATGATACACCACACCTTTGGAAAAGTATTAGAAACAATCTTAAGAAATATGACATGCATGTTAGTGGGTAAAAAGCATCATGGAAATATAGAGAAATGTTTTGAAGCAGATTCTCAGATAAAGCTACGGTTAGCACCAAAACTTACAGCATCACATGTCTTCAACACTGGTTTTGATAAAATGAGAGTGAATCTAGCTGCACAGGTGTTTAGCCATAATGTAGCAGCTGATTTATTTACACATGCTGCATTAGGGCCATTACCACAAGAAGCGGAAAATACAGCATTATTTATAAATGATATCGATGAATTGTTTGATGTATTTAACAGCAGCTGTGTATTTCATTTTAAAGTGAGGAAATGTGCAATTAGTGATAATAATAATAACATTAATTTTTTATCTGAGAAGGCTGATATGCTGTCATGCTTAACTTTTATTGGAACTGAAAGTAATATTCCATGTATAGATGGTTGGCTTTTAAACATCTCTAGCCTTAAAATGTAATGGAATCATATGAAGGATAGGGGTTCTAAATTCCTTTTAACTAACAGGATAAATCAAGAACGTCTTGGAAATTTCTTTAGTGTACTACGAAGTTCAGGTGGAAATAATGACACTCCAAGTTCATATAAAATTAAACCCTTAATGAAAAATGCTTTATGTAACAATCTCATGAAAAATAATGTTAAGGAAACTGCATAGATAGTAACTACACAATACTGCAATATTTGAAGTTATCTGACTTAGAAACTAAACTTAATAAGAATGATTTTGAAAATGAAGATATTGTTAATTTAGATTGGCCTGCGACAGATGAGGAACAACTCCAAGAATTTTTTGAAAATCTTTTAGAAGGTTCAGTTGACAATTCACCAGTAGATTTGATAACTGATGAACCTGAAGATGATGAATCCCTTAAAGCAATTCAGGAATTTGTTTCAAGTTTCAACCCAAATAATGATGATAATATTGAGCCAGAACTATTAGTGACGAAATCTATTTCAAGACTTTATTTGTAACTTTGATCCCTTTGTTCCTGACAATGGTACTGACACACCTAAAGACAACATATCTGATTATAGGCACAATTTGATAGAAAAAAATACAGTAACTTACATGGAAAGATATGTAGGCTTATGCCATAAACTTCTCAAACATTACAAATATGATGCATGTAAATCAGTACTTATCTGTAAATATGGAAAAGATTTGATTCAAATAATTTGACCTTGCTTCTGGGAAATCAAGATATGGAAAAAAAGATGGCTATGGTATCCAAGTACTATTATAACTAACATTATTAGTTATTATGAATCAGCATTTCAAAGTAATATTGTAGATTTAATAATGAAAGACACTATAAAACATAATTTTTAACTAAAGTTATTAAACAAATTAATGTAGATGACCTGAACGTTTGTGTTGGTGCCGTAGTTAAAGTGATAGACATATTTTCAAAAAATGCGTATATATTATTACGTTAAATTTCTCAACAGAACATTAGGGGAAAGAAAACAGTGGTGGTAATTACTCAGGTCCCCGTAAAACAAAAAAACTAAGATTTCACATATTTGATATAATTTGACTAAGGTTCGTGTTAAAGAGTAGTCTAAGCAATGTTTTTTTTTCTTTTTTTCTTTTTTTATGGTCATAAAGCTATTAAAATAATATATTTCTCCGAAGCTGACATATTTAGCGTTAGGAACATGTTTAGCGGCATGTGTTATATTTAACTTTGATTTAACTTAAAAGTGCATAAATATTTCAACATATTTGTCCACCTGAGTAGTATTAGCCTACAGGAGTATACTGCTTCAAAATGTTATTTTGTTATTGTTCCTTGTCTTCTTATTTTTTTCTATGTCCTAAATAAAATCTAACATTTTATAGTATTTGTATACTGTATTTGTATTTTCATATACATTGAATGTGTATACTCTATGTGCTTTCTATGTTTGCATACTTGCTTTGTCTTATATTTGCACTATGTATCTAATTCCTGAAGGAAACCATGTTTCTAGTATTATGCTTTCTCACATTAGTTTATTTGCATGTAATTCATGTTGCAATTTTGGTTTGCTTGTATGTTCTTATTTCTACAATTTCTATATGTGCAATATTATTAACTGATTTTTTTTTCTTATTCATGTATAATTTATTAAAGCTCATTTGCATGTGATTTATCTTGCAGTTTTTGGTTGGTTTGTATGCTGCCTTATTTCTATTTCCAAACCCCTTTTGATTATTTTTATGTGTGATACAATTTAGTGTTATTTCGTTCTTTTTGTTTGTACATTTATACATTTATTAGTCTATAGTACTAAAGAGTATACCTGAGTTCATCATGCATTTCCGTTTCAATAAAAGAAAAAAAAATACAATTGTGTTTTATACAGTAGCCTACAAACTGTAATTATATTTATGCCTACGCATAAGCCTTTGTGGCTAAGTTTAACAAATCAGATATACAGTATATTTTACTTTATTCGAACGTGATATTGTAAAGAATATTTAAAAATTATTGTAATATAGGCTACAATACTTAACTAAATTATAAGAGATAGGCTATACACTGTAGCTATGAAATTTCTGAAACATAGACAAACATAATTTGGAATTTAGTTATCTAAAATGAAAGAATATCATTAATATAAGAATAAAATATAGTGACGAAGTAATGCAATTTATGAACAAATATGTCGCAAAATTTACAATTGAATTCCATTCAGTATATTATTTTCCTTAAGCATTACCTCTCTGAATGGTTGTTAACCGTTCGCTCAATAGATGGAGCCATTCGTTTCGCATGTGGGTATCTAGCATCTTTTTTGGGCTCAAGCCATGGCGTCCTGATGGAAGGTTCCTGTTTGGTAGCTTCCTTGGGTATAAGACTACTAAGATATTCCCAGAGAATTTAACCACAGGTTATCACAGAATTCTAACTTCTGGAGCGAGTATCTCAAAGGTTTCCCTTTAAGACATCGTAATACAACAGGGGACACGCATGTCTGGTCGTGCCACATAGCTATCTCCACCCCGAACAGAGTTAACGCTTTGGTGTGTAAGGGCTGAGAATAGCTGGGAGCCGTTCCACAGCTAATCTCACTCGTGGCTACTACTGATACTCGAGACGTAAACAAACGGACGCCATTGCTCTAATGACGTCACGCGCGTCTTTATCCTTTGTCTAGTAGCTGCCCTACTGAGACGGATTTTCCCTTGTGTGAACTTTATCGTTTTGCATCTTCGCTATGTCGTTACCTTCAGCCTCGCCTTCTTCTGGAAAGTTGAGTACAAGGTTCCAGTATTGTTTAATTAAGCTCTGGCCGTAAAGTAAATATTATTTCGCGAAATAATTGATGTTTTGTGGCAGAGCTGTGCCTCTACCGGACCCGCCATTTTATGGCGTCGTTGTTGTTTTGCATGTCTTATTTAGTTAGCCACAACAACGCTTCCGGCTTTATATACTAATCGAATACATTAGTTTATTTAGTCTTCATAGCTAGGAACTTTTATATCGTGTTTAGACGCTTTTTATCGGTCATCGATTGACCTCATACCAGTCGGCTACTATAGCCCCCAGGCCAGGAGCCTATATACAAGTGTTCATGCATGATTTATCAGTGATCCTAGACTAAGTTATGAAGATAGTGGCATTATTATTTTACAATACTTTTGACTAGTGATGCAAATGTTTTCGCCTTCAGGGACCATATAGGGGATAGGCTAGTCAGTGATTCTTTCTAGCCTAACCTAACCTTAGGACCCCTATATGCTTCCTTCATCCCCTGCCTTGGCACTCCCTCTATTTAGCCTTGATCCCTTTTCTGAGTAAAGGGATTTATGGTCTAATAGAGTATTTTATCGCCTCTCAGTCCTCCCTAAAGGAATGAACCCCCTTTAGGATTGCGTCTGAGAGTGAGGTTAGGCTAGCCTACCTCTATGGCTAGGATAGTCTACGACTTTCCTGCGATAGCGATACGTCTTCTTCCTTGCCTAGTTCAGGACTTTTAGCCCTGATCTAGGCCGGGTTAGGAAGGTTTCTCTGTTCCATGCTGAAACTGTACTCTTGCACCGTTTTAGCCGATCAGCCTATTCTTAGGTTAGGGAGTGTCCTCCCTCCCCTTTGTGGCCGCTCTGGTACAGAAACCCTTCCTGGGAAGACCCCTCTCTTCTCCCTCCCCACCTATCTCTTGTATAGCCTAGCCTATGCTTAGGTTAGTTTATACTCATCTGTCCCCTGTCCTACAAATCCTCCTTAGGGTGGAAGAGTAGGGCTACCCGAGCTTCCCTGTGCTGTCCGCTCTGGTACATATTCCTTCATAGTGTCCTATAAGGTTAGTTACTAGTGTAGCTCTGCATAGGGGAGTCTCCCCCCCCCCCTCTTGGGTGTTCCCTAGTCCTCCCTTGGGCTACCTGCTCCCGGTCCCTAGTGACCCCTGCTTATGGATGCTAGAGCCTGTCTCTATCATGGGTACACCCCCTCAGGGAGGGGGAGGGATGTCTGGAACCCTGACGGTACTTCCTACATCCCTTCCTCCCTCCCCC
This sequence comes from Palaemon carinicauda, assembly GCF_036898095.1. Classification (NCBI taxonomy): domain Eukaryota; kingdom Metazoa; phylum Arthropoda; class Malacostraca; order Decapoda; family Palaemonidae; genus Palaemon; species Palaemon carinicauda. The sequence goes on from NC_090738.1 coordinate 48,094,396, forward strand.
TGTCTCTCTATCTATCCGGGTGCCGGTCTCTTGCCGCCTCTACTGCCGGCAATACCTGCCTCCCTCTTGGTGACTTCCCTACCCTTGCCGCCAGCCCCCCGTGTACCGAGGGACTGCCGGCTGCCGCCGGCTACTACCGGCGGCTCTCCTACTCCTATCTATTCGTCCGCTTGCCGGTCGATCTCCGGAGTGCCGGCATATACTGCCGGCAACCCGATACTACCTGTACCATCCTTACCCCAGTCACCAATCCGGCATCCTCCGGCTGCCGGAGCCGCCGCTCCCTGCCGGCGTGCCGCCGTTGTGCCGGCGGCCGCCATCCTGGTATCTAACTGACTTTGAAAATTGTCTGTTCTAATGCCAGAATCTATGCTGGAGCGAGCTCCGGCGTGCCGGCGGCTTGCCGGATGCCCCGGAGGCGTCAAGAATACTTGCACCCCCTCTCTGTAGCTATCATAAGACTAGATAGCCCTACCTTGCAAATAGATAAGCTGCTTTGCTTCTAAGATCAGTACCTAGTACTGCTCTGTTAGTGATCATGCTGTCTCTTTGCATTCTTCTATTTCCAGCATGCTATGTGCATCTTAGCGCGGCTGGTTGCCAGAAGCAGTTACCCTTAATGAGGCCTTCTGGCTCTTATCTGGGAACCGAATGAATTCGATCCCAACCTTGTCCTTGGCTTTCCATGGAGTTCCAATATAATGGGAATCCTAGGAAACTATATCCAATGATCTCGGTCATTTGGATTTTCCCAGGACCAAGCCTATGGTAACCAGCCGGGCGAGATGCATGGAGCGTGTTCTCCTTTACTGTTTCATTCTCTATGCATCACACCTTCCTTAAGTTAAAATTAATGATTAATATTAACTTAATTTAAGAGCCATTCCTATGGCTCCCCCATACTCATTTTCTCTTTCTTCCACAGGAGGAGCAGATGAAGTGCGATTTCGCCTACTGTGCTGTGAAACGCTCGCAGTTTTACGGACATACGGCGTGCAGGACTCACGCCCCTTGCTCAGACAAGAAAGGGGATTGGAAGTTCTGGAATCCACTGGAATGTACGGTCTGCCAGGCCTACCTAGTTGAGGCCTTCCATAACCCTCCCTCAGCGGAGGTTAGAGACATTGCTCGTGAGAAACTGCGCAAGTGGGTGCGTGGTTTTCAGAGAAATGCTACTGGACCGTACCTGGCCACCGAAGAACTGAGGTCCCTGTTGTTCCCTAAGGCCTCCCCTGACTCAGTGGTTCCAAAGGAAGCAATCCCCACTGTCCAAATTTCAGTGGAACCTGATGTGGTCATGGCTCAGTCCATGCACGAGTGTCGTTTGGATTCCGAGGATGATGAACGGATCTCTGACGTCTCGGAAGACACGGAGAAGACGCTTATGGCTCAAGGAGCCGAAGAGGACGAAGACAAGGTGGAATACACCGAGTCGGAGATTGGAGCTACTCCCTCGTCCATCCCTCCGCCTACTCCTACACCGACGGAATTGTCCCTTCCGTCTACCTCCTCGACCCCGGATCCTTCCTCTTCCACCCAAGAACTGATCCGACTGATTAGAGCTGTCATGGACGACAGACTGAAGGAGAACCAGGAGTCCATCAGGTCTATGATTGGATCCAGAGACACGAAGAAGATCTCGGTCAAGGATCTCCCAGCTTGCTCTCATGCCAACCCGTGGAGGTATGCAGAGCATATGGTTATTGCGACCGGCAGGATCTTTGTTAGTGACAAGATCGGCACGGTCCCGTTGGAAGATGTGGAGTTCTTCCCAAGCTTCGAGGCCTACCCGGACTGTTACGTCCGACTTCGTTCCGAACCTGCCTCGAAGGAGGAGACCGAACCTAAAGAAGAGATAGTGTTCGATCTCGCAAAGGCCCAGGCTATGCTAGCCTCCGCATTTAAGAGCAGGGGCTTTACCTGCTCTAAGCTTCCTGCCTTGAGCAAGAAGCATCCTACCTATGTCGCACCTGACACTGCGATTCTTCCATTTTTGGAAAAGGCCTTAGCTGCATGCCTTAAAGCGGCGGAAGAAGGAAAACCCTGCCCTGCACTGGAGGAGTGCAGACCCTTCTCCATCGTGACACCCCCTGACACTAGGCAATGGAAAGATGTCCAACATACTTTCGTCGTGGGTAGGCTCGATCCTGACGTCGCCGGACGTCAGTTTAATGAAGACCTCCCTAAGCTCAACGATCACCTCCTTCGCCGGGAACAAGACACGAAGGAGAGGCTTGCAGCTTCGCTCTCTCATCAAGTCCAACTTGAAGTAATGGCCTGTGACACAGCAGTACCTGATCACTACATGGTACTGGCCAAATCCCACTTACTCACGGTAATGAAGGACTTGTACCATTTCATAAAGGCTCGTAGAGCCTGTCGTGAATTCGTGTTTGTCGGTGCCACCGTGAAACACGAACCCCGGAGGCTGATTTCCTCCAACATCTGGGGAAAGCACCTGTTTCCTTCTGACCTTGTCAAGGAAATAACTGACAGAGCCGCCACGGAGAATAGGAACCTTCTCCACAAGTGGGGCATGTCCAGAAAAAGGAAAACCTCTCAGGACGATGGACCTCAGCCTAAGAGGAAACCTCAGAAGCCGAAACCCCAGCAACGTCAACAACGACGTCAGTTTCCGGGACCCGCTACCTCCCAAGTGGTTGCCCAACCACAACAGACCTTTCAATTGGTCCCCCAACCGGTGTTGTCACAGTCACCGGTCTTCACCCCTGCCTTTGAGCAGCCATCCACTACCTTTCATGCCAGAGGTAGAGGCTCGTCCAGGGGTGCAAGCAGAGACGCCTCTCGTCGTCCCTCCAGAGGTAAAGGAGGAAAGGGAGCTAGCGGCCGAGGCAACAAGTCCTCGGGACACCAGAAGCAATGAAGTGCTTCCGGTGGGAGGAAGACTCCGCCAATTCCAGGATCGTTGGACCTTCGATCCTTGGGCACACAGCATCATCAAGAACGGTCTAGGCTGGAGTTGGGTGCAACCACCCCCAATCTTCCAGCGGTTCTTTCAACCATCAACCCCCATTCTGGAAGAATATGTTCTAGACCTCTTGAACAAGAAGGTGATAAGGAAGGTAAAGTCCACCAGGTTCCAAGGGAGACTGTTTTGCGTTCCCAAGAAGGACTCAGACAAGCTCAGAGTCATTCTGGACTTATCCCCCCTCAACAAGTTCATAGAGAACAACAAATTCAAGATGCTGACGCTTCAACAAATAAGGACCCTTCTGCCTCAAGGTTCCTACACGGTCTCTATAGACCTGGCGGATGCCTATTGGCACATTCCAATGAACCATCACGCTTCCTCCTACCTAGGATTTCGACTCCAAAGGAAAAGCTACGCCTTCCGGGCCATGCCATTCGGCCTCAATGTGGCCCCTCGGATCTTCACAAAGCTGGCGGATGCCATAGTACAACAGCTCCGCCTAAGAAACGTCCAGGTGATGGCCTACCTCGACGACTGGCTAGTCTGGGCTCCATCGCCCGAAGAGTGTACAAAGTCTTGCGACGAAGTTACCCAGTACCTAGAACACCTGGGATTCAAGATCAACGAGAAGAAATCTCGCCTCTCTCCGGCTCAGAAGTTTCAGTGGTTGGGAATCCACTGGAATCTTCAGTCACACCGCCTTTCCATCCCCCAGAAGAAAAGGAAGGAAATAGCAGGGTCTGTCAAGCGACTACTGAAATCCAAACGCATTTCAAGACGACAGCAGGAACGAGTTCTAGGCTCTCTACAATTCGCCTCAGTGACAAACCCAGTGCTTCGTGCACAGCTAAAGGATGCCGCGGGAGTCTGGAGACGATCGGCATCCATCGCTCGAAGAGACCTCAAGAGACGGCTTCCAAACAGACTTCGACGCCTCCTAAAGCCGTGGTCGGAAGCAATGGCCCTGAAAAGGTCCATTCCTCTCCAACACCCTCCTCCATCACTCAACATCCACACGGATGCCTCACTGGAGGGCTGGGGAGGTCACTCCCACCTGAAACAAGCTCAAGGGACCTGGTCTCCACTATTCAAGACGTTCCACATAAACATCTTGGAGGCCATGGCGGTCCTTCTTACTCTGAAGAAGCTATCCCCGCCGCCCTCGATCCACATCCGTCTAACCCTAGACAACTCGGTGGTAGTTCGTTGTCTCAATCGCCAGGGCTCAAGATCGCCCCAGATAAATCAGGTGCTTCTCCCAATCTTCCGTCTGGCGGAGAAGAAGAAGTGGCACCTGTCTGCAGTTCACCTACAAGGATTCCGCAACGTGACAGCGGATGCTCTATCTCGGACAAACCCGATAGAGTCGGAATGGTCTCTAGACGCAAGATCATTCTCCTTCATCTCCCTTCAAGTCCCAGAACTTCAGATAGATCTCTTTGCAACGAGCGACAACAATCAACTTCCTCTGTACGTAGCCCCGTACGAGGACCCCAAAGCAGAAGCGGTGGACGCCATGTCACTGGACTGGAACAGATGGTCGAAGATATACCTGTTCCCTCCCACCAACCTTCTGTTGAAAGTCCTCTCCAAACTGAGAACCTTCAAAGGGACAGCGGCCCTAGTGGCTCCCAAGTGGCCCCGGAGCAACTGGTACCCCCTGGTCCTGGAGCTGCAGCCCAAGCTGATCCCTCTCCCGGGCCCAGTTCTCTCTCAACAAGTACAGAAGTCGACTGTCTTCGCTTCATCATCGAAAATCAAGGACCTTCATCTCATGATTTTCTCTCCCTTGCCGCAAAGAAGAGGTTTGGGATCTCGAAGAAAAGTCTAGACTTCCTAGAGGAATACAAGACCGAATCCACGAGACGGCAATACGAATCATCCTGGAGGAAATGGGTCTCCTTTGTTAAAGCAAAAAATCCTAAAGAAATCACCATTGATTTCTGTATGTCCTTCTTCATTCACCTTCATGGACAAGGATTAGCAGCCAATACGATTTCAACTTGCAAATCGGCTTTGACTAGACCAATTCTATATGCTTTCCAAATTGATCTGTCCAACGACATCTTTAACAAACTGCCGAAAGCATGTGCTCGCCTACGCCCAGCACCCCCTCCGAAACCGATCTCCTGGTCACTAGACAAGGTGCTCCATTTCGCCTCCAACTTGGACAATGATTCATGCCCCCTCAAGGATCTGACTCAGAAAGTTATATTTTTATTTGCTCTCGCCTCGGGAGCTCGAGTCAGCGAAATAGTGGCATTATCAAGAGAAGAGGGACACATCCTGTTTGCTGATTCAGGAGAAGTGACCCTCTCCCCCGATCCGACGTTTCTCGCCAAAAATGAATTACCCACCAAAAGATGGGGCCCTTGGAGAATATGCCCCCTGAAGGAGGATGTCTCTCTATGTCCAGTAGAGAGTCTCAAGGTCTATCTTCGCAGAACTTCAAACTTTGGTGGAGGCCAACTCTTCAAAGGAGAAACATCGGGCAGCGACCTGTCACTGAAACAATTAAGAGCGAAAATCACCTACTTCATTCGCAGAGCGGATCCGAACAGTACACCCGCTGGTCATGATCCTAGAAAAGTGGCATCTTCTCTGAACTTCTTTCAGAGCATGGACTTCGAGAGCCTTAAGAACTTTACGGGCTGGAAGTCCTCGCGAGTTTTCTTTAAACATTATGCGAAACAAGTGCACGAAATCAAACATTTTGTGGTAGCCGCAGGTAGTGTTACGAAACCTGCACCTAACTCTGCGTAGAACAGTGAGTTACTTGGGACTCTAACTCTTCGGGTGCCTATGTTGACCCTCGTGTGATTCATAGTGATGTCTAAAAACACTTAGTGCTTTTATAACTGTTCTTATCCCAGGTGAAATGTCATAGTGTCACACAAGTGCCGCATGCCTTGAGCATGATGTGTTATTTAAAGACTTGCGTTCCTCGAGAACGAGTACCTACTAATCCTGAAATTCCCTTTCAGATTCAAGAGCAAGCCTTTATTTCTATGTACATTATTATTACTGTAAATGAACTTTACTTTTGCTGTAAATTATTTAATTTCTGCATTGTGAAATAAAATTTCTATTTTATTACTTGTGCGTCTCTTTCAGCTCCTACTTACTATGAAATACATACTGTCATAGTTTTATTTATTCCTCCTTTCTTATGGTCATGAAGAATTTAAGATGTCTATTCCTAAATTATATTCACCTTGTCTCAGTAAGGTTCCTACACGAATACTTACTTCTGATAATCAGGAGATGAACCCTACACACAGTGCCCAACCACCACTGGCCTACTTCAGAATGTTCCTATACAAATATCAAACATTCTGCTTCATCTCTAAGCTCTTAAAAGCTCTTCTGTCAAGATGAATAGCCCTTCAATACCACTTTGACGTCGGCATAGCCCATGGGAACTTCCTACCAATGGGGGGCAGGATACTTCGTTCCTATGGTTCTTACCTAGATTACTTTGCTGTTTTGTCAATGCCTAGGCACTTAACTCTGGGGGAAAATCTACCACGATACATTGATTCTCTGGTACTCTTCCATCAGGACGCCATGGCTTGAGCCCAAAAAACGGATTTTGAGCGAAGCGAAAAATCTATTTTTGGGTGAGATAGCCATGGCGTCCTGATGGACCCTCCCTACTACTTCGTTCAGTTTGTTCCCACCCTACACAATTGTATCATGGTGATGGGCAGCAACTGGCGCCAGGATAAAGACGCGCGTGACGTCATTAGAGCAATGGCGTCCGTTTGTTTACGTCTCGAGTATCAGTAGTAGCCACGAGTGAGATTAGCTGTGGAACGGCTCCCAGCTATTCTCAGCCCTTACACACCGAAGCGTTAACTCTGTTCGGGGTGGAGATAGCTATGTGGCACGACCAGACATGCGTGTCCCCTGTTGTATTACGATGTCTTAAAGGGAAACCTTTGAGATACTCGCTCCAGAAGTTAGAATTCTGTGATAACCTGTGGTTAAATTCTCTGGGAATATCTTAGTAGTCTTATACCCAAGGAAGCTACCAAACAGGAACCTTCCATCAGGACGCCATGGCTATCTCACCCAAAAATAGATTTTTCGCTTCGCTCAAAATCCGTTTTATTCGCAGTCTCGCACACTCTTTTGAGTGTTATTAGGCTGAGCGGCACCTCCTTATCTTCATTCAATTTTCAGTATATAGTCCTTGGCCAAACCTAATACAAAAGTAGTTCACCTTATAAAGTTACAAGTTTACAGGAGAGGGTGAAAACTGCTTTTATAACATTTTTAACTAAAACTAATTTACTAAACACATTACAATCACCTGTAAAATTAATTATCCCACAGAGGAATAAGGATTAAATTTAGTCTCTAAACCCACATAAATGTTCTTTTGTAAAGAGACTACATTTAATGCAACGATTTTGCAATAGAAAAACCAGAGGAGGTTGTTTCAAATATAAATAAACATAAACGCATTTAAATGGAAATATTTTTAATAAAGTGTGATTTTTATATTTTGCACTATAAAAACAATATTAATGGAAGGGAGAGCATGGATGTGTTTTGAATAAAAGGTATTAAGCCTCATGTGTGGGAGTTAACATGTCATTCATAACATTCGGTGAAGGAGTTAATATTTAACAGACTAACACTAACATTTGTCAACTGTATTGATAAGAACTAATATCTTATATTATATAATATTTACAGGGGAGTACATTGACTCCAAGAAGCTGGCCAGATCTACTAAAATGGAAGAAGAAGAAGAAGAAGAAGTAACTTACAAGCTCAAAGTTCACTGATACACCATTCAATTGCCAATTTTTGGTCGCAAACCACTTACCCGTCTTGGTTCGCAAAATTCCAACCCATTTAGTGCTGAAATGTTTTGTTGAAAGTTTCATCATTCAAGGAAAGTGTCCAGTCTGGAGATGAGGATCGAGATAGAGAGTGAGTAACCAGTAAATCATTACTTTGCTAATGTAGGCCATAAACGGGAATGGTGTCTCGGTATGTATCACAACATAATTTCTGGAGAAATAGATAGAAGGGAAGTACCGAGACATGCCGTTCCGTTAAAGAAAAATAAAAATAACTTTGTCAAAAAAATTTGTTCCTATTTGACTTTTGGAAAAACAGGGTAGCCTATACTTGCATACTGAATTATACACTGAATTTCATCGTTAATACATCAAAAAACTTATTCTTACAAGCGAGTAGGCCTAACACTTATTTTTGTTGTAAATAATCAATATTTTATAGTATAAGACAAGGTCCTGGGTTATCTTTGAAGGAAAATATGAATAAAGTATTTGACTTCGTCATATGTTAGTGTTGCGAGTCTGAATTGTCAGTTTTCATAAGCAGTCTTACGATACTTTAAAGGGTAATGTATCCCTGTTAAACTAGTACAGTAGAAAGTGAATTTGGGTAGTTTGTAGCGCTACAGCCAAGCGTCCTAATTTGCTTATTATCGCTCCGACTGTTATCTTGTATAGAATAAAAACGTTTGGAAATGGTCTACGGATCTTAAATATGTTGTGTAAGGGGGGTCCGGGGGGGGGGGGGGGCGCAGCCCCCCTGGGTAAGGACACGGGTTTTAGCATAGGTTAGGTGGGTTTTTTAAGTTAGCTTTTCCCCTCGTACTCATAGGTAAGGAAGCTGTTGTGTAAGGGGGGGGTCCGGGGGGGGCGAAGCCCCCCTGGGTAAGGATACGGCTTTTAGCATAGGTTAGGTGGGTTTTTTAAGTTGGCTTCTCCCGCCAAAATCGTTTGTAGAACGACGGCCACAGTTCAGAATATACCCGTTTTCTAGGGGATCTGGCCGTCACCCTACAAAGGCTCCGTGAATTTCGTAGTTAATGCATCGAAAACATAATTTAAAAAGCAAAGAACGTGCGTTTTGCTATACACAATAAGTGCATGTTATAAAGGTGTCTGGTTTCCTGTTATACTATAAGGTAATTTCCCAACCTTAAAATAAAAACTTGAAACCAGCCCAAGTTCTGTAATTCGTGACTTTTTGTTATAGCAATAAATGCTCGTGTACCTATGTATTTAGAATCCAACTGGAAGCCTGTGTAGTGGGTTGAAACAGACCTGGTGTAGATTTTCAAAAGTTGTCAACTGAAGAGGGAAACACAACACCCAAGGATCATCCCCTAACCTAACCTAACCTAGGAACAGTATCCTTACCTATCTGGGGGGATGCCCCTTTAGACCGCTGTATCCTTAGCTTACCCTAAGACTGAGTATCAACCCTGTGTTTGCTTCCCAACTAACTTCACTCCTGGCAAGATAACACTAAATCATCATGATTTGTAAATTTTAAAAATAGCATCATACTGTATTTCTGAGAAAATAGATTAACATTTGGTTAGATTTCAGTAGACCCTACCCACATTTGTTGTAATTTAAGTTTTTCTCAGGTTAACACCAACAAACAAAACCCTCCTCAATACATTACCCATGCAAATTCATAAAGGAAAAATGTTAAATTATGGTGAGTAATTTTTGTTATTTGTCTTCACAGTGTCACAAAGAGTAGCGCTTGTGGTAAATTTTTGGTAAAATTATAGAACACGGGACATTTCTAATAGGAAAAACAGCTTTTCCTTCAGTAAATAATGTGCTTTCAACGAATTTAATCTTTATTTCCACTGCAAATAAGCCGTTCTGTGTATGGCAAGCCCCCTTTCCGATGGAAACAGGTGAGAACCTGGGACTTTGGGTGTGTGACAACAGGATATAACGTGATAAATATTTAACCCTTAGAGATTTGTAAAAGGCCACAGAACTGAACAAACCCATCAAACTTAACCTAGTTGTTCCCAGGTCACCGACCTGACCGGGGCGAGCCCCCGGACCCACTTACCCAGGTCGCAGACCTTGCCTGGGGAAACCACCCAGACCTTACCAGGTTACAAACTAAAGTCACAAATAAATCTTTCCATATACTGTAAAGTAAATCCTTAACAAAATGGCACTTTGGACACCTAACCTTTTGAGGGATAACATAATGAATTTTAAAAAAATTATACACTACACTAGGAGCACCGTGATACCGTGAAACTTGGCTATAGCATCGAAATAGTCATTTGTTCCGTAACTGGAATACAAACCACGCTATTTAATAGGGGTATTACTTTTGACGTAGCTGAAATGACGAGCCATTAAAATTTAATGAAGGTTAACTACTCATACCGCTAGTTAGCGGGCGTAGGGGAGGGTAGCTTGCTACCGCCCTCCTCACACCCCAGTGATTGAGCTCACTTTGCTTTTGGCTCGGATGGTGACCGGACGTTGCCGCTCTTCATTCTCGCCTTATATGGCAGCCATTACTCTGTTTTTTTGCTTTTCCTTTTCTCTAGTGTGTGTTTGGGAAGTTAACTTCTGCTACCATACGCATCTGGCCTAGACTCTCCGGCCGCCCTTGTGGAACATTTATGTCGGCGGTGGAGACAAATCCTCACACCCTTTGTCCTATATGCAGAGGTCAACGGTGTGATTGTGTAAATACGTGTAATGAGTGTAGGGAGTGGTCTGCCTCCCAGTGGGAGAGGTTTGGGCGACGGCGGAAGAAATCATCTAAGCGGGATATTTCTCCTTCAAAGGAACCCCCAAGGCCTCGTCTTCCGTCTCCCGACCCTCCTACTTGTTCGGCCTCTTACAAGAGACCATCGAGTAGTAGCGTATACCAAATTAATGTCGGCCAACCCCGGTCCTAGAGAGATGGTGTTGCTTCCCCTAGCAAAGCGGCCCCACCTCTCCCCATGGGTGAGGCCTTGTCACCCTTGATGTCATCCGACTCCTCTGCCCCTCCAGACTCTCCAGCGGCTGCTGCCGACTTAGTTTCCCCCTTTCCTGAACATCCTTCGATGGGGAAACTAAGTCTGTCTGTCTCCTGCGAGTGTTTCTCCCCCTCGGGGGAGTTCACTCATAGAGACTCCTCTTCGGAGGACTGCTGTGGCGTATGGTCAGCTTGCTGATCCAACGGCCTCTAGAGGGCGCCTTCGTCGGAAAGCTCGCCCTCCACTTTGCCTCAGAGGTCTCCTGCGTGTCAGCAATCTCCTGCACGCCAAATCTCTCCTGTGCACTAGCCTGCTCCTGCGCGCCAGCACTTTCCTGCACGTCAACGAGCTCCTGCGCACCAGCACTCACCGACGCGCCATCACTCTCCTGCGGGCATGCGTCATCACAAGCCTACACCATCACACACCTACGTGCGAGCAACCAACACGTGCTCACCTGCGCGCCAATGCTCTCCCTTGCGCACGCATCAGGACGTGCGCTCCCGGCAATCGACCGTACGCACACGCCAACATGTGCCCGTACGAGCGTGCCAACACTCGCCAGCGCATCAAAGTCCTTAACCAGGAAAAGGTCACTTAAGTATGCGATGCAAGCTACTTCATGGCTGGATATCTGGTTAGGGACCTTGGGAGTCCTGGTACGATCCAAGGATTTCTCAAATGAGTGTACCAGGAAGGCAATGGAGCCTTTCTCCTCTCAGGCACTCGCACGATCGAGTTTCTTACCTACCAAGTTTCGAATTTGTGGGCAAACACCATCTTGAACCGTCTAGATACAGTGTCTTAGAGGTTCCACCAACAGGTCCCCAACGTCGAGATAAATAGGCTTAGACATTCCTCTCTAGAGTGAGCCCACCTGTTTGAGCCTAAGGACGTGGAACTTGCTGCTGAGAGGTGGAGGAAGTCTCATCGAGACTCCCTCCTCCATTGAGCTTTAACATCCAAGCCCTATAAACCTCCAGCACCTCAGCAGTCCCGTCCAACCAAGACTACGACGACGAAATCAGCAGCGAAGACAGTAGTGTCGAATAAACCCTTTCCTGTTAAGGACAGTTAAGGCAAAAAGTCTTCCAGGGGAGGAAAGAATCCTAGAGGGAGCAGCCGCAAACGCTAGGATAGGCACTCCTCCTGCATCTCCACCAGTAGGGGGATGCCTACAAAGGTGCTCTGACAGGTGGATGCAACTCCCGTTCATAACATCTCGCCCTCCCCTGACCAGGAATCCGGTGTCAATAGACTCCCTTGCCATGGGATCGGCAAGGGGGCAGGCCATTCGGGCAGAAGTCCAGACCCTGTTGAAGAAGGGTGCTCTCCAAGAGGTCCACGACGGGTCCCCAGGCTTCTTCAGTCGACTTCTTTCTTGTAAGAAAGGCGTCTGGAGGCTGGAGACCAGTCATTGACCTCTCAGCCCTGAACAAGTTTGTCAAACAAACTCCTTTCAACATGGAGACGGCAGACACGGTCAGACTAGTGGTAAGACCTCAGGACTTAATGTGTACGCTGGACCTAAAGGACGCGTACTTCCAGATCCCAGTTCATCCGTCTTCAAGGAAGTACTTAAGATTCAGCCTAGACAACAGAAAGTACCAGCTCAAGGTGCTGTGCTTCAGTCTTTCCACAGCACCTCAAGTTTTCACCAGAGTGTTTGCCTTAGTGTCATCTTGGGCACACAGGATTGGCATCCATCTCCTCTGTTATCTGGAAGACTGGCTAATCATAGCAGAATCGGTGTCAACTCTTCTTCAACACCGAGAAAAACTTCTGAGACTTTGCCAAGATCTGGGGACAATGGTAAATCTCGAGAAGTCATTCCTGCCTCCTACACAGAGACTGGTATACCTAGGCATGACTATAGACACCAATCTCCACAAAGCCTTCCCATCAGACGACAGAATACCAAGGCTTAGAAAGGTCGCAAGACCTTTTCTCAGACAAGAACTTCCAGCCCAAACGGGGTTACGTCTCCTCGGTCACCTTTCATTACTGGCCCGTCTAGTTCCCAATGGTCGCCTCAGGATGAGATCCCTCCAGTGGCAACTCAAGTCCCGGTGGAATCAGACTTGCGATTCCCCGGACATCCGGACCCCCATGGGATCAGTGGAACTGATGGACCTTCAGTGGTGGTTGGCAGACGAGAACCTACGAAAGGAAGTGGATCTTCTCGTCCTCCCCCCGGATTTGATGCTGTTCTCAGGGGCTTCAAAAGAAATGGTTGGGGGGCTCACATGCTACACCACATGACCTTAGGCCTCTGGTCTGAGTCAAAAGAGTACCTCCACATAAATCTCCTAGAGATGAAGGCCGTCTTTCTGGCCCTTCGAAAGTTCCAACAGTTTTCACAGCACCTATCTTATCTAGCAGTAGAGATACTGAGAGGGGCCGAGATCCCCTCGATACCACTATCGGCAGGCTTCATTCCTGGCAAAAGGAATGTGCTCGCCGACAACCTGAGCAGAGTATCTCAGATAGTGAGTACTGAGTGGTCTTTGGATCATCTAGTAGCCAACAAAGTCCTGACTTTGTGGGGTTCTCCGACAGTGGACCTCTTTGCAGCAGCCTTGAACTTCAGGTTCCCGCTGTATTTTTCCCCAGTCCCAGACCCCAAGGCGCTCTGGCAAGATGCATTCCAACAATGGTGGGACAGCATGGACATTTACGCCTTTTCCCCATTCTGTCTGATGAGGAGGGTACTCAACAAGGCCAGAACATCGGTCATTTTTCAATGAACCTCATAGCTCCGCTATGGCATCACGCGGAATGGTTTCCGGACCTTCTGCAACTCCTAACGGAGCCCCCAAGAGAACTCTCCCCACGACACAATCTACTCTAAAAACCTCATGCAACGTATTCCACAAAGCAGTAGCTTCGCTACAACTTCACGCCTGGAGATTATCCAGCATCTCCTCTCTGAGAGGATTTTCGCAACAAGTTGCGATTATGATGTCTGCATACCTGCGAAAGTCATCAGCAGCAGTCTACCAGGCAAAGTGGAAAGCCTTCTGTGGTTGGTGTTCTGGAAGGGGTATCTCTCCTCTCGATGCCACTATTCCAGCAATAGCGGAGTTCCTTGTGTATTTGTGTGAAGAAACGCGCTTGTCATTCTCAGCAGTAAAAGGCTATCGCTCAGCCTTAAGCTTCGCTTTTAGACTGAAAGGAATGGTCATTTCTTCATCGCTAGAACTTTCCTTACTCATACGGAGTTATGAAGTTACCTGTCCTCAGTCGGAAGTGAGACCTCCCCCATGGAACATCGTTCGAGTTCTCAGGTCTCTTAAGAGACCTCCCTATGAACCACTACCCCAGGCAACTGATCGCCACCTGACTTGGGAGACAATGTTCCTGCTAGCTTTAGCTTCGGCCAAACGAATCGGTGAACTTCGCGGTCTCTCATACGACATCACCCATTCAAGGTGATGGGGAGAGGTAACGTTCAGCTTCGTCCCTGAGTTTATTGCTAAGATTTAGAACCCGGGAGTAGCGGATCCTCGATTCGACTCCTCCTGGATTTCTAGTCTCCGTTCTGTAACAGATGACCCAGACCATCTCTTACTATGCCCAGTGAGGAGTTTGAGGCTGTATCTTAAGAGAACAGCCGCAGTCCATCCCCGTGTGCCTGCACTATTCGTCAGCACAGGAAGGACCAAGAGGAGGGTCACCAAGAACACCATCTCTGCATGGATTCGCAGGGTCATTGACCTGGCACTGAATCCAGACCCTCCTCCGTCACGTCGCCCCAGAGCACATTATGTTAGGGGCATAGCTACATCCCTGGCCTTCAAAAAATATTTTCCAGTGACGCAGGTTCTTCACGCTGTGGTGTGGAAACGTCAAGCAACGTTCACATCCCACTACCTGCAAGACGTGACTCACAGGAGACTCGATACATTCTCTATCGGTCCTGTGGTTGTCGCACAACAGTTGGTTTAAGACCTCAAGCTCCTTATTGGACAAGTAGCAGAAGGTTGAGGGCATTGTTACCCGGTTTTAGTCAGCGTGAATGTAAAGGTTTGACTGGCTCTTATTCTTTTCTTCATCCTCCCCTCTCTTCGGGAAAGCAGCATCCTGGGTTCTCTGCACAGCTGACCTCAAACCACTGCTGGTAATCCATACTCCCTTGTGTACCTAGTATTAAGACTAATACTGTTGCGTCCCAATACCCTGACGAGGTGGTATTGGGAAAGTCCTGGTTACTTAGTTTTTCCTTCTAAAGACTCTGAGTAACTTTACCTGGACGGTTACACTTCAACACACAGCTTGTGTAGGCCACAGACTTTGCATTGTAAGGTTTTAGCGAGGTGCAGGGTCTCCTTATTTTTGAGTACTGACATACTCGTATAAGGAGCCCCCGGGTAAAGCCAAAAGCCAGATTGGCAGGGACGTCCACCCTACCTAATGGGTGAGTCTCCCTTATTAAATAGCGTGGTTCGTATTCCAGTTATGGAACAAATGACAAATTCGTAGATAATTTTGTATTTTTCGTAACCATACAAACCTTTGCTATTTAACCAACTTACCCGCCAGCCCTATCCCCTTTGAAGTCCTACCTCCAAGCAAAGTGAGCTCATTCACAGGTGTGTGAGGGGGGGGGGTTAGAAAGCTACCCTCCCCTACCCCTGCTAACTAGCGGTATGGGTAGTTAACCCTTGCGCTCACCCTCTCTTGACTGCCGTTAATCTGTTTTGCTTTCTCTTTTCCTGCAGTGTGTGTTTGAAGTTGGCCTCTATTATTGATTATGCGTACGTGTCCTGGACTACCTGGCTGCCCTTGTGGGACTTTTATGTCGGCGATCGACACTGATCACGCGCAGTCCAAGAGGCTCCTAGGTTAGCGCACAGGCGCTCACAGGTACCTCTAGACTCTCAGTGCCCTTCTGGAGTTAGGCGCGAGGCACACCCATCGCGCGCAGTTCCTGATACAGCGCACATGCGCTTGCCAACGCGCCAGCGCGCTTCTACAATTCAGCGCGCAGTCCAGGAGGTGCCTAAGTTAGCGCACGGGCGCTCACAGGTACCCCTGGACTCTCCTTCCAGACTGCGCAATCCTGTACGCCCTCCTCCAGTTGCGCGCGATGTTCCAGTTTGCACGCCACGTTCCAGTTGCGCGCGAGGCGCCCCATGCAACTCAACAGCGCACACCTGTGCGCCCTAATCCGATCGCGTGCCCTTCGCAGCAGCGCACACCTGCGCGCCTATATCCTGATGCGTGCCCACGGTCTCCTCAGGTTAACATACCTGCACAGACTGCTCAGCGCTCACCTGCGTGCCAAGGCGCAGACCCACCCTCGTGCTATCACGAGGCTGCGCAATCGCGCCCTCGCCCAGTATTTCCAGATACGCGCCCACGCGCTACTGCTCACTCGCACCCGACAGTACCGCATAAGGTTACTGCGCGCCCTTGCATCCAGCCTTCAACCCCGCCTCACAATCTAGCTCCTGCTCGCCACACGCCCTCGCCATCTCTTACGCGCGCCCGGGCCCGTGCCATCTCCTGCGCGCCTTCAACCTCGCATGCCCGCACCCATGCGTGCGCGCCTGCGCTACCAACCTCGCATGCCCGCACCCATGTGAGCGCGAAATTCCTATTGCGCACGATCCTTTCGCGTGCGACCTCCAGCCCGATCGTCGTCAGGCTGACAGGTCATCAACTCGTTCCCCTCCCCGCAAGCGCAGAACAGCGCACTCGCCGGAGGAGGGCTGTTCCCGGACAGGTCTAAGGACTCTCTTATTTCAGCTTCTCTTCAGGCGAACCCTCGTTTGACTCCTCCTCCAAGGGATCGAACGATCCCCTTCCCTCCAGAGGGAGTGTCTGACAGCGCGACTGTCAGCCAGCAGCCCTGGTTCGGGACCCTGGTCAGAGCTCTTATGCAGGCTATGAAGCCTGTGCTCTCTGACTTAGGTCACAAATCAGTGGCAGCTGCCTCCCCCTTGAAGAGGAAGAGAGGAGTCCCCTCCGTGGAGACATCTCCGAGGCCTATCCTGTCTCGCAAATCCTTGCGCAAGGCTCCTTCTCCCCCCCCTGCGGATGAGGATTACCCATCCTCAGGAGAGTCGGACGAGCCGGACCGTTCTCCCATTGCACCAATGGGGGAAACTCCGCCTCTTCCTGAGAAGTCTTCTCGAATAGGGGTGGAAAAAAGCCTGCATCCATCGTTACTCGAGTCCTGTATCCCTCCCAGGAGGGAACCGAAGGACTCTAAGACTTTTCCCAAGTCTTCGGCAAGGATCAGACAGGAGCCAGCTAGAGCTTCGGAGGATGTCCACGAGTCCCCCCAGGAAGAGCCACTGGGAACAGGAGACTTTGCTGCCAGTCCTTCAGGAGGAGAGCACCAAGAGTCAGAACATGCGTTCTGGCAAGTTCTGACCCTCATGAGGAACCTCAACGGGATTCCAGACCCAAAGATTCCTCCTCGTGAGGGTAAGGACACGGTCTTGGGCCGAGTCTACGGTACCCAGAAACCCTCTAGGGCCAGTGCAGCTTTGCCCTGGTCACAAGGGATGAAGAGTGCCATCGACAAGGTTGAGGGCCAGATCTCTTAGCTTGCCACCTCCAGTAGATCCAGCGCCGGTAACAAGCTCCTCCCTCCTCCTCGAGTCCATCAGAGGAGGTATTTTGATATCCTTGAGGAGACTTGTTTGGGTCTTCCAGTTCACCACTCCGTGGAAGAACTCACTGGGGGAGTCCCTCTAGAGAGAGACTCCAACCGGCACGTGTCCTATTCAGCTACTTGAGATCCTAAGCCAGGAGAAGGTCATCAAGTATGCCATGCAGGCAACTTCGTGGCTTGACATCTGGCTAGGGTCTCTGGGCATCCTGGTGCGGTCTGAGGATCTGTCCAAAGAAAGCACCAGGAAGGCACTGGAGACATTCTTGCTCTCAGGCACGCGGACCATCGAGTTTCTGGCCCACCAAGTCTCGAGCTTGTGGGCCAACACGATTCTCAAACGACGGGACGCAGTGGCTGAGAGATTCCACCAGAAGGTCCCCAGTTCTGACGTGAGCAGGTTCAGACACTCTTCCGTGCTCGGTAAGAGTTTGTTTGAGCCTAAGGACGTGGAGCTAACCGCTGAGAGGTGGAGGAAGTCCAACCAGGACTCCCTCATCCATAGGGCCCTGACATCGAGGCCCTACAAACCTCCAGCAGCCCAACAGCCCCGTCCAGCTAAGGACACAAAGAAGACGACAGCAGCAAAGCCGAAGGTGTCTAAGCCCTTTCCTGCCAAGAGCAGAAGGAGCAAAAAGTCCTCCAGGGGAGGTAAAAATCCTAAAGGAAACGGCCGAGGCCGTAGACGCTAGGATTGTTAGTTCTCCTGCATGTCCACCAGTGGGGGGATGCCTACAAAGTTGCGCGACAAGGTGGCAGCAACTCAGGGCAGATACCTGGACGATTTCTGTGATCGGTCAGGGTTATCGCGTCCTGTTCATAGCTTCTCTACCTCCCCTGACAGCGAATCCAGTGTCATTGAGCTCCCTTACTATGGGATCAGTAAGGGGGCAGGCCCTCCGGGCAGAAGTCCAGACCATGTTGAAGAAGGACGCTCTCCAAGAGATAGTAGACCAGTCCCCAGGCTTCTACAGTCGACTCTTTCTTGTAAAGAAGGCGTCTGGAGACTGGAGACCAGTCATCGACCTCTCAACCCTGAATGGGTTTGTTAAACAGACTCCGTTCAGTATGGAGACGGCAGACACGGTCAGATTTGCAGTGAGACTACAAGACTTCATATGTACACTGGACCTGAAGGACGCGTACTTCCAAATCCCAGTCCATCCGTCTTCAAGGAAGTACCTAAGATTTTGCCTAGACGACAAGATTTACCAGTTCAAGGTGCTGTCCCCCCAGATGCTGAAGCCTTGATGAGGATGGGGGGCTTAGGGATTAGCAGCTGGGCTCTAATGAACAGTGGGAACTACTTCCCATTGGACCTCGGTGCCCAGCTGTCGATCCAACTAAATCAGTCAGCACTTTCTCTTTTACTTTTGATTATTTCTTTTTTCTCCCATCTCTTCCTTTTGGGCTCGATATTGTTGACGACTTTGGCATGTTCGATTTTACTTTGGATGCTGCTTTGGATTTGGCAGTGTGTGGGATGGACTGCATTCCATCTCAACCTGTGCCAATTTAGACGCCATCACCCTCTGGCAGACCCCATTGGGTGCAGACAAAGTCTGTTAAGAGTCGGGCTCCAGTGATCCGGTTTTAAGTCACCCATATTTGCGGGTAATGGGTGACGCCAGGCATTGGAGTCGACGGTGGGAGGGGCTAACTACCCCCACTAACCAGTGTACGCCCACCTTAAGAGAGGCAGCCCCTCTCTAATAGAGGACTGGTCCCCGCTGAAGCCTCTTCTCGTGTTGGGCCACATGGGATAGGAGGACTGACATCCTCCGATAAGAGGTGGATAACCCGGCTTGCTCACAACCAAAAAACCCACCCCTCTGTTGACGACCTGGAAAATACAAACATGGACCTCGGTACAGACAGCTCCAACTCGGGTTCTAACATTGTAACGTTAGAACCTTATTCACGTCATGTGAATAATAAAACGCTAGAGAAGAAGAGAGAGAGAGTGAAAAATGATGACAGTACAGAAAGATGTAGAAAAGTAGAAGTATTACCTGGTCACTATGAAGTAGTGAATTATGAAAAATTTTTTATCTTGGAATTTGAAAACGGAAGAAATGAGCGTATAAATGTTTTTAAAGCTAATAGGGAAATAGTTACTTTATGTGGAGGGCAGCCAAAGATTTTACCCCAGGGAAATGGAAGTCTCTTGATAGAGACACTGTCCCCATTACAAGGTGAAAGGTTAAAAACACTTACAACATTGAATGGTCATAGCGTAAAATGCGTTTCGCACCCTACTTTCAACCAGAGTAGAGGTGTGATATATGCTCCAGAATTGTTGGATATAGAGGAAAAAGAAATAAGAGGATGAACTGAAAAATCAAGGAGTAGTTAAAGTAGTCAGAATGAGAAAGAGAGTTGGAGAACAACGTATCCCTCTTGCTACTCTGATTATAACATTTGATCAATGCCGATTACCAAATGTTATAAAAGCTGGTTGGCTATCTTTGAAGGTAAAACCATATATCCCTTCCCCATTGCGATGTTATCATTGCCAAATGTATGGCCATTTAAGCCAGAAATGTAAAGAAAAACTAAACAATAAGCCAGCTGTTTGTGCCAACTGTGGAAAAAGTAGTCATGGAGTATGCATAGAAAACCCTAATTGCATACATTGTGGGGAAGCACACCCAGCTACATCTAAAAGCTGTGTAAAGTTTATTTTTGAAAAAGAAATCCAGGCCATTAGGACCATGGAAAGGGTTACTTTTAAAGAGGCTCGTAAAAGAGCTCTTGAAAAGCAAATAAGACCAGGGCAACCTTTTTCAATGGTTCTGAAGAAAAACTTGCCAAACCACACAGACGAAAATTATATCTCTACTTCTAAGATAAAGAAACAAATGAAAGTAGGTAAAGAGGTTGAAAGTCCCATCGAAAATCTATATCCAGAAATTGTAGAAAAATCAAAACGGACACTTAAAGATCTGAAAATTATTCAAAAGCCAACTACTCCGATTTTAAACAATAGTACAAACCTCTCACAGGCCGTTTCCTTGCCTGATCTGATGGAGGTTGCACTCGAAACCAATTTACCTGGTGAACCCGTAGTGGGGAAGGTGCAAAAACCTGACAGATCACAACTTTTTAATCGAAAAAGAGAGAGACCTCCCTCCCTCTCTCCTCCTACCATAAGAAACATTAAAGTCACGTCTTTCAATAAATATGATATCTTGTCTGCTGATGTTTCTGAACAACTAGAAGGTAAATTGAACCAATCAGAAATTCAAGTTGAGGTCCACCATCCTCCTCAACAATTAGATCAAAAGGACACAAAGAAAAAGAGAAACACAAAACCCACTATATCAAGATCCTCTCTAGAGTTACCTCCAGGAAATATTGTTAGATCAAATATTGCCAATGGGAAGACTTCATCTAAGGTGTCTTCCAAAAAATAAAACATAGTTTTTTCCTCCATTCTGCAATGGAATTGCCAGGGTTTAAGGGCGAAATATGAACAACTTAAGCTCCTCATACGTGAGCACTCCCCTATAACAGTACAGTATGTCTACAAGAAAGCAAGCTCGATGCTAATACTCCTTGTCCTCGAGAGTATGTTAGCTATAGGACACCATATGATCAACGAGCAGGGAGCCATGGGGGAAGTCTTATATACGTTCGTCGAGATGTTCCCCAAATATCTTTGTCTATCTGTACCCCTCTGCAGGCAGTGGCTGTACAGATTGATATAGGGAGAAAATACACAATCTGTTCTCTTTACTTGCCTCCAAATGGTAACATCTCATATGATAATATAGTAGAGGTGATTAAACAACTCCCACAACCCTTTCTCTTACTAGGAGACCTTAATAGTAGACATCCTTTATGGGGTGATGTTTTAGCAAATGCAAGGGGTAATATTATATCGTCAATTTTGGAGAATGAAGATGTCGGACTCCTCAATACAGGAGAGCCCACACATTTTCATGTACAGACAGGTACCTTGTCCTGCATTGACCTATCAGTTGCAAGCTCTAACTGTCTTCTCGATTTTAATTGGAGAACATTAGATGATTGGCATACTAGTGATCATGCACCAATCATTATAAACACCAACAATGGTCCACCTTTACAAAGATCACCTCGATGGAATCTTGATAAGGCGGACTGGAATAGATTTCGGGAGTTAAGTGAAATTGAAGGAAATGCAGAACAGTTTGAAAGTGTTGATGATGCCATAGACTTACTTAATGGAACTCTTCACACAGCAGGAGTGAATTCCATTCCCAAAACAACTGGGATATTCAGACGACGACCAGTCCCCTGGTGGTCGTCAGAACTAACTGCCCTGCACAGAGCCACAAGAAAGTCTTTAACTCGATTGCGCATGCACCGTAATGAGGAGAATTTAGTCACATACAAGAAATGTAGAGCACAGTTCCGTCGTGCCATGAAAGAAGCAAGGCGCCAGTCATGGATGTCTTTTGTTTCCTCCATTAACAGTAGAACACCAACATCATCTGTGTGGAGGAAAGTAAAAAAGATAGCAGGAAAATTCACCCCAAACCCACCACCAGTGTTAAAGATAAATGGCCAGTATATGACTGGAGCAACCGAAGTTAGCAATGCCCTGGCTGACCATTTCTCAAATGTATCGTGCAAGTGTGAAGCAGCTCCTGGTCACCAGTATAGGAGCAATGAAGAAAAGAAAGTTTTAAACTTCGCAACAAGAAAGCAAGAGTCATACAATTCTCCTTTTACTGAAAGAGAATTTGATTCTGCTCTTGCTACTTGTAACGATACAGCCCCTGGACCCGATGGAATTCCATATGCAATGATTAAACATGTACCTTTTAATACAAAGTTATTTATTTTAAGCATTTTTAATAGAATATGGCATGATCATAGTTATCCAAGTGTTTGGGAACTAGCCATTATTTTAGCCTTTTTAAAACCCGGTAAGGACAAGTTTTTAGCAGCAAACTACCGACCTATTGCATTGACATCTTGTTTATGTAAAATCATGCAGAAGATGGTCAATGCAAGACTGATTTGGTACCTTGAAAAGAAGAATATTTTATCACCATTCAATGTGGATTCAGGAAAATGCACTCAACGACTGATGTGCTGATACAACTTGAGTCCTCCATCTGTGAAGCCTTTGCTTCCAAACAGCACCATGTGACAGTTTTTTTTTTATCTTGAAAAGGCATATGATACCACATGGAGATACGGTATACTTAAAAGAATCCATGAGTGCGGATTGAGAGGTGAGCTACCACTATTCATCCAGTCATTTCTTTCACATAGAGTTTTCCAAGTGAGAGTTGGGGAAGCTCTATCACAGAGTAAATGCCAGGAAGAAGGAGTTCCTCAGGGGAGTGTGCTGAGTGTAACCCTTTTTGCACTAGCAATTAATGGGATATCCTTAGTCATTCCCCAGGATGTTCTCGCAACATTATTTGTGGATGATCTCTCCATATCATTTGCTGGAGCCAGAATGGCAATGGTTGAGAGAAAAATCCAACTCTCTATTGATAAAATTATCCCTTGGGCCGATATGAATGGATTTAAGTTCTCCACAAGTAAAACTACAATTGTCCATTTCTGTCGTATACGGGGAGTACATCCAGACCCGGATATGTACATCAAAGGTCAACGGATCCCATGTGCAAGTGAAGCAAAATTTTTAGGGTTGATATTTGATTGTAGGCTTACATGGGTTTCTCACTTAAAAACATTAAAAGCTAAATGTCTTGAAGCTATGAATCTTTTAAAAGTCTTGTCCCATACATCATGGGGGGCAGACCGCAATACAATTTTAAAATTATACAAGGCCTTGATATTTTCCAAAATTAGTTATGGATGCGAAATATACTCCTCAGCAACCCCAAGCTGGTTAAAAATACTAGATTCAATACATCATGCTAGCATTAGATTGTCCACAGGAGCCTTTAGAACCTCCCCTATCACAAGTTTCCTTGTTGATGCTGGGGAGTTGCCTCTGGACCTTTACCGAGTGTCCTTTATTATTCGGTATTGGTTTAGATTGCAAAGACTCCCCAATTCTTCAGCCTTTCAGACTGCAAGCCTTGTAAGGCACTCAACCTACTTTGAGTTGCACCCAAAATCTCCTCAACCTTTTGGGTTTCGGGTTAACCAATTATTAAACAATCTGGATATAATTAGAAATAAGGTGCTTCCATTCAAGGTATCATCAACGCCTCCATGGAAATTACCTGACATATCTTTTTGTAGATATTTTATTGGAGTTAAGAAGAATTTGACTGACTTAGAATCCAGGTCTCTTTTTATGGAACATGTTGAAGAACATAGAGGATCGACTTTTATATATATACTGATGGCTCCAAATCTGATGTTGGCGTTGGATTTGGAGTACATAGTAATGATTTTAATTGTAGAGGTGCACTTCCTCTAACAGCTTCTATATTTACTGCCGAACTGTATGGCATATTAACCGCTATTGAGAAAATAGCTTTGGAAAAGGAGGGTAATTTTACAATTTTTAGCGATGCAAGGAGTGTTCTTCAAGCTTTAGAAGTTTTTAATTCTAGTAACCCTCTAGTTTTAAAGATTTTAGAATGGCTTTTTATTATTGGACGGAAAGGTATAACTGTTCGATTTTGTTGGGTTCCAGCACATGTAGGTGTGTCTGGGAATGAGAAGGCAGATTTACTGGCGAAGAATGCGGCATCCGAGTTGCTACCAAGGAGGTATCCCAATCCATGTAACGATTTTCTACCTTACATCAAGAAATTGGTTTGTGATAAATGGCAACAGCACTGGGATAGTCAAGATGGCAATAAAATGAGGGAAGTAACAAATATCATATCACCTTGGAGGTATAACATGATTCCCCGAAAATGGGAGACGACTCTTTGTCGTCAACGTATTGGTCACACACGGTTGACACACGAGTTTCTGCTGAAGGGCCAACACCAACCGTATTGCGAGGACTGCTTAGTACCTTTAACAGTGAGGCATTTGTTGACCGAATGGCCTAATTTTACTAACTTAAGAAATAGATATCTGTTTGAGGCTCGAGGTGAGGATGGCAGGTTTATCCTTGCCAAGATTCTTGGACATGATGCGTCTTACTATGCGAGCGGAATTTTTAGATTTATTTCAGAAGCAGGTCTTCTGAAAACTATTTAACTATTGTAATGAATTCTTAATTTTTATGGTTTTAATCGAATTCTCTTTTAATTTTCATATACAGTAAATGGTATCGGCGTCAATGACCTTAGATGACAGGATGCCAGAAAACTTTCAATCAATCAATCAATCAATCAAGGTGCTGTGCTTCGGTCTCTCCACAGCCCCTCAGGTGTTCACTAGTGTTTTCACCCTGATATCATCATGGGCTCACAGGATTGGCATCCGTCTCCTTCGTTATCTGGACGACTGGTTGATCCTAGCGGACTCGGAGGCAACCCTTCTTCGCCACCGAGACAAGCTTCTCAAACTTTGCCAGGATCTAGGGATCATGGTAAATCTCGAGAAGTCCTCTCTGCAGCCCTCTCAGAAACTGGTATACCTAGGCATGGTCATAGACACCAATCTCCACAAAGCCATCCCATCAGACGACAGGATAGCAAGGCTGAGGAAGGTCGCAAGGCCTTTCCTCAATCGAGAAGAACTTCCAGCCCAAACAGTGGTTACGTCTCCTCGGCCACCTCTCCTCCCTGGCCCGTCTGGTTCCCAACGGTCGACTCAAGTCCCGGTGGAATCAAGGACACGATTCCCCGGACACTTTGATCCCTGTGGTTCATGCGGAACAGACAGACCTCCAGTGGTGGGTGGCAGACGAGAACCTACGAAAGGGAGTGGATCTTCTCTTCCTTCCCCTGGATTTGATGATGTTCTCGGACGCATCAAAGAAAGGGTGGGGGCCCCACGTTCTGAACCACAGGACCTCGGGCCTGTGGTCAAAATCAGAAAAGTACCTTCACGTAAACCTGCTAGAAATGAAGGCCGTGTTCCTGGCACTTCAGAAGTTCCACCAATTCCTGGCGGGCCACTCTGTGGTGGTGATGAGCGACAACACCACGGTGGTGGCTTATATCAACAAGCAGGGAGGTACCTTTTCAGAACAGCTATCCCATCTTGCAGTAGAGATTCTGAGATGGTCCGAAGTCCACTCGATCACACTAGCGGCTTGCTTCATTCCAGGCAGAAGGAATGTGCTCGCCGACAGTCTGAGCAGAGTGACGCAGATAGTGATTACCGAGTGGTCTTTGGATCCTCAAGTAGCCAACAAAGTCCTGACTTTGTGGGGTTCCCCGACAGTGGATCTATTCGCTACAGCGTTGAACTTCAAGCTCCCGCTGTACTGCTCCCCAGTCCCGGACCCCAAGGCTCTCTGGCAAGATGCCTTCCAACAACGGTGGGACAACATCGATCTGTACGCCTTTCCCCCGTTCTGTCTGATGAGGAGGGTGCTCAACAAGACCAGAGTATCGGTCAATCTATCAATGACCCTGATAGCTCCACTATGGCATCACGCGGAATGGTTCCCGGACCTTCTGCAACTCCTTACGGAGATTCCGAGAGAACTCCCTCCACGTCACGAGATTCTCAAACAACCACATGCCAACATCTTCCACAAAGCCGTAGCTTCGCTTCGACTTCACGCCTGGAGACTATCCAGCATCTCCTCACTGAGAGAGGATTTTCGCAACAAGTTGCGAATAGGATGTCTGGATACCTGCGCAAGTCATCCGCAGGGGTCTACCAGGCGAAGTGGCGAGTTTTCTGTGGTTGGTGTCGTGGAAGGGGTATCTCTCCACTCGATGCCACTATTCCAGCAATAGCGAAGTTCCTCTTGTATTTGTGGGAGGAAATGCGCCTTTCAGTCTAGGCAGTGAAAGGCTATCGCTCAGCCTTAAGTCTTGCCTTCAGGCTTAAAGGAGTGGACATTTCCTCGCTGGAACTTTCCCTTCTCATACGAAGTTATGAACTTACCTGCCCTCAATCGGAAGTGAGACCACCTCCATGGAACGTGGTTCGAGTTCTCAGGTCTCTGAAGAGACCTCCCTACGAACCATTACGCCAGGCTTCAGATCGCTACCTTACCTGAAAGACGGTGTTCCTGCTAGCGTTGGCCTCGGCCAAGCGAGTCGGCGAACTTCATGGTCTCTCGTACGACATCGCCCATTCAAGGGGATGGGGGGAGGTACCGTTCAGGTTCGTCCCTGAGTTGTTGCCAAGACTCAGAATCCGGGAGTGCCGGACCCTCGGTTCGACTCTTTCCAGGTTTCGAGTCTTCGTTCTGTAACAGATGACCCAGACCATCTCCTACTGTGCCCAGTAAGGAGTCAGAGGTTGTATCTAAAAAGAACAGCTGCAGTTCGTCCCCAGGTGCAAGCCTTGTTCGTGAGCACTGGGAAAACAAAGAAGAGGGTCACCAGGAATACTATCTCGGCCTGGATTCGCAAGGTAATACACCTGGCCTTGAATCCTGACCCCGTCACGTCGCCCTAGAGCGCATGATGTCGGGCATAGCTACGTTCCTGGCCTTCAAGAAAAATTATTCAGTGACGCAGGTCCTGCAAGCTGGGGTGTGGAAGCGTCGAACCACCTTCACGGCCCACTACCTGCAAGACTTGACACACAGGAGGCTCTATACGTTCTCTATCGGCCCTGTAGTGGCTGCACAACAGCTGGTCTAACCACAGGCTCCTTAATGGCCAAGTAGCAGAAGGTTGAGGGCATTGTTACCCGGTTTTAGTCTGCGTGAATGAAGAGATCTGTCTGGCCCTTATTCTTTTCTTCATCCTCTCATCCCTTGGAGAAAGCAGCATCCTGGGTTCTCTGCACAGCTGACTTTAAACCACTGCAGGTAAACCATGCTTCCTTGTGTTCCTACTATTAAGTGTAATACTGTCATGTTCCCATACCCTGATGAGTTGGTATTGGGAGAGTCCTAGCCTAGAATTCCATCTGAAGAACTCCAGGTCAACTTCCTAGGACGAGTCACTTCTTCACCTTCGCCCACAGCTTATGTATGCCGCAGCAGTTTCACAGCATGCTAGCGAGGTGCAGGGACTCTATTTCCTGAGTACTTACACACTCGAATATGGAGTCCCCGGGGCAAAGCCAAAGCCAGTATGGCAGGGACTTACCGCCCTTCCTAAGGGTTGAGTCACCTCAAGTAAATAGCATGGTTTGTATTTCAGTTACTGAACAAATGACAAATTCGTAGACTTGTACTTTTCCTAACTATACAAACCTTAGCTATTTACACATATTTGCCCGCCAGCCTTGTCCCCCGGGATAAGTCCTACCTCTAAGCAAAGTGAAGCATTCACTAGTGTGTGTGAGGGGGGGGGGGGGTAGCAAGCTACCCCTCCCTACCCCCCGCTAACTAGCGGTGGGGTAGTAAACCCTTGTTAAAATTCTAATGGCTCGTCATTCAGCTACGCCAAAGTAATTACCCCATATAAATAGCTAAGGTTTGTATAGTTAGGAAAAATACAAATTATCTACGAATTTGTCATATTTCAGGGCAAGAGGATCCCCATATTTTGTGCAATTTTTTTGTGGATTATGTATCCCAGAAAAGAATGTATAGAGTAGAAAAGGTTAGTTTTACCATTATTTATTGATTTGCCAGCAAGTTTTCTCCCACCCAAACCTGTTTGCACTAGCAATTAATGGGATATCGTCAGTCATCCCCGGGATGTTCTTTCAACATTATTTGTGGGTGATCTCTCCATATCATTTGCTGGAGCTAGAATGGCAATGGTTGAGAGAAAAATACAACTCTCAATTGACAAAATTATCCAGTGGGCCCATAAGAATGGATTTAAGTTCTCGACAAGTAAAACTACTATTTTCCATTTCTGTTGTGTCCGGGAAGTACATCCAGACCGAGATATATACATTAAAGTGTAAGTGAAGCTAAATTTTTAGGTTTGATATTTGACTGTAGGCTTACATGGGTTTCTCTGACCGCTATACTATTTTAAAATTATACAAAGCCTTGATTTGTTTCCAAAATCAGTTATGGATGTGAAATAGACTCCTCAGCTACCCCAAGCCGAGTAAAGATATTAGATTCAATACATTATGCTGGTATTAGATTGTCCACAGGAGCGTTTAGAACCTTACCTATCCCAAGTCTCCTTGTTAATGCCGGAGAGTTACTTCTAGACCTTTACCGAATGTCCTCTGTTATTCGGTATTGGTTTAGATGGCAAAGACTCCATAATTCTTTAGCCTATGAGACTGCAAGCCTTGTAAGGCACTCAACATACTTTGAGTTGCACCCAAAATCTCCTCAACCTTATGGCTTTCGGGTAAAACAATTATCAAACAGCCTTGATATAATTAGAAATAAGGTGCTTCCATTTAAGGTGCTTCCATTTAAGGTATCATCAACTCCTCCATGGAAATTACCAGAGGTCTCTTTTTGTAAATACTTTATTGGCGTTAAGAAGAATATGACTGACTTGGAATCCATGTCTTTTTATGGAATATGTTGCAGAGCATAAGGGATTGACTTTTATATATACTGATGGCTCCAAATCTGATGTTGGCATTGGATTTGGAGTACATACCAATGGTTTTAATTGTAGAGAACAGCTTCCATATTTACTGCTGAACTGTATGGCATATTAACCGCTATTGAGAAAATAGTGTTGGAGGAGGAGGGTAGTTTTGCCATTTCTAGTGATGCAAGGAGTGTCCTTCAAGCTTTAGAAGTTTTTAATTCTAGTAACCCCTTAGTTTTAAAGAGTTTAGAATGGCTTTTTATTATTGGACGGAGAGGTATAATTGTTCAATTTTGTTGGGTTCCAGCACATGTAGGTGTTTCTGGGAATGAGAAGGCAGATTGATTGGCGAAGAATGCAGCATCAGAGTTGCTAACAAGAAGGTATCCCATTCCTGTAATGATTTCCTACCTAACATCAAGAAATGGTTTTTTAATAAATGGCAACAGCACTGGGATAGTCTAGATGACAAGAAGATGAGAGGAGCAACAAATGTCATATCTCCTTGGAGGTCTAACATGATTCTCCGAAAATGGGAGACTTCTCTTTGTTGTCTCCGTATTGGTCACACTCGGTTGACACACGAGTTTCTGCTGAAGGGCCAACACCAACCGTATTGCGACGACTGTTTAGTACCTTTAACAGTGAGGCATTTGCTGACCGAATGCCCCAATTATAATAACTTAAGAAATAGATATCTGTTTGAGGGTCGAGGTGAGGATGGCAGGTTCATCCTTGCCAAGATTCTTGGACATGATGTATCCTAATATGCAAGCGGCTGTTTTAGATTTATATCAGAAGCAGGTCTTCTGAAAACTATCTAACCTCTATAATGACATTCAACTTTAATTGTTTTAATTGAATATTCTTTTATTTTTTGTATAAAATAAATATTGGCGTCAATGACCTTAGATGTCAGGATGCCAGAAAACTTTAAATCAATCAATCCCCACCCAAAACTAATTGTTCCCACTGGGTGTTCCCCATTACCATAAGATATTTGTTGCGTAACTGAATACAAACCACGCTATCAGGGAGGGGTAGCTAGCTACCCCTCCCCCCTCACACACACCGGTGATAAGCTCACTTTACTTTTGGCTCGGAGAGACGACAGACCTGTCAGCGCTCTCCTCTCTGTTGACTGCCATAATCTTGTTTGCTTTTTCTTTTTAGTGTGTGTGTGAAGTTGGCCTCTATTACTCCTTGTGCGTACGTGCCCTGGACTCCCCAGCCGCCCTTGTGGGACCTTTATGTCGGCCGTGGAAACGGATCCTCACTCCTTATGCCCTTAGTGTAGGGGCCAACGGTGTGATAGGTCTAATTTGTGCATTGAGTGTAGGGAGTCGTCTACCTCCCAGTGGGAGAGGTTTGCCCGGCGACGTAAGAAGAAGGCTAAAAGGGATCTTTCTCCTTCGGAGGCTTCTCGGAAGATAGAAAATCCCAGGTCTTCTTCTTCCGCTGCCCTTTCCTCCTCCGAAGCTCCTGCTCGGGCGGCCTCTTCCGAGAGGCCGGGCGAGTGGTAGCGTAGACCGTAATGTTGTTGATGTCATTAACCAATCCCGTGGTGAGGGAGAGGTCGTTGCCTCCCCATAGCGAGGCGGCTGCCCCTTCTCCCTCGGAGGAGGTGTTTGTTTCTTCTAATGATCTTTTTCAGCTTTGGGCTTCCTTGGGGCTGCAGGGTTTGCCCTCCAAGGAAGTCCTGTTTGACATGATCAAACGGGGTGCGGCCGCCGAACAATGGTCAACTTCAGCGGAGATAGATCCTCTGTCTGTAGTTGACGTTGTTGTTTCAGAAACATCCCGTGGGTCTGGCCAAACACCCGTTCCTGTGGCTGCGGTAGCGGAAGGCTCTGTCTCCCCCTCCGAACATACCTTGAGGGCGAAGCTTAGTCCTACAGTCTCTCCTTCCGTTGAGACTCCCTCTCGAGGGAGTTTTCTGGTAGAGACGCCTCTTCGGAGGCCCATTGATGGTCAGCCTGCTGATCCCACGGCCCCTCGTGGGCATATAAGGCGGAAGGCTCATCCTCCCCTTCGCCGTAGAGGCCTTCCTTCCCCTTTAAAGGGGTTAGGAGGCGCCTCTTCGGCTCGTCGTCACCACAGTCCTCTGCGGAGGAGACGACTCGCCGCTCTCCTGTCCTGCCTGCTACCAACCTAGACCTCTCCGGGTCGGAGGATGGTCGTCCTTCGGTACAAGGTGAACTGTCGCCCAGACCTTCTACATCCAAAGCTGCTGAAGCGCTTTACGCGCCTCCTGAGACTGCCACTGCACAGTCTCCAGGCCCTTCAGGGTCTCAGAGACTTGAGCGCAAAACTGTGCCTCTCGCCCCTAAGCTTAAGGCTCCGCCTGCGTCCTGCTGTCGTTCCTGATGTTCCTGACATAGCGCCTCGGCGCTCACCTTTAGGAGTTCGCGCCGCTGTTCCTGTTTCGCGCCATGGTTCCCCTGCGCGCCCCGTCGCCCTCCAGCTGTTCCTGAAGTAGCGCGCAAGCGCCCAACTGCGCAGGCGCGCCCTGCTCCTGATATAGCGCCGCCGTGCCCACCTGCGCACGCGCGGCCAGTTCCTGATATGGCGCCTACGCATCCACCGATGCCCCAGCGGCCTCCTGCGCCCATGCGCCCTCCAGCGCCTCGGCGCCCCCAGTTCCTGTTTCATCGCGCGGGGTCCAGGAGGTTCCTGAGTTGGCGCACAGGCGCCCTCAGGTTCCTGCGGACTCGTCGCGCCCCTCTGAGGATGGACGCAATACGCGTCCCCGCGCGATTCCAGCGCTCACTCGCACTCCAACGCGCCCACGTGTTGCCTTGGACCCATCGCGCCCACCTAGGGAGGTTCGCGATGCGCGTCCGCGCGCAGTTCCTGCACCAGTGCCCACGCACTCTCCAACGCGACCATGCGTCACGGCGACTCAGCGCGTCGCCCCAGAGGTTGTCAAGACAGTGCACGGGCGCTCACGGCCGCCTCTGGAACCACGCGAGTCTGCTACAGACGCGATCGCGCGCGACGCTCCAATATCGCGCCCTGTTCCTGCTACATGCCCCGTGCCTGTATTTAAGACAACATTGGTTGCCCAACTAACTCCAGAGCGCCCTCACGCGGCTCCCACCGCGCGACCTCCAAAGCAGCGAACCCCGGTGTGACCTGTTCCTGATGTGCGCTATGCGCGCCCACGATCGCCAGCGCAACTAGCTCACCCACAGGCGAGTAAACCGGTCCTTCCCGACCAACGCCAAACCTCTAGCGACCCTGCTCCAGCGCTATCGCGCCCTCGGCTGGTTCTCCCGGACACGCGCTCAGGCGCCCCCGTTATCTCGCGCCCTTCGGAGCCGCACCAGGTCGCTGCGCGCCCGCGCGTTCGGCCTCCTCCTGTTCCAGCTCCTGATCGCCGCATGCCTACACCATCACCTACGCGCTCTCGCGACCATGTTCCCGGTCAAGCTGCTTTGCGCCCCCGCGCCCGCTCTGTCGCCAGCGCGCCATCGCTCCTGACCATCCACCTGCGCGCCCGCCCACGCGGGTGTGCTCGCGCGATTTTCCAGCATCGCGCTATCCATCCACGCGCGACCCTGCTCCGGGCCCGATACATGAGCCCCAGCGCGATCGCCGACAGGCGGATTCATCCTTGTCGCGCTCCCCTCCCCGCAAGCGCAGACCAGCGCGCTCGCCAGAGGGGGAGCGCTCCCCGGACAGGTCTAGGGATTCTTCTCTTTCAGCCCTGCAGGCGAACCCTCGTTTGTCGACTCCTCCTAGGGATCCTTCGATCCCCTTCCCTTCAGAGGGAGTATCAGACAGTGCCGCTGTCAGACAGCAGCCCTGGTTTGACACCCTACTCAGAGCTCTCGTGCGGGCGATTAAGCCACCCCTCTCTGATTCGGGTCGCGAGCCAGCGGCAGCTTACTCACCCCTGAAGAGGAAGAGAGGAGTCTCTCCCGTGGATCCTCCTCAGAGGCCTAGGCTGTCCCCGCACTGATCTTTACGCAAGGCTCCTACTCCCCCTCAGACCTTCTCGCCCTCCCCTGCGGAGGAGGAGTACCCCTCCTCAGGAGAATCGATCGAGCAGGAATACTCCCTCATCGCACCAATGGAGGAGGTTCCTCCTCTTCCCGAGAGGTCTCCTCATCCCGAGGTGGAGAAGGACCTGCCTCCTTCGCTTCTAGAGTCCTGTATCCCGCCCAGGAGGGAGCCTAAGGACTCTAAGACGATTCCCAAATCGTCAGGTAGGATCAAGCAGGAACAGCCTAGGGCCGTCGAGGATGCCCACGTGTCCCTCCAGGAAGAGCCCCTGGGGACGGGAGACTTCGCTGCAAGTCCGTCAGGAGGAGAGCACCAGGAGTCAGAACATGCGTTCTGGCAAGTCCTAACCCTCATGAGGAACCTTAATGGGATCCCAGACCCTGAGGTCCCACCTCGTGAAGGGAAGGACACGGTTCTAGATTGCGTCTATTGCACTCAGAAACCCTCTAGGGCCAGTGCAGCTTTGCCCTGGTCCCAAGGGATGAAGAGTGCCAAGAGACAAGATCGAGGGCTAGCTCGCGGAGCTTGCCTCCTCCAGCAGATCGAGTGCCGGGAATAAGCTCCTCCCTCCTCCTCGAGTCCATCAGAGGAGGTACTTTGAGATCCTCGAGGAGTCTTTGCTGAGTCTTCCCTTGCATCACTCCGTGGAAGAACTCACAGGGGGAGTCCCTCTTGAGAGACTCTCCAACCGGCACGTGTCCTTCTCAGCCACTGAGATCCAGAGCCAGGAGAAGGTCATCAAGTGCGCCATGCAGGCCACTTCATGGCTTGACATCTGGCTGGGGTCTCTGGGCATCCTGGTGCGGTCCAAGGACCTCTCCAAGGAAAGCACCAGGAAGGCGCTGGAAACCTTCCTCTTCTCGAGCACTCGGACCATCGAGTTTCTGTCCCACCAAGTCTCGAGCTTGTGGGCCAACACGATCCTCAAGCGCCGGGACGCTGTGGCAGAGAGGTTCCACCATAAGGTTCCCAGCGCGGTGTCTAGCCGGCTCGGACACACTTCCGTTCTCGGTAAGAGCCTGTTCGAGCCTAAGGGCGTGGAGCTCACTGCCAAGAGGTGGAGGAAATCCAACCAGGATTCCCTCATCCATAGGGCCCTGACATCGGGGCCCTACAAGCCTCCGGCAGTCCAGCAGCCCCGTCCTGCCAAGGACACAAAGAAGACGACCGTAGCAACAAAGCCGAAGGTGTCTAAGCCCTTTCCTGCCAAGAGCAGGAGGGGCAAGAAGTCCTCCAGGGGAGGCAAAAACCCTAGAGGTACCGTCCGAGGCCGGAAGCGCTAGGGTTGGCAATCCCCCTGCATGTCCACCAGTGGGGGGATGCCTTCAGAGTTGCGCAGCAAGGTGGCAGCATCTCGGGGCGGATGCCTGGACAATCTCCGTGATCTCTCTAGGGTATCGCGTCCCGTTCACAGCAACTCTACCTCCCCTGACAGCGAATCCAGTGTCGTTGAGCTCTTTTGCCATGGGATCGGCAAAAGGGCAGGCCCTCCGGGCCGAAGTCCAGACTATGTTGGAGAAGAACGCTCTCCAGGAGGTCGTGGACGGGTCCCCAGGCTTCTACAGTTGACTCTTTCTTGTGAAAAAGGCGTCTGGAGGCTGGAGACCAGTCATCGACCTCTCGACCCTGAACGGGTTTGTCAAGCAGACTCTGTTCAGCATAGAGACGGTAGACACAGTTAGGCTTGCAGTGAGACCACGAGACTTTATGTGCACACTGGATCTGAAGGACGCGTACTTCCAGATTCCAATCCATCCGTCTTCAAGGAAGTACCTGAGATTTTGCCTAGACAACAAGATCTACCAGCTCAAAATGCTGTGTTTCGGTCTCTCCACAGCTCCTCAGGTGTTCACCAGAGTCTTCACCATCATCTCTTCATGGGCTCACAGGATCGGCATTCGTCTCCTTTGTTATCTGGACGACTGGCTGATCCTGGCAGACTCGGGGGCGTCCCTTCTTCGCCACCGAGACAAGCTTCTCGAAGTTTGCCAGGATCTGGGGATCGTGGTAAACCTCGAAGTCCTCTCTGCAGCCCTCTCAGAGACTGGTATATCTAGGCATGATCATAGACACCAATCTCCACAAAGCCTTCCCATCAGACGAAAGGATAGCAAGTCTGAGGAAGGTTGCGAAACCTTTCCTCAATCGAGAAGAACTCCCAGCCCAATTGTGGCTTCGTCTCCTTGGCCACCTCTCCTCTCTGACCCGTCTCGTTCCCAACAGTCGCCTCAGAATGAGATCCCTTCAGTGGAGACTCAAGTCTCAGTGGAGTCAGGGACTCGATTCCCCGGACATCCTGATCCCCATGGGATCTGCGGAACGAGCGGACCTCGAGTGGTGGATGGCAGACGAGAATCTACGAAAGGGAGTGGATCTTCTCCTCCCTTCCCCGGATTTGATGCTGTTTTCGGACACATCAAACAAAGGGTGGGGGCCCCACGTTCTGAACCACAGGACCTCAGGCCTGTGGTCAGAATCAGAAAAGTACCTTCACATAAACCTGCTAGAGATGAAGGCCATTTTCCTGGCTCTTCAGAAGTTCCACCAAGTCCTGGCGGGCCACTCGGTGGTGGTGATGAGCGACAACACCACGGTCGTGGCTTACATCAACAAGCAGGGAGGTACCTTTTCGGAACAGCTATCCCATCTTGCAGTAGAGATCCTGAGATGGTCCGAAATCCACTCGATATCACTTGCGGCTTGCTTCATTCCAGGCAAGAGGAATGTGCTCGCCGACAGTCTGAGCAGAGCGACGCAGATAGTGAGTATCGAGTGGTCTTTGGATCCTCAGATAGCCAACAAAGTCCTGACTTTGTGGGGTTCCCCGAGAGTGGACCTGTTCTCTATGGCGTTGAACACCAAGCTTCCGCTATAATGCTC
>NC_090738.1:48137594-48143927 GCF_036898095.1 Palaemon carinicauda
TTTGAAACGGAAGGAGAAAATGAGGTGGACGAAAGAAAGATTGACATGGGATGATATTTTAGAGATAGTTGAGGATTACGAGTTGGATAGGTGTATGAAAGAAAGTAAATCTGTGAGTGTAAGAACTGGAATGGAGGAAAGTGTGCCAGAATTTGTTAGTTTTAAAGATGCTGTTATGAGAGGACCGATGAGGGTAGCTGATAGTGTAGTAGATAGGAGTGTTAGGGCGAGTAATGTGGGAATACCTGTAAGGACAAATGAAGGGTTTAGGCAAGGGAATCAGGTTTGGAGGGATATGAGTGCTAGTGCGCCGCAAGGTAGGTCAGGTAGTTGTATCCGTGAAGAGAAGTGTTATAGATGTGGGAAAGTAGGACATAATAAGAATGAATGTAGATGGGCTCTAGGTGCTTGTTTTGGATGTGGTGAGGTAGGGCATAGAATTAGTGAGTGCAAGAAAGAGAAAGGGATAAAATGTTATCGGTGTGGTATGACTGGGCACATAGCGAGTGGATGTCGGAGTAATCGTACAAATGTGATTTGCGGTAATTGTGGTAAGGAGGGTCATTATGCTAGAATGTGCAAGGAGCCACGGGGTAAGTGTACTGAATGTGGTGCAGATGGGCATGTAGCTAGGGTATGTAGGAGTAAATCAGCCAGGATGTTCGGGAAACTAGAGTGTAAGAGGGTTCAGCTGGGTGAGTCCTCGAGTGTGTGCGGAGTGAATGTGATGCATGTTCGTGAAGGTTTACTACATGAAGACGTGATGGGCGAAAGAGCTTATGACTGCATGAGTGCAAAAGTAAATTTTAATGGAATAGAGCTAGTTGGTCTGATTGATACTGGTTGTGGTGTCAATTTAATGTTTAGGAATGCATACGATAAGGTAAGGGATGTGTGTGAATTTAGGGGGTGTAAAGGTGAAGTGAAAGGTATCGGTAATTTAAGTATGTCTGTGCAAGGAAAGTTACGTGAAAATGTTATGATTGGGGGGCTGATGATGGAAGATAATGATTTTTATGTGGTTGAGGGAGTAAATGACAAATACGATGTGTTGTTAGGTTATAACTTCTTGAAAAAATGCGGTATGATTGTACATCCTAGTGTAAATATGATAGAGATAAAAGTTAAGGGTAAATTTTGTGGGGAATTTTATTTGAATGAAGATGGTAGTGTATGTACGAAGGTATGGAAAGGTGTGCCGTTAATAGCAAAAGAAGGTGTTAAATTGTCAAAAGATGCGAGTGAGGTTGTCAGTGTAAAAGTTGCATGGCCGAATAGTCTGGGAATTGCCAATAGTGACAATTGTGAATATGTAGTGGAAGGTTCGGAAGCAAGTAATTTGGTGAAAGCAAGTGTGCATGTGTATGATGGTATTTTGAATTTGCAGGAGCCGAAGGTGTATGTGAGCTTGTTGCCGACTGTAAGGAGGAAGAGAATACGGGGTATACGTGAGGGTGATTGCATGGGATGTATGTATACGTTGGTCAATGTAGAGGATGAAAGGTATGTTAAATTGAGACGTGTTATGACGGGTAAGATAAAGCCGGATGACGATTGGGACTATGAAAGTTTGAAAGAAAGAATTAATGTAGATGAGAATACAAGTGAGGGAGAAAGGGAACAATTGTATAGGATGTTATGGGATAGACGGAGAGTTTTGAGTCGCGGTGACGAGGATTGTGGGGGATCAAAGCTGCCTGAATTTAAGATAGTTCTTAGTAATGATACCCCCATATATCAGCGTCCCCGACATTTTTCTCCGCCTATTGCCAGAGAAATAGAAGAGCAGTGCCAGGAGTTAGAGCAAATGGGTGTAATAGAAAGGAGTGAGAGTGCCTGGAATAACCCTATTGTACCTGTAAGAAAGCCGGATGGAAGTTTACGTATATGTATTGATTATAGGAAGGTGAATGAAGTAACTGTTAAAGAACGTTTCCCAATGAATGTAGTGTCTGACTGTGTGTATAAGATGCATGGTATGAAAGTTTTTACAAAGTTAGATTTAGTTAGGGGCTATTACCAGATGCCTCTGGCAGAGGGGAGCAGGCCCATTACAGCATTTTCGAGCAGTAATTGTCATTATCAGTTTAAGAGATTAAGTTTTGGCCTTGCTAATGCGCCTGCTGCCTTCCAGAGGGCGATGAATGTAGTTTTGGCTGGGTTTGATAGACAGAAGGTGACTGTTTTTATTGATGATATTTTGATTGCTAGTGAGACTGTTGAGGAACACATGCAGTTGCTTGGAGCAGTATTAGAACGGTTGATAGAAGTTGGTGTGAAAGTTAAGCTTGAAAAGTGTACATGGTTGGCCGGGAAGTTGGAATTTCTTGGGCATGTGGTGAGTGAATCGGGTATAAGGAAGAGTGAAAAGTTTGTGAGTAAGGTGAGAGAGTTTCCACGTCCTCATACGGTGCGTGAGTTGAGAGGTTTTCTTGGGTTAATTGAATTTGGTCGGAAGTTTGTCAGATTGTTCGGGAATAGGGAAGCCTTTGAATGAGTGGACAGGTAAGAGAAATAGTACGAGACTGAAATGGGATGAG
Organism: Palaemon carinicauda; assembly: GCF_036898095.1. Lineage (NCBI taxonomy): Eukaryota > Metazoa > Arthropoda > Malacostraca > Decapoda > Palaemonidae > Palaemon > Palaemon carinicauda. Next base: position 48,140,135 of record NC_090738.1, read on the forward strand.
CGTATGATTGAAGCATTTGAAAACTTGAAAGAAGAGGCTGCGAGAGACGTCACTTTGGCCTTTTCCGATTATAGTGAACATGCGAGTATGCTAGAGTTATATACGGATGCTAGTGGGATTAGTATGGGTGGTTGCTTGGTTCAAATGCAAAGAATAAACGGAGATGAACAGTTGAGAGTGATAGCGTATGTAAGTAAAGCATTTAATAAGGCTGAGCGAAAGTATTCCACGATTGAAAGGGAGTTGGCTGCGATAAGGTTTTGCGTGAAAGCGTTGAAGGTATTTTTGTATGGTGTGAAATTTATTGTGCGTACTGACCATCAGCCCCTAGTGTACATGATTAGGAAAGAGTCTGTGAATGCTAGAGTTGCGAGGACAATAGAGGATTTAAATGAATTTGACTTTAAGCTAGAATATGTACCTGGGAGTAAGAACGTGATAGCAGATGCGATGTCAAGAATGCATGGTAAGATAGAAGAGAGTAGCGAGAATGATAGTAATTTTGAAAGGTTGCCGGAAGATTTAGTGATGGTAAAAAGTTTTGAAGGGGATGACATGGTGTATAAATGTATTTTGTGCGGGTTAAATAAGTTTAAATTGAAGGGTTTGAATAGGGATATACCTGCTAGTGTAGATGAGCTTAGAATGAGTGTTAGGAATGAAGTATCGAAAGAAATGGCATATAAGGAGGAGGATAGTATGCTTGAGGGTGAATTGTTATCAAAAGTATTGTTGGTAGTAAGTATGTTGTATGGTGTCACTGTTTATTTGTATTTTGGGTGGAATCGTCCGATGCAGTATCGAGCAAATAAAGAGACTGAAAGAGAGTATATATTGAGGTTACAATGTAATGAAAGATGTTGCGAGTTGTTGAGTAAGAAGGAGGATTGTCCAAGTGATTTGAATCAGAGTGGTATGAGCATAGAAGATAGCGAAGATGACCATGGGTGTGATAAGGATGACCCTATTGATAGGAGAGTAAACATTTGTATGCATGGTGTAAAAGGAAGAATGATGACGTATGTGGGTATAAATGAGAATGAATACTGTAGTTTAATTGATACAGGTGCGCAAGTGTCATTAGTGAATGTCTGTTATCAAGGAAATAGAGCGGTACAATTGGGAAGTGAAACGGCAATGTACGAGTGTGAGAATTCATGGGATAGGTAAAGGAAGTTTGCTAGTTTGGGAAGAAGTGCGTTTGAAAGTAAAACTGGGAAGTATGGAGGTGGAACATAATTTTATTGTAATGGGAGAGAATGAGATGCCTAGTTGTTTTTTTGATTGGAATTGACTTTTTAAGATTGCATGATCAGTTGATATTGGTAGTGGTTTGCTTCTGAAGAATGGATGTGAAGTAGTTGTGATAGAAGATAATAGTGTATTTATGGCGAATTTTGTTGGCATGGTTGATATTACGAGGAGTGAGGATGATCTACTGACTAAAGAGGAGGTGGAAGAAATGCACGATGAATGTGAGGAAATTAAAAGGTTACGTGAATGTATGTTGAATAGTATTGAGGTAGAAGAATGGCCGTCTGATTTAGAGGTGTATAAGAAAGTTAGTAAGAGACTTATTGTGTGTAAGAATATAGTTTATTTTCTACATAAAGGAATGGATGAAGATATATATGTTCCTGTGTTTCCAATGCATGCAGCAGTAAATATGTGTATGTTAGTGCATGACAGATATGGGCATATGGGTAAGAATAAATTATGGGAATGCATGCGTGAGAGATTGTTTACACCTGGGTTGAGTCAGATATGTAAGGATGTAGCGACTACGTGTAAAGATTGCCAAAAAGGGAAGTATCAGAGAGTGCATGCTAATCCGCCTGTTTTGAGATTACGTATGAAAGAACCATTCGAGATGTTTGTGATTGATTGTGTTTCGTTGCCTGTGACTGCGAGAAGACATGTGGGAATGATTGTTATGGTTGATCACATGAGTAAATTTACCTATGCAATACCCATCAAGGATAAACGGAGTGAGACTGTTGCAAGAATGGTTGGTCAAGTGATGTTGCCGATGTGTGTGTGTAAGCCTGTGAGAATGTTAAGTGATAATGGCCCTGAGTTTGTTGGATGGGAGTTTGAGCAGATGTTAAGAGAATGGGGTATTGAACATGTGTATTCGACTCCTTATATGCCAAGTGCGAATGGGTTGGCTGAAAGGACTGTAAGAACATTAACTGAAATTTTGCGAATGATGAGTACATGTGGTAATGATTGGGATTTGTATGTTGGTAGAGCGTTGTGGGCTTACAATGCAACAGTGCATAAGAGTACGGGTATGTCTCCATGTAAGTTTGTGTTAAATTTTGAAAAGATAATAAGACCGAGGTTGGGTGTGTCGGAGGATGATAGAGATGTGTGGAGGAAAGCAAATAAGAGGTTTGAAAGCTTTAAAGTTGGTGAGAGAGTGATGAAAGAAGTAATTGAAAAGGGTAGAATGAATGTAAATAAGGTGCGTGATAAATTTGAAGGTCCCTATGAGGTGTTAGAAGTTGGTTCGAGTGGATTAAGTTACGTTTTGGGTAAGTTGTGTGTGGGTGGTATTGTGGAAAAAATTAGGGCCCACCACAACCAGTTGCGTAAATGGAAAGAGGTACCTGAGTATATCCAAGAGAATGGGATGAGTAAATGGTTGAAAAGGAACAAGGGTGAACCTAGTATGTATGAGGACTTAGGTCTGGAAGGTAAACAGTTGGTGTTAGTAGAATATAAGAAAAGGAAGAATACAAGAGCTTTAAGTAAAGATGAAAGAAGGGGAAATTTTATAAGTAAAAGTGAGAATAGAAATAAGTATGACAAGGGTGTAAATGTGCAAGTGTGTATGGAAGATAAATGTGTTAATACAGATGAATCATGGCTGAGTATGAATGATACCTATAGTGTGTGTGGCTTTTCCTTAGGTGATGTAAAAGAAAAGATGACGAAAGCGAGAGTGAGAGATAGGAGAATGATTAGTAGCATGAATGAATCTTTTACTAAAGTTGAGAATGTTTTTGATGAAATGGATGAACTGTTTACAGAAATGAGTGTAATTATAGGGCCAGATGAGAACGAGGTAGATATGATTGTACATGATATATTAGATGATAGGGATTTAGATAGGAATAGTGTTAATGTAGCGAATGATTGTGATAAGAAAGAAGTGAATGAGAGTGTATATGTGGGCCCAGTTACTCGGAGTAGAGGTCCCGTTCCCGACTGCGACTGGGTTATGAAAAAAAATAATGTAAGTGTTGTGTGAGAAGGATTTGGCAAAGTAAGGGGGGAGGAATGTGGAGGATTTATTTTTGCTTTATTTTAATTTTTTTGTTTTTTGCCAAATCCAGAGAGAGAGAGAGAGAGAGAGAGAGAGAGAGAGAGAGAGAGAGAGAGAGAGAGAGAGAGAGAGAGAGAGAGAGAGGTAGTTAGAGAACGATCGTTTGTGGTGAGAAAGACTGTTGGTTTAAATGAGATTGTTTACATTTTTTTAGTTAGGTTACGACAGTGGTGAATGTTTCGGAGCGAATGCTTTCTTTGATTGACTGCGTCCTGAAGCAGTTGTGTGATTGAATGCTGGATTATATCTATTATTCTTCTTACCAGCGTGGAAGTGTTTCGATTATTTTGACAGCCGTGATTCCTCCTTGGAATTACTTATTCCTTTTAAGAACATTTTGTTTTGACTGAAGATAGTGTTGATGGCCTGAATTGTTATAAAGGATTTCTATTTGACTGCTCTTTGAAACGAAAGACCTATTGATCACCGGACTTTGAATTTCTTTTGTACCTGGTTATTACG
>NC_090738.1:48144427-48194427 GCF_036898095.1 Palaemon carinicauda
ACCCTGAAGGCGTAGCTTCTCCTTTGGAGTCAAAATCCTAGATAGGAGTAAGCGTGGTGGTTCATTGGAACGTGCCAGTAGGCATCCGCCAGGTCTATGGAGACCGTGTAAGAACCTCGAGGCAGAAGGGTCCTTATCTGTTGAAGAGTCAGCATCTTGAACTTGTTGTTCGCTATGAACTTGTTGAGGGGGGATAAGTCTAGAATGACTCTGAGCTTGTTGGAGTCCTTCTTGGGGACGCAAAACAGTCTCCCTTGGAACCTGGTTGACTTTACCCTCCTTATCACCTTCTTGTTCAAGAGATCTAGGACATATTCTTCCAGAAGGGGGGTTGATTGTTGGAAGAATTGCTGGAAGGTTGGGGGTGGTTGAGTCCAACTCCAGCCTAGACCCTTCTTGACGATGCTGTGTGCCCAGGGATCGAAGGTCCAACGATCCTGGAATTGGCGGAGTCTTCCTCCCACCGGAAGCACTTCATTGCTTCTGGTGTCCCAAGGGCTTACTGCCTCGGCCGCTAGCTCCCCTTCCTCCTCTGCCTCTGGAGGGACGGCGAGATGCGTCTCTGCCTGCACCTCTGCTTGAGCCTCTACCTTTGGGACGAAAGGTAGTCGTCTGTTGCTCGAAGGCAGGGGTGAAAACCGGTGACTGGGACAAGACCGGTTGGGTGACCAGCTGAAAGGTCTGCTGTGGCTGAGCAGCCACTTGGGGAGTAGCGGGTCCCGGAAACTGCCGTCTCTGTTGACGTTGCTGGGGTTTTGGCTTGGAGGATTTCCTCTTAGGTTGAGGGCCATCGTCCTGAGAGGATTTCCTCTTCTTCGACATGCCCCACTTGTGGAGAAAGTTCCTGTTCTCAGTGGCGGCCTTGTCGGTGATCTCTTTCACAAGATCAGAGGGAAAGAGGTGCTTACCCCAGATGTTGGAGGAAATCAGCCTCCGGGGTTCGTGTCTCACTGTGGCACTTGAGAACACGAATTCACGACAGGCTCTCCGAGCCTTCATGAAGCTGTACAAGTCCTTAACTACAGTCGCCAGATGCGTTTTGGCGAGCACCATGTAGTGGTCGGGGACTCTAGTGTCACCGGCCATGACGTCAAGCTGTACCTGGAGGGACATGGATGCGGCAAGCCTTTCCTTCGTGTCTTGTTCCCGACGAAGGAGATGGTCATTAAGTTTCGGGAGGTCTTCGTTAAACTGACGTCCAGCAACGTCAGGATCTAGTTTTCCCACCACGAAGGTATGCTGGATATCCTTCCAGTGTCGAACATCGGGGGTAGTCACCAGGGAGAAGGGTCTGCACTCCTCCAGTGCAGGGCAAGGTTTCCCTTCTTCCACTGCCTTGTGTACCGCAGCGAAGGCCTTTTCCATGAAGGGGAGGATCGCATCATCAGGTGCGACGTAGGTAGGGTGCTTCTTGCTCAGTGCCGGAAGCTTTGAGAAGGTAAAACCCCTACTTTTAAAAGCGTTGGCCAGCATAGCCTGGGCCTTCGGGAGATCGAACACTATCACCTCCTTAGGTTCGGTCTCTTCTTTAGAGGCAGGTTCGGATCGAAGCCGGACGTAACAGTCTGGATAAGCCTCAAAACTCGGGAAGAACTCCACTTCTTCCAGGGCAACCGAGCCGACCTTCTCACTGACGAAGATCCTGCCCGTTGCGATAGGCATATGCTCAGCATACCTCCAGGGGTTGGCGTGCGAGCATGCCGGGAGGTCCTTAACCGAAATCCTTTTCGGCTCCTTGGAACTTCCCATGGTCCTGATGTACTCGTGTGTCTCACGGAGTTTCTTGTCCATAAGGGCTTCAAGCATACGGAACATCTCCTGGGCGCTGGTTGGGATGGGGTCCGGGGTGGCGGAGGTAGACGGGAGAGATACTTCCGTCGGTGTAGGAGTTGGGGCGGTGGTGGAAGGCGGAGCGACCTCCTGCTCCGACTCGGTGTATTCCACTTGGTCCTCCTCATAGTCCAATTCTTCGGCCATGAGGTTCCTCTCCGTTGTCTCCGACACCTCCGACATACGCTCCGCGTTGTCGGTATCCAGGCGACACTCGTGCATGGACTGGGCCATGACAACATCGGGTTTCACCGTGATCTGGACGGTGGGGATCTGATCCTTGGGGATCACAGAGTCTGGGGATGCCTTTGGGAACAGTAAGGCCCTCAAGTCTTCAGTGGCAAGGTACGGTCCAGTGGCGTTCTTCTGGAAGCCACGCACCCATTTGCGTAGCTTCTCTCGAGAAGCGTCCCTAACCTCCGCTGAGGGAGGGTTATTGAACGCCTCGACCAGGCGTTCCTGGCAGACCGTACAGTTCTGCGGGTCCCAGAACTTCAGATCACCTCTCTTGTTGGCACAAGGGGCGTGAGTCCTACACGCCGTGTGCCCATAAAAGTGTGGGCGCTTCACTGCACAGAAGCCGTGGTCGCACTTCACGTGCTCCTCCTGTAAGAGAAAGAGAACATGAGTATGGGGTAGTCATAAGAATGACTTCTATTCTAAAGTTAAATATTAAATGATTAATCTTTAACTTAATATTAAGTGTGATGATCAGAGAATGGGCGGAAAAGAAGGAGATAGACACATACTCTGTGTAACCTGCCCGGCTGGTTACCGTGACCTTATCCATAGACAATTTGTTGTGACTGAGGGCACAGGACAGAATTCAACATAGAATGCCAGGAAGGCAGTGGGAATTCTAGTGGGAATTGCCAAGGATATAAAACTGGGACTGAGGCCACTCAGACCCTAGAATTGGGAACGTAGAAGATCCCATAGGGTAACGGTTTCCGGCAACCAGCCGTGCTAAGAAACACACAGCATGCTGGAAATCTGTGATATGCAAGAAGACAGCATGGTTACTAATAGAACGGTAAGATAATACCTATCTATTTATGTAATCAAACCATCTGGTTGCGTTGTAGGGCTATCAACATGAGATGATAGCTAGTAGGAGGGGTGCAAGTCGCTTTGACGCCTCCGGAAGGCTCCGGCAGACCGACGGCACGCCGGAGGCCGCTCCAGCAGAGTTTCTGGCATTAGGGAAGACAAATATATAAGTCAGGGGTAATACCAGGATGGCGGCCGCCGGCACAGCGGCGGCACGCCGGCGGGGAGCGGCGGCTCCGGCAGCCGAAGGTTGCCGGCTTGGTGACAGGGACAAGGATGGGTATAGCAGAACCGGACTGCCGGCAGTGGATGCCGGCACTCCGGAGGCCGGACCGGTGGACGGACGACCGAAGCTATGAGGTAAGAGGGAAGGCCATCGGCTGGACGCCGACGGGAGGCGGCAGTCCCCCGGCACACGGAGGACTGACGGCCCAGAGGGCAAGGGATATGTCACCAAGGTAGGAGGTGGGTATCACCGACAGGGGAGGCGGCAAGGGACCGGCACCAGGATAGTGAAAGAGACAGAAGGAGGGATGTAGGGGTACGGCCACGGACCCCAAGACATCCCACCTGAGTGGGTGTACCCATGATAGAGGCTAGCCCTATCACCCAGAAGCAGGGGCCGCAGAGGACCGGGAGCCAGGGTAGCCCAAGGGAGGGCTAGGGAACACCCAAGAGGGGGGGAGAACCCCTGTGGACAAAACGCATCAAGTGGCTAACCCCATAGGACACTATGAAGGGTATATGTACCAGAGCGGACTGCACACAGGAGCTCAAGGTAGCCCTATCACTCCACCCTAAGGAGGAGTTGTAGGACAGGGGACAGATGGGTATAGACTAACCTAAGTATAGGCTAGGCCATACAAGAGATAGGTGGGGAGGGGAGAAGAGAAGGGTCTTCTATGGAGGAGGCTCTGTACCAAAGCGGCCACCAAGGAAGGGAGGACGCTCCCTAGCCTAAGGTAAGGCAGCCTGTCTGAGAACGGTGCATGGGTATCGTTTCAGCAAGGCACAGAACTAACTCCCCCCAAACCTAACCAAGAGCAGGGATGTTACACCCTGAACTAGGAAGGATGGAAGACGTATCGCTATTGCAGGAAAGGTCGGAGACCTAGCCCCAGCAATAGAGGAAGGACATGCCGTTCCTCATTCTCGGACGCAACCCTAAGGGGGGATCATTCCCTTAAGGAGGACAGAGAAGCGATATATACTCTGATATGAGCTTGATTCCCTTACATGGTAGGGGGAGCAAGGCTACACAGAGGGGATGCCCTAAGGCAGGGGATGAAGGAAGCATATAGGGGTCCTACTTGTAGGTTAGGTTAGAAAGGCACACTATCTAACCTATCCCCTATATGGTCCCTGAAGGCGAAAACACTTGCATCACAGTCAATAGTATTGTAAAATAATGCCACTATCTTCATAATTAAACCTAGGATCACTGAAATATATCATGCATGAACACTGATGTTAGGCGGTCTGGCCTAGGGGTAGACTAGCGAACTGGTATGGGGTCAGATGATGACCGATAACAAGGCGTCAAAACGGATTTTGAGCGAAGCGAAAAATCTATTTTTGGGTGAGATAGCCATGGCGTCCTGATGGAAGGTTCCTTTTTGGTAGCTTCCTTGGGTAAATAACTACTAAGATATTCCCAGAGAATTTAACCACAAGTTATCACAGAATTCTAACTTCTGGAGCGAGTATCCCAAAGGTTTCCCTTTTAAGACATCGTATATCAACAGGGGACGCATGTATTAACGCGCCACATAGCTATCTACACCCCGAACAGAGTTAACACTTCGGTGTGTAAGGGCAGAGAATAGCTGGGAGCCGTTCCACAGCTAATCTCGTCCGTGGCTACTTTTGGTACTCGAGACGTAAACAAACGGGCGCCATTGCTAAATGACGTCACGTCCGTCCTCATCCTGAAGCCAGTTGCTTGCCGATCACCATGATACAGCAGAGCAGGGTGGGACCTAAAAACTGGACGAAGTAGCAGGGAGGGTCCATCAGGACGCCATGGCTATCTCACCCAAAAATAGATTTTTCGCTTCGCTCAAAATCCGTTTTTTGGGCTCAAGCCATGGCGTCCTGATGGAAGAATACCAGAGAATCAATGTATCGTGGTAGATTTTCCCCTATTGGGTAAGTGCCAAGGGCTTTGAACAATGTAGCATAGTAATCTTAATAAAAGAACCGTAGGGAAGAATCTTCCTGCCCCCCTTGGCAGTGAAGTTCCCACGGGCCATGCCGAGATCAAAGTGGTTATCGAAGGGCTATTCACCTTGCTAGAAGAACCTGAAGAACTTGGAGACGAGACTGAATGGTTGGCATTCGTATCGGAACATTCTCGAAGGCAGACAAGTGGTGGTTGGACACTGTGTGTAGAGAAGGATAGTTTCGTCTCTAGGGTATGAAGAGTAAGTATTCGTATTGGAATATTACATTGCAAAGGTGAATATATAATAAGGGTTAGGACCTTAGTATCTCCATGAACCATAGGGAAGGGGATAATAAAACTATGACAGGCATGTATTTCATAGTATAAGTAGGAGCGGATTGAGACGCACAAGTAATAAAATAGGAATTTTATTTCACAATTGCAGAAAATTAAATGAATTGCAGTAATAAGTAAAGTTAATTTACAGTAAATTATAATGTACATAGTAATAAAGACTTGCTCTTGAATCTGAAAGGGAATTTCAAATTTATTAGTAGGCACTCGTTCTCGAGAAACGTCAGTCTTTAATTAAAACACATCATGCTCTAGGCATGCGGCACTTGTGTGACGACTATGACATTTCACCTGGGATAAGAACAGTTATAAGAAAGCACTAAGTGTTTTCGACATCACTACGTATCGCTCGAGGGTCAACATAGGCACCCGAAGAGTTAGAGTCCCAAGTAACTCACTGTTCTATGCAGAGTTAGGTGCAGGTTTCATAACACTACCTGCGGCTACCACAAAATGTTTGACTTCGTGCACTTGTTTCGCATAATGTTTGAAGAAAACACGCGAGGACTTCCAGCCTGTGAAGCTTTTAAGGCTTTCGAAGTCCATACTCTGAAAGAAATTCAGAGACGATGCAACTTTTCTAGGATCGTGACCGGCGGGTGTACTGTCAGGATCCGCTCTGCGAATGAAGTAGGTGATTTTCGCTCATAGTTGTTTCAGTGACAGGTCGCTGCCCGATGTTTCTCCTTTGAAGAGTTGGCCTCCACCAAAGTTCGAAGTTCTGCGAAGATAGACCTTGAGGCTCTCTACTGGGCATAGAGAGGCATCTTCCTTCAGGGGGCATATTCTCCAGGGGCACCATCTTTTGGTGGGTAATTCGTTTTTGGCGAGAAACGTCGGATCCGGGAAGAGGGTAATGTCTCCTGAATCAGTAAACAGGATGTGACCCTATTCTCTTGACAATGCCACTATTTCGCTGACTCGGGCTCCTGAAGCAAGAGCAAAGAGAAATATAACTTTCTGAGTCAGATCCTTGAGAGGGCATGAATCATTATCCAAGTTGGAGGCGAAATGGAGCACCTTGTCCAATGACCAGGAGATCGGTTTCGGTGGGGGTGCTGGGCGTAGACGAGCGCATGCTTTTGGCAGTTTATTGAAGATGTCGCTGGACAGATCAATTTGGAAGGCATACAACAGTGGTCTAGTCAAGGCCGATTTGCAAGTCGAGATCGTATTGGCTGCTAATCCCTGTCCATGAAGGTGAATGAAGAAGGACATGCAGAAATCAATGGTGATTTCCTTAGGATTTTTTGCCTTGACGAAAGAGACCCATTTTCTCCAGGATGATTCATATTGCCGTCTTGTGGATTCGGTCTTGTATTCCTCGAGGAAGTCTAGACTTTTCTTCGAGATCCCAAACCTCTTCTTTGCGGCTAGGGAGAGAAAATCATGAGATGAAGGTCCTTGATTTTCGATGATGAAGCGAAGACAGTCGACTTCTGTACTTGTTGGGAGAGAACTGGGCCCGGGAGAGGGATCAGCTTGGGCGGCAGCTCCAGGACCAGGGGGTACCAGTTGCTCCGGGGCCACTTGGGAGCCACTAGGGCCGCTGTCCCTTTGAAGGTTCTCAGCTTGGAGAGGACTTTCAGCAGAAGGTTGGTGGGAGGGAACAGGTAGATCTTGGACCATCTGTTCCAGTCCGGTGACATGGCGTCCACTGCTTCTGCCTTGGGGTCCTCGTACGGGGCCACATACCGAGGAAGTTGATTGTTGTCGCTCGTTGCGAAGAGATCGATCTGAAGTTCTGGGACTTGGTGAGAGATGAAGGAGAATGATCTTGCGTCTAGAGACCATTCCGACTCTATCGGGCTTGTCCGAGATAGAGCGTCCGCCGTCACGTTGCGGAATCCTTGTAGGTGAACTGCAGACAGGTGCCATTTCTTCTTCTCTGCCAGACGGAAGATTGTCAGAAGCACCTGATTTATCTGGGGCGATCTTGAGCCTTGGCGATTGAGACATCGAACTACCACCGAGTTGTCTAGGGTTAGACGAATATGGATCGAGGGAGGCGGGGAGAGTTTCTTCAGAGTTAGAAGGACCGCCATGGCCTCCAAGATGTTGATGTGAAACGTCTTGAACAGGGGAGACCATGTGCCTTGAGCCTGTTTTTGGTGGGAGTGACCTCCCCAACCCTCCAGCGAAGCGTCCGTGTGGATGTTTAATGATGAAGGTGGGTGTTGAAGAGGAATGGACCTTTTCAGGGCCTTTGCTTCCGACCACGGCTTGAGGAGAAGTCGAAGTCTGTTTGGGAGCCGTCTCTTGAGGTCTCTCCGAGCGATGGATGCAGAACGTCTCCAGACTCCCGCGGCATCCTTTAGCTGTGCACGAAGCACCGGGGTTGCTACTGAGGCGAACTGTAGAGAGCCTAGAACTCGTTCCTGCTGGCGTCTTGAGATCCGCTTGGATTTCAGTAGTCGCTTGACAGACCCTGCTATTTCCTTCCTTTTCTTCTGGGGGATGGAAAGGCGGTGTGACTGAAGGTTCCATTGGATTCCTAACCATTGGAACTTCTGAGCTGGAGAGAGGCGAGATTTCTTCACGTTTATCTTGAATCCCAGGTGTTCTAGGTACTGGGTGACTTTGCTGCAGGATTTTAAACAATCCTCGGGCGATGGAGCCCAGACTAGCCAATCGTCGAGGTAGGCCATCACCTGGACGTCTCGGAGGCGGAGCTGTTGTACTATTGCGTCCGCCAGCTTTGTGAAGATCCGAGGGGCCACATTGAGGCCGAAGGGCATGGCCCTGAAGGCGTAGCTTTTCCTTTGGAGTCGAAATCCTAGGTAGGAGGAAGCGTGATGGTTCATTGGAACATGCCAGTAGGCATCCGCCAGGTCTATGGAGACCGTGTAAGAACCTCGAGGCAGAAGGGTCCTTATCTGTTGAAGAGTCAGCATCTTGAACTTGTCTTTCGCTATGAACTTGTTGAGGGGGGATAAGTCCAGAATGACTCTGAGTTTGTCGGAGTCTTTCTTGGGGACGCAAAACAGTCTCCCTTGGAACCTGGTGGACTTTACCTTCCTTATCACCTTCTTGTTCAAAAGATCTAGGACATATTCTTCCAGAAGGGGGGTTGATTGTTGGAAGAATTGCTGGAAGGTTGGGGGTGGTTGAGTCCAACTCCAGCCTAGACCCTTCTTGACGATGCTGTGTGCCCAGGGATCGAAGGTCCAACGATCCTGGAATTGGCGGAGTCTTCCTCCCACCGGAAGCACTTCATTGCTTCTGGTGTCCCAAGGGCTTACTGCCTCGGCCGCTAGCTCCCCTTCCTCCTCTGCCTCTGGAGGGACGGCGAGATGCGTCTCTGCCTGCACCTCTGCTTGAGCCTCTACCTTTGGGACGAAAGGTAGTCGTCTGTTGCTCGAAAGCAGGGGTGAAAACCGGTGACTGTGACAAGACCGGTTGGGTGACCAGCTGAAAGGTCTGCTGTGGCTGAGCTGCCACTTGGGGAGTAGCGGGTCCCGGAAACTGCCGTCTCTGTTGACGTTGCTGGGGTTTCTGCTTGGAGGATTTCCTCTTAGGTTGAGGTCCGTCATCCTGGGAGGATTTCCTCTTCTTTGACATGCCCCACTTGTGGAGAAGGTTCCTGTTCTCCGTGGCGGCCTTGTCGGTGATCTCTTTCATGAGGTCAGAGGGAAAGAGGTGCTTACCCCAGATGTTGGAGGAAATCAGCCTCCGGGGTTCGTGTTTCACAGTGGCACTTGAGAACACGAATTCTCGACAGGCTCTCCGAGCCTTCCTGAAGTGATACAAATCCTTCACCAGGGTTGCCATGTGGGATTTGGCGAGTACCATGTAGTGGTCTGGGACTCTGGTGTCACAAGCCATGATGTCAAGTTGGACCTGGTGGGACATGGATGCTGCAAGCCTCTCCTTCGTATCTTGTTCCCGACGAAGGAGGTGGTCGTTGAGTTTCGGGAGGTCTTCGTTAAACTGACGTCCGGCTACGTCAGGATCTAGCTTTCCCACCACGAAAGTATGCTGGATATCCTTCCAGTGTCGAGCGTCGGGGGGAGTTACTATGGAGAAGGGTCTGCACTCCTCCAGTGCAGGGCAGGGTTTTCCTTCTTCCACAGCCTTGAGGCACGCAGCGAAGGCCTTTTCCATGAAGGGAAGGACTGCATCGTCGGGTGCGACGTAAGTAGGGTGCTTCTTGCTCAGGGCCGGAAGCTTAGAGCAGGTAAAACCCCTACTTTTAAATGCGGTGGCTAGCATAGCCTGGGCCTTCGAGAGATCGAACAATATCTCTCCTTGGGTTCGGTCTCTTCTTTAGAGGCAGGTTCAGAACGAAGCCGGACGTAACAGTCCGGGTAAGCCTCAAAGTTTGGGAAGAACTCCACATCTTCCAGGGGGACCGTGCCGATCTTATCGCTGACAAAGATCCTGCCGGTCGCGATAACCATATGCTCGGCATACCTCCAGGGGTTGGCATGTGAGCATGCAGGGAGATCCTTAACCGAGATTTTCTTCGGTTCTTTGGACCCCTTCATGGACCTGATGAACTCATGAGTTTCTTTCAGCCTGTCGTCCATAATGGCTTTGATCATCCGGAACATCTCTTGGGCGGATGGAATGGGTTCCGGGGTAGCGGAGGTAGATGGGAGAGACACTTCCGTCGGTGTAGGAGTAGGGGCGGTGATGGAAGGCGGAGCGACCTCCTGCTCCGACTTGGTGTATTCCACCTGGTCCTCTTCATCTTCCGCACCTTGGGCCATAAGGGTCTTCTCCGTGCCCTCCGAAATATCCGACATATGTTCGTCGTTCTCGGAATCCAGGTGGCACTCGTGCATGGACTGGGCCATGACTACGTCTGGTTCCACCGTAATCTGGACAGTGGGGATCAGTTCTTTGGGCACCACAGAATCGGGGGAGGCCTTTGGGAACAGAAGGGACCTCATTTCTTCAGTGGCCAGGTATGGTCCAGTGGCGTTCTTCTGGAAGCCACGCACCCACTTGCATAGCTTATCCCGAGAAGTGTCCCTGACCTCCGCTGAGGGAGGATTATGAAAGGCATCGACTAGGCGATCCTGGCAGACCATACAGTTCTGCGGGTCCCAGAACTTCAAATCCCCTTTCTTGTTGGCACAAGGGGCGTGGGTTCTACACGCCGTATGCCCGTAGAAGTGCGGGCGTTTCACGGCGCAGAAGTCGTAATCACACTTCATCTGCTACTCCTGTAAAAGAAAGAGAAAATGAGTATGGGGGGGGTCATAAGAATGACTCTTAAACTAAGTTAATATTAATCATTAATTTTAACTTGATAAAGGGTGTGATGCACAGAGGAAGGGCTGAGATAGGATAGGAACATACTCCGTGCATCCCGCCCGGCTGGTTACCGTAACCTTCATCCTTGGACAATCCGAGGTGACGGAAGGCACAGGATAGAATTCAAGTAGAAAGTCCGTAGGGCAGATAGAATTCTATTGGGAATTGTCAAGGATATAAGGTTGGGACTGAGGCCACTCAGTTCCAAAATTAGGGGACTAAAAGATCCCATAGGGTAACGGCTTCCGGCAACCAGCCGCGCTAAGATACACGCAGCATGCTAGAAATCTGTGATATGCAAGAAGACAGCATGATTACCAATAGAACAGTAATAAGATACTGATCCATTTACGTAAACAAGCCATCTGGTTGCAGTGTAGGGCTATCAATATCAGATGATAGCTAGTAGAAGGGGGTGCAAGTCGCCTTGACGCCTCCGGAAGGTTCCGGCAGACCGCCGGCACGCCGGAGGCCGCTCCAGCAGAGTTTCTGGTATTAGGACAGACAATACAGAAGTCAAGAGTAATACCAGGGTGGCGGCCGCCGGCACAGCGGCGGCACGCCGGCTCCGGCAGCCGGAGGTTGCCGGCTTGGTGACAAGAACAAGGATGGTTATAGCAGAACCGGACTGCCGGCAGCGGATGCCGGCACTCCGGAGGCCGGCCGGCGGACGGACGACCAAGCTATGAGGAAGGAGGGAGAGCCATCGGCTGGAAGCCGGCGGCAGGCGGCAGTCCCCCGGCACACGGAGGACTGGCGGCCGAGAGGATAAGGGATGAGTCACCAAGGTAGGAGGTGGGTATCACCGACAGTGGAGGCGGCAAGGGACCGGCACCCGGATAGTGAAGGAGACAGAAGGAGGGATGTAGGGGTCCGGCCACGGACCCCCAGACATCCCGCCTGAGTGGGTGTACCCATGATAGAGGCTGACCCTATCACCCAGAAGCAGGGGCCGCAGAGGACCGGGAGCTAAGGTAGCCCAAGGGAGGGCTAGGGGACACCCAAGAGTGGGGGGGGGGGGAAACCCCTACATACAGAACGCATCCAGTGGCTAACCCCATAGGACACTATGAAGGGTATATGTACCAGAGCGGACTGCACACAGAAGCTCAAGGTAGCCCTATCACTCCACCCTAAGGAGGAGTTGTAGGACAGGGGACAGATGGGTATAGACTAACCTAAGTATAGGCTAGGCCATACAAGAGATAGGTGGGGAGGGGAGAAGAGAAGGGTCTTCCATGGAGGGGGTTCTGTACCAGAGCGGCCACTGAGGAAGGGAGGACACTCCCTAGCCTAAGGTAAGGCAGCTTGACTGAAAACGGTGCATGGGTATCGTTTCAGCAAGGAACAGAACTAACCCCTCCAAAACCTAACCTAGAGCAGGGATGTACGTCCTGAACTAGGTAGGATGGAAGACGTATCGCTATTGCAGGAAAAGTCGGAGACCTAGCCCCAGCAATAGAGGAAGGACTAGCCGTTCCTCACTCTCGGACGCAACCCTAAGGGGGGATCATTCCCTTAGGGAGGACAGAGAGGCGATAATATACTCTGATATGAGCTTGATCCCCTTACGTGGTAGGGGGAGCAAGGCTACACAGAGGGGATGCCCTAAGGCAGGGGATGAAGGAAGCATATAGGGGTCCTACATGTAGGTTAGGTTAGAAAGACACACTATCTAACCTGTCCCCTATATGGTCCCTGAAGGCAAAAACACTTGCATCACAGTCAATAGTATTGTAAAATAATGCCACTATCTTCATAAATAAGCCTAGGATCACTGATAAATATCATGCATGAACACTGATATAGGCTTCTGGCCTGGGGGCTATAGTAGCCAACTGGTATGGGGTCAGTCGATGACCGATAAAAAAGCGTCAAAACACGATATAAAAAGTTCCTAGCTATGAAGACTAAATAAACTAATAGTATCGATTAGTTAATAAGGCCGGAAGCGTTGTTGAGGCTAACTAAATAAGGCATGCAGAACCACGACGCCATAAAATGGCGGGTCCGGTTGAGGCACAGCTCTGCCACAAAACATCAAATATCTCGAAAAGTAAAATTTACTTTACGGTCAGAGCTTAACTAAACAATACTGGAACCTTGTACTCAACTTTCCAGAAGAAGGCGAGGCCGAAGGTAGCGACATGACGAAAATGCAGTGAGATAAAAAGAGCGTAGGGAAAATCCGTCTAAGATAGGCGAGCTACTAGCAGAAGGATGGGGACGGACGTGACGTCATTTAGCAATGGCGCCCGTTTGTTTACGTCTCGAGTACCAAAAGTAGCCACGGACGAGATTAGCCGTGGAACGGCTCCCAGCTATTCTCCGCCCTTACACACCGAAGTGTTAACTCTGTTCGGGGTGTAGATAGCTATGTGGCGCGTTAATACATGCGTCTCCTGTTGATATACGATGTCTTAAAAGGGAAACCTTTGGGATACTCGCTCCAGAAGTTAGAATTCTGTGATAACCTGTGGTTAAATTCTCTGGGAATATCTTAGTAGTTATTTACCCAAGGAAGCTACCAAAAAGGAACCTTCCATCAGGACGCCATGGCTTGAGCCCAAAAAACACGATATATAAAGTTCCTAGCTATGAAGACTAAATAACTAATAGTATCGATTAGTTAATGAGGCCGGAAAACGGTGTTGAGGCTAGCTAAATAAGGCATGCAAAACAACAGCGACGCCATAAAATGGCGGGTCCGGTCGAGGCACAGCTCTGCCACAAAACATCAAATATCTCGAAAAGTAAAAGTTACTTCACGGTCAGAGCTTATTTCAACAATACTGGAACCTTGTACTCAACTTTCCAGAAGAAGGCGAGGCCGAGGGTAGAGACATGGCTAAGATGCAAGTCGATAAAGTACGCACAGGGAAAAATCCGACTAGTAAGGCAAGCTACTAAACGAAGGATGAGGACGGACGTGACGTCATTTAGCACCGTTTGTTTACGTCTCGAGTACCAAAAGTAGCCACGAACGAGATTAGCTGTGGAACGGCTCCCCAGCTATTCTCCGCCCCTACACATTGAAGTGTTAACTCTATGTAGGGTTTAGATAGCTATGTGGCGCGTTAATACATGCGTCCCCTGTTGATATACGATGTCTTAAAGGGAAACCTTTAGGATACTCGCTCCAGAAGTTAGAATTCTGTGATAACCTGTGGTTAAATTCTCTGGGAATATTTAGTAGTTACTGTATATACCCAAGGAAGCTACCAAAAAGGAACCTTCCATCAGGACGCCATGGCTTGAGCCCAAAAAACGAATTTTGAGCGAAGCGAAAAATCTATTTTTGGGTGAGATAGCCATGGCGTCCTGATGGACCCTCCCTGCTACTTCGTCCAGTTTTTCTTCAGGTCCCACCCTGTTCTGCTGTATCATGATGATCGGCAAGCAACTGGCTTCAGGATGAGGACGGACGTGACGTCATTTAGCAATGGCGCCCGTTTGTTTACGTCTCGAGTACCAAAAGTAGCCACGGACGAGATTAGCTGTGGAACGGCTCCCCAGCTATTCTCCGCCCCTACACATCGAAGTGTTAACGCTATGTGGGGTGTAGATAGCTATGTGGCGCGTTAATACATGCGTCCCCTGTTGATATACGATGTCTTAAGGGGAAACCTTTAGGATACTCGCTCCAGAAGTTAGAATTCTGTGATAACCTGTGGTTAAATTCTCTGGGAATATTTAGTAGTTATATACCCAAGGAAGCTACCAAAAAGGAACCTTCCATCAGGACGCCATGGCTATCTCACCCAAAAATAGATTTTTCGCTTCGCTCAAAATCCGTTATTTCTCTCTCTCTCTCTCTCTCTCTCTCTCTCTCTCTCTCTTGCTATTTATCAAAAGTATTGGAATGCCAGAGAAGCTCATTAATCATGTATAGGAATGACTGCACTGCATTTGAATGGTGTGAAGCGGTATGTAGCGTGGCTGCTACGGTTGATATAATCTCATCTAATGCTCAATTTTGAAATTAATGCTGCATAGGATTATCCTTTGCCGATTCTCGGGTTATTCTATATTTATACTAATGAGATTTTTTCATCTATTGTGCGGTCAGTCGACCTTGCGATACACTGTAGGCATTACTATAGGGTCTTTGCACCCAATCCACAGAAACTGTTCAATTCTTCTAGTATTTTCACTCCCGCTCCCACGTCTTTCCTCTGTTCTTTGTGTCCAATATCTTAGCTTTTACGTAGTGTAATTGCAGGATTTTACCTCCAACTGCACCTCAGCATAATTCTGTATATCCAACAAAAATCAATATAATTTTTGAAGAGGCCTCTTACAAATTAAAAGTTTATCAGCAATTATTATAAAAGTATCCTGTTGCCGGCAATTACATATCAAATTCAGAGCTCAAGGTACCCTAGAGAATGAAAAGCCAAAAGTAGTGAATCTCTTTTCCTCTATCATTCAAACAATTCTTCCTAATAAACCTTTACAATTTTTATTTTGAAGCATGAACGTCTAATAAACTTTATACCCCCTCAATTTCTCCATTACTACTACAAGCCCAGCAACCAACATTCAATGTTGTACTTGCCTAACACTGGGGCAACCTAACCTAACCTTCCCCCCCCCCCCTTGTATGTATTGGTCATAATTTTTTTTTTTTAAATGAGCAGCAAGAAGATCTTGTTTTTATTTTCTGCTTTGGCTATGCTTTTATTTGTTGACTTTACATATGTTCCTGAGTTCTTGGATATGGCATCAAAATTTTCCAAAAAGGGATTTTCTCCACAGTCCATCAACTTATCTGCTATCATTATTGCACATACCTTATTCCCACTATGCTTAGGTAAACAATGTTCCCTGTCAGATCAGTGCAGAAAGTGGGAAAAATTTACAGAATAATTGACTTACCACTCATAATATAGCATGCATAAATCAATTTGAGTTAGTGTTAACTTTACTATAAAATCAAATGGTGAACCCAGATAAACAAAGAGTTCATATACTGTAACAAATAGCTAAATTATAAAATAAAAAGGTTAATTACCATTCAGTAATATCCCACCTTACATCTGTTTTGACTTAACGTTGCTCATCCATAAGCATTGAATACAAAAATAAGATCCACATAATTTTTCCTGACTGTACGTGCTTTTTGTGTGTGTTTCCCCTGGAAGGCCTGTTCACATGATTAGTTGCTGCCCATAATTGAGCAAAGATCACAGGCACAACTGTAGTGTAATTCACACAGTGGCAAGTTGCTGGCTCAGTCAGTGTGTGTGGTCGTTCAGACAAGATCTGCAGGCTGTATATAATTATGACCTAGTTCCCGTTTAACAAAATGTCTAATTAACCGCCTCCACCCTGCCCCTCCTCCTCGCTGCTCTTAGTGTCAGTGTCGAGCCTTGTAACCGCTCCAGCTCCCTCGCTGGATCACATGGGTGCGCTGGCTACCTCGCTGGACAACGTGGGTAGTCCAGCCTTCGGTGACGGCCTAGCTGTGGCACGTGGGTATTTTAGCCGTCTCGGCCATTTCTTCAAGGGACCACGTGGGGCTTCGGCAGTAGTGGTTCCTGCTATGTGACGGAGTCGCTCAGGTCGTCGAGAAGTGTGGCCACAAGTGCTCCCGTACTTCACGAACGCTCCGCTACCTGTGAATTGTGGAGCCAAGCATTAGAAAGACGGCTGGTCCCCTTCCGCTCTACTACGTCGGCCTTGATTCAGCCTGCCATGGATGGCTCCTCTCCAACCCACTCCTCCCAGTCCAGGGACCACATTGAAAGGCTCCACTCTCTGTTTGGTCCCTGCCCACGCTTGTGTCCTCAGAAGGAGCAGCCACCCACCTGTGTTTCCAAATCATGACGAACTCTTCAGTGCCCCCCCCCCCACACCCCCCAAACCCCCCCCCCCCCTGCTGGGATAGGAAATGACCTCTAGGTGGACCAACCGTAAGGTGGTTTCCTCCTCGGTTCTCCTTCGATATTGGAGCCTACAGTCCGTGCCACCCTCCAAGGATAGGGGAACTGCCTAAGGGACTACCATTTGCTCAGAGGATGCCGGTATCAAGAAGAGAACTGAGGGCCTTGTTCTTTTCACTTGGTCCACCACCGTCGAATACATTGTAGTCGTCGATGGACCACGTTGTAGCTTTAGTCACCCTGGAAGATGGTTTTCCTGCTAGCATTGGCCTCGGCCAAGCGAGTCAGTGAGCTACATGGTCTCTCGTACAACATCGCCCATTCAAGGGGATGGGGGGAGGTAACGTTCAGCTTTGTCCCTGAGTTTGTTGCCAAGACTCAGAATCCGGGAGTGCCGGACCCTAGGTTCGACTCCTTCCAGGTTTCGAGTCTCTGTTCTGTAACAGATGACCCAGACCATCTCCTATTGTGCCCAGTGAGGAGTCTAAGGTTGTATCTTAAAAGAACAGCTGCAGTTCGTCCCCAGGTGCGAG
Source organism: Palaemon carinicauda (assembly GCF_036898095.1). Classification (NCBI taxonomy): domain Eukaryota; kingdom Metazoa; phylum Arthropoda; class Malacostraca; order Decapoda; family Palaemonidae; genus Palaemon; species Palaemon carinicauda. Next base: position 48,161,506 of record NC_090738.1, read on the forward strand.
CCCTGTTCGTGAGCACCGGGAAGACAAAGAGGAGGGTCACCAGGAATATTATCTCGGCCTGGATTCGCAAGTTGATACATCTGGCCTTGAATCCTGACCCTTCTCCGTCACGTCGCCCTAGAGCGCATGATGTCAGGGGCATAGCTACGTCCCTGGCCTTCAAGAAAAATTATTCAGTGACGCAGGTCCTTCTAGCTGGGGTGTGAAAGCGTCAGACCACCTTCACGGGCCACTACCTGCAAGACGTGACACACAGGAGGCTCGATACGTTCTCTATCGACCCTGTGGTGGCTGCACAACAGCTGGTCTAACCTCAGGCTCCTTAATGGACAAGTAGCAGAAGGTTGAGGGCATTGTTACCCGGTTTTAGTCTGCGTGAATGAAAAGATCTGTCTGGCCCTTATTCTTTTCTTCATCCTCTCCTCCCTTAGAGAAAGCAGCATCCTGGGTTCTCTTCACAGCTGAACTCGAACCTCTGCAGGTAAGCCATGCTCCCTTGTGCTCCTAGTATTAAGTGTAATACTGCCATGTCCCCATACCCTGACGAGGTGGTATTGGGAGAGTCCTAGCCTAGATTTCCATCTGGAGAACTCCAGGTCAACTTCCTAGGACGAGTCACTTCTCACCTTCACACACAGCTTATGTAGGCCGCAGCAGTTTCACAACATGCCAGCGAGGAGCAGGGACTCCTTATTTCTTGAGTACTTACACACTCGAATTTGGAGTCCCCGGGCAAGCCAAAGCCAGTATGGCAGGGACTTACCTCCCTTCCTAAGGGTTGAGTCACCCCATGTAAATAGAGTGGTTTGTATTTCAGTTACGGAACAAATGACAAATTCGTAGATAATTTGTATCTTTCCTAACTATACAAACCTTAGCTATTTACACATATGTGCCCGGCAGCCCTGTCCCCCGGGATAAGTCCTACCTCTAAGCAAAGTGCAGCATTCACCGGTGTGTGTGTGTGTGGGGGTGGGGGGGTGGTAGCTAGCTACCCCTCCCTACCGCCCCCCCACCCCCCGCTAACTAGCGGCGGGGTAGTAAACCCTCGTTAAAACTCTTATGGCTCGTCGTTCAGCTACGCCAAAGTAATTACCCCATGTAAATAGCTAAGGTTTGTATAGTTAGGAAAAATACAAATTATCTCCGAATTTGTCATATTACTTTCGGTGTAGCTGAAATGACGAGCCATTAGATTTTTAACGAGGGTTTACTACCCCCTCGCTAGTTAGTGAGGGGGTAGGGGAGGGGTAGCTAGCTACCCCTTCCCCCCCTCACACAACGGTGAGTAGCTCACTTTGCTTAGAGGTAGGACTTCCCGGGGGACAGGGCTGGCGGGCAAGTTTGATTAAATAGCTAAGGTTTGTATGGTTAGGAAAAATACAAATTATCTACGAATTTGTCATTTGTTCCGTAACCGAAATACAAACCATGCTATTTAATTAGGGTGGCTTAACCCTTAGGTAGGGTGGCTTTTGCCCGGGGACTCAGTATCTGAGTGCGTTGAACTCAAGATAAGGGGTCCCTGCACCTCGCAAGTGCCTTGTTCTGTAAGGACCGCGGCCTACGTAAGCTAGTGTGTGAAGGAGTGAAGTGTGACTCGTCCTAGGAAGTTGACCTGGAGTCCTTTAGATGGTAATCTAGGTTAGGACGATCCCAATACCACCTCGCAAGGGTATGGGGACGTGACAGTATTAACTTAATACTAGGAACACAAGGAAACATGGTTTACCTGCAGTGGTTTGAGGTCAGCTGTGCAGAGACCCCAGGATGCTGCTTTCCCCAAGAGAGGGGAGAATGAAGAAATGAATAAGGGCCAGGCATACCTTTTCATTCATGCAGACTAAAACCGGGTAACAATGCCCTCAACCTTCTGCTACTTGTCCATTAAGGAGCCTGAGGTTTAAACCAGCTGTTGTGCAGCCACCACAGGGCCGATAGAGAATGTATCGAGCCTCCTGTAGGTCACGTCTTGCGGGTAGTGGGCTATGAAGGTCGTTTGACGCTTCCAAACCCCTGCTTTTAGAACCTGCGTCACAGAGTAATTTCTCTTGAATGCCAGGGACGTAGCAATGCCCGACATCATGTGCCCTAGGGCAACGTGACGGAGGAGGGTCAGGATTCAGGGAATGGTGGATAACCCTGCGAATCCAAGCTGAGATTGTATTCTTAGTGACCCTCCTCTTCGTCCTTCCTGTGCTCACGAACAATGCTTGCACCCGAGGACGAATTGCAGCTGTTCTCTTAAGGTAGAGCCTCAGACTCCTTATTGGGCACAGTAGGAGATGGTGTAGGTCATCTGTTACAGAACGGAGACTCGAAATCCGGAAGGAGTTGAACCGGGGGTCTGGAACTCCTGGATTCTGAGTCTTAGCTACAAACTCAGGGACGAATCTGAACGTTACCTCACCCCATCCCCTTGAATGGGCGATGTCATACGAGAGACCATGAAGTTCGCTTACTCGCTTGGCCGAGGCTAAAGCAAGCAGGAACACAGTCTTCCAAGTCAGGTGGCAATCAGAAGCCTTGCGTAATGGCTCGAAAGGAGGTCTCGTAAGAGACCTGAGGACTCGAACCACGTTCCATGGAGGAGGTCTCACTTCCGACTGGGGGCAGGTAAGTTCATAACTTCGTATGAGTAGAGAAAGTTCCAGCGAAGAGGAAATGTCCATTCCTTTGAGCTTGAAGGCAAGACTTAAGGCTGAGCGATAGCCTTTCACTGCCGAGACTGAAAGGCGCATTTCTTCCCGCAAATACACGAGAAATTCAGCTATTGCTGGAATAGTGGCATTGAGTGGAGAGATACCCCTTCCACGACACCAACCACAGAAGACTCTCCACTTTGCCTGATAGACCCCTGCGGATGACTTTCGCAAGTGTCGAGACATCCTTTCCGCAACTTGTTGCGAAAAGCCTCTCTCTGTGAGGAGACGTGATGTCGTAGCGATACTACGGCTTTGTGGAATATGTTGGCATGTGGTTGTCTGAGTAGCTCGTGTCGAGGAGGAAGTTCTCTCGGGAGTTCCGTCAGGAGCTGCAGAAGGTCCGGGAACCACTCTGCGTGATGCCATAGCGGAGCTATTAAGGTCATTGAAAGGTTGACCAATATTCTGGTCTTGTTGAGTACCCTTCTCATCAGACAGAATGGGGGAAAGGCGTAGACGTCGATGTTGTCCCACCGTTGTTGAAAGGCATCTTGGCAGAGTGCCTTGAGGTCCGGGACTGGGGAGCTGTACAGCGGCAGCTTGAAATTCAAGGCTGTCGCGAACAGATCCACCGTCGGGGAACCCCACAAAGTCAGGACTTTGTTGGCTACTAGACGATCCAAAGACCACTATATAGAGTTAACACTTCGATATGGAGGGGCGGAGAATAGCTGGGGAGCCGTTCCACAGCTATACTTGTCCGTGGCTACTTTTGGTACTCGAAACGTAAACAAACGGGCGCCATTGCTAAATGACTTCACATCCGTCCTCATCCTTCTTTTAGTAGCTTGCCTTGCTAAGACGGATTTTCCCTTGTGCTTTTTCATCGGCTTGCATCTTCGTAATGTCGCTACCTTCAGCCTCACCTTCTTCTGGAAAGTTGAGTACCAGGTACCAGTATTGTTTAAATAAGCTCTGACCGTAAAGTAAATGTTACTTTTCGAAATATTTCTTGTTTTTTGGCGGAGTTGTGCTACTACCGGTCTCGCCATTTTATGGCGTCACTGTTCCACTGCATGCCTTATTTAGCTAGCCTGAACAGCTTTATCCAGCCTCTTAACTAATTGATATTGTTAGTTATTTAGTCTTCATAGCTAGGAACTTTATATATCGTGTTTTGACGCTCTTTTATTCGGTCATCGCCTGACCCCATACTAGATTGCTAGCTTAGCCCCTAGGCCAGATTGCCTAGCACCAGTGTTCATGCATGATATATCCCAGTGATCCTAGGTTAAGTTATGAAGATAGTGGCATTATTTATGATACTGTTTACTGTGATGCAAGTGTTTTTCGCCTTCAGGGACCATATAGGGGATCAGTTTGATAGTGTGCCTTTCTAACCTAACCTAAATGTAGGACCCCTATATGCTTCCTTCACCCCCTGCCTTAGGGCATTCCCTCTGTGTGGCCTTGCTCCCCCTACCACGTAAGGGGATCAAGTCCGTATCAGAGTATTTATCGCTTCTCTGTCCTCCCTAAGGGAATGATCCCCCCTTAGGGTTGTGTCCAAGAAAGAGGAACGGCCTGTCCTTCCTCAGTTGCTGAGGTTAGGTTACCTGACCTTCATTGCAACTTGCGATACGTCTTCCAGCCTACCTAGCTTGGGGTTTAACATCCTTCTCTAGGTTAGGCCGCGGTGGGGGCTAGTTCTGTACTATTAGCTTGAAACGGTACCCATGCACCGTTCTCATGCAGGTTACCTACTCTAGGCTAGGGAGCGTCCTCCCTTCCTTGGTGGCCGTTTTTGTACAGAGCCTCCCCTTTGGAAGACCCCTCTTCTCCCCTTCCCCACCTATCACTTGGTATGGCCAAGCCTATACACATCTGTCCCTAGTCCTACAACTCCTCCTTAGGGTGGAGTGATAGGGCTATCTTGAGCTCCTGTGGGCAGGCCGCTCTGGTACATATACCCTTCATAGCGTCCTATGGGGTTAGCCACTGGAAGCGATCTGTCCTCAGGGGTTCCCCCCTCTTGAGTGTACCCTGACCCTCCCTTGGGTTCCTCAGGCACCCGGCCGACTGCCGGCCCCCTGCCATTGGGTGATAGGGCTCACCCCTATCATGGGTACACTCTCTCAGGTGGGATGCTATAGGGGTTCGTATTCTTACCCCTCCATCCCTCCTTCTGTCTCTCTTCCTGTCCTGGTGCCGGTCCCTTGCCGCCTCTACCGCCGGCGATACCGCCCTCCCTTGGTGACACATTCCTCAGATACCCTCCCTAGTCGACAGCCCTCCGCGTGCCGGAGGGCTGCCGCCTTCCGTCGGTGTATAGCCGATGGCCCACCCTTCCACTACCTAGCTTCGGTTGTCCGTCCTTCGGGCCGGCCTCCGGCGTGCCAGCATTGATTGCCGGCGGTCTGGGTATACCATAACTCCCTTCCTTATCCTATGAACTAGTCACCAAGCCGGCAGCCAAACCGCCACCTCCTGCCGGCGTGCCGCCGCTGTGTCGGTGGCCGCCATGCTGGCATTACACCTGAATTCCCTATGTGTCTTCCCTAATGCCATAAACCCTGCTGGAGCGGCCTCCGGCGTCCCGCCGGTCTGCCGGCGCCCTCTGGAGGCGCCAAGAGACTTGCACCCCTTCTCCCAGCTATCATCTACATGCTGATAGCCCTACACTGCAACCAGATAGCTTGGCTACCCCAATGGATAGGTATTGTCTTACCGTTCTATTAACAGCCGTGCTGTCTTCTTGCATATCACAAATTTCCAGCATGCTGTGTGTATCTTAGCACAGCTGGTTGCCGGAACCCGTGTCATAGGGGGTGTAAGGACAGTGAGACAAGCGTCACCAAGATCAACTGATACTTTATTTGAATGCGCACGGAAATACATAACAAGGTGCGGACGGAAACGTAGGATTACATTGGCGCCAAGTCAGATTGAAGTGCCCGCCAAAATATATGTGTTTTCTTACACTTACAAATATATGAATTATGGGTTAACAAAAACATGTCATGAAACGATACATATATCAAAATGTAGCTCTGGTAGAGTGGAATATATATACATAGGACACCACAGTGTGGCGAAGAGAGAATTTAAATAAATAAGTAGTTTGTCGATTTCTGGACGACGAAGGGATCGGTGTCCTTACAAGTACTCCCCCCCCAAGACATCGGGTGGCGTAGAGGGCTGATGATCAATCTTCGTATCTCTTCGGGTGTCGGAGGGTTCCTCTTGTTTTTGAACGGAGGGGCGCGCTGGCGGTCGGTGTAAGGATCTCTTCCTCTTGACGTCGTTTGATGATTTTTCCTTCGTTGGGCGGCTTGTTTTGTAGCGGAACTCTGGGTCTGCCAGGTCCAGCGGAGGCGGTGTCGCTTCCTTCGAGGAACGCTGGTTTCACGTGATCTATAGAGACCCAGTCCTCTTGGCCATGGACGTCGAGAAGGAAGGCTTTCGTTGTCTTTTTAATAACCCGGTAGGGACCTCGATAAGGTCTAGTCAGTGGTTGTCGATGAGCGTCGACACGGACGAAAACGTACTTGCAGTCATCCAGGCTTTTTGGCTTGAAGTGCTTGGTTCTGTCCTGGTAAGTTTTGAGACACGGCCTGAACTTCCTGGCGATATCCCTTAGGTGATCCAGCTGCGTGTCGTCGGTTGATGAGGGAAAGAATTCGCCAGCAACTGCGAGCGCTTCCCCGTAAACTTTTTCGGAGGGCGAAGGTTCGCCGTCTGCGCGAGGGGCGGTGCGAAGGCCGAGGAGTACCCAAGGAAGTCGTGATTTCCAGTCCCCGTCGGTGCAGCTCGCCATCAGGGACGCCTTGAGGGCGCGGTGCGTTCGTTCGACCATGCCGTTTGCCGCGGGGTTGTATGCCATGGTGCTGTGGAGCGTCGTCCCCATCAGGTTCGCCAAAGCCAGCCATATTTCTGAGAGGAAAGCGGGGCCTCTGTCAGTCGTGATGTCGTCAGGAACGCCAAACCTGCTCACCCAGCTTGACAGGAGGGCTTCGGCACATGCTTGAGTCGTAGCTTCGGTCATCGGCGATGCCTCCAACCACCTCTTGGAGCGATCGATGATCGTAAGTAGGTAGCGAGCGGATCCAGAAGGGGGCAATGGTCCCACGACGTCGATGTGTATATGTCCGAAACGTCTTTTTGGCTGGGGAAAATCGCCCACCCCCGATTCGGTGTGACGGCTGACCTTGCTTGACTGGCAGTTGATGCATGACCTCGCCCATTCCCGGGTGTCCTTTTTTATCCCTGGCCAGACAAACTTTTCAGACAGAAGGCGAGCGGTGGTGCGTCCTGAGGGGTGCGAAAGTCCGTGGATGATATCGAATATTTTCCTTCTGCAGGAGGCTGGTACCCAGGGACGAGGGCGGCCCGTGCTGGTGTCGCAAAGAATAGTTACTCCTGCTGGTCCGAGGGGAACCGCACTTATCTTGAGCGCGGATGGCTCCGTCAGGTGAACCTGTGCTTCTCGGTCGGTGCGTTGTTCGGTTGCGAGATTGGCGTAGTCGATTCCCAGGTGGATCGCGTCAATTTCAATCCTTGAAAGGGCGTCCGCGACTGGGTTTTTCTTTCCTGGGACGTAACGTATGGTGCACCCGAATTCGGCGATTGATGCGAGATGACGTTGTTGTCGGGATTTCGTGAAGGCGTGGACGAAGGGTTGATGATCTGTTGCAATCGTGAAGGGGGTACCCTCCAAGATGTGCCTGAAGTGGCGGACGGCGAGGAGTTCCCTATCGAAGGTGCTGTATCTTGTTTCGGCGGGTTTCAATTTCTTGCTGAAGAATGCCAGCGGTCGAGGAGAACCATCGACGAGTTGCTCAAGCACAGCCCCGCAGGCGACGTTGCTGGCGTCGGTCGTTAGTCGCAGGGGCGCGTTGTCGTCGAAATGAGCCAGGGTGGTGGCATTCGCAAGGGCATCCTTCGTCCGAGCGAATGCCTGTTGCTGGGGCAAGCCCCACTCGAGTTTTTTTGCTTTTCCTTTCAGGACGTCTTCGAGGGGTGACAGGGTTTGTGCGATGTTGGGGATGAAGCGCCTGTAGTAATTGACCATTCCCAAGAACTCCTGAAGTTGGCGAATGGTCGTAGGTATTGGGAACTTCCTGATGGCGTCGACTTTGGTTGTCATGGGTTTTACCCCGCGCGAGGATACACGGTGACCCAGGAAATCCACTCCCTCCGCACCGAACGTACATTTGTCGAAGCGTACGACTAGGCCGTTCTCCTGTAGGCGCTTTAGGACGGTGCGGACGTGTCCCCGGTGTTCCTCCTTGGTTTTCGAGAATATCAGGATGTCGTCGACGTAGCAGACACAGAAAGGAGGTCACCCAGAATGCTATCCATTAGTCGTTGGAAGGTTGCCCCGGCGTTGCGTAGACCGAAGGTAGAGTATGCGAAGGTGTAGGATCCGAACGGCGTTACAATGGCAGTTTTCGGGATATCTTCCGGGAAAGCGGGGCCTCTGTCAGTCGTGATGTCGTCAGGAATGCCAAACCTGCTCACCCAGCTTGACAGGAGGGCTTCGGCACATGCTTGAGTCGTAGCTTCGGTCATCGGCGATGCCTCCAACCACCTCTTGGAGCGATCGATGATCGTAAGTAGGTAGCGAGCGGATCCAGAAGGGGGCAATGGTCCCACGACGTCGATGTGTATATGTCCGAAACGTCTTTTTGGCTGGGGAAAATCGCCCACCCCCGATTCGGTGTGACGGCTGACCTTGCTTGACTGGCAGTTGATGCATGACCTCGCCCATTCCCGGGCGTCCTTTTTTATCCCTGGCCAGACAAACTTTTCAGACAGAAGGCAAGCGGTGGTGCGTCCTGAGGGGTGCGAAAGTCCGTGGATGATATCGAATATTTTCCTTCTGCAGGAGGCTGGTACCCAGGGACGAGGGCGGCCCGTGCTGGTGTCGCAAAGAATAGTTACTCCTGCTGGTCACTCCGGGGTCACCAGTTGTAAGGACAGTGAGACAAGCGTCACCAAGATCAACTGATACTTTATTTGAATGCGCACGGAAATACATAACAAGGTGCGGACGGAAACGTAGGATTACATTGGCGCCAAGTCAGATTGAAGTGCCCGCCAAAATATATGTGTTTTCTTACACTTACAAATATATGAATTATGGGTTAACAAAAACATGTCATGAAACGATACATATATCAAAATGTAGCTCTGGTAGAGCGGAATATATATACATAGGACACCACAGTGTGGCGAAGAGAGAATTTAAATAAATAAGTAGTTTGTCGATTTCTGGACGACGAAGGGATTGGTGTCCTTACAGGGGTCCTCGACTACCCCCTATTTTAATATAATGGTCTGAGTGGTCTCAGTCCTTGATATTCATATCAGGCAATCTCTGCTAGGATTATCTTCTGCCTTCCTTAGCGATCCATGAAGATTTCTGCCTTGTGTCCTCGGTCACAAACGATATTGCCTACTGATAAGGTTACGGTAACCAGCTGGGCGGGATGCACAAGAATGTGTCTATCTACTTCATTTCCCGCTCCACTTTCTAACATTACAATGTTATAATTTAATTTATGTTAAGTTGAAAGTTAACTACTTACAATTTAACTTTAGAGTAATATAAGTCACTCCTATGACTTCCGTATACTCATGTTCTCTTTCTTTTACAGGAGGAGTACGTGAAATGTGACCACAACTTCTGTAGAGTGAAGCGCCCGCACTTCTACGGGCACACGGCGTGTCGGACCCATGCCCCGTGCGCCGCCAAGAAAGGCGACTTGAAATTTTGGGACCCGCAGCACTGTACAGTCTGTAAGGACCGTCTGGTCGAGGCGTTCAACGATCCTCCTTCAGCGGAGGTAAGGGACGCTGCTCGAGAGAAGCTACGCAAGTGGGTGCGTGGCTTCCAGAAGAACGCCACCGGACCGTATCTCACCACCGAAGATTTGAGGGCCTTGCTTTTCCCGAAGGCATCACCAGACTCAGTGGTCCCTAAAGATCAGATTCCCACCGTCCAGATAGTGGTGGAACCGGATGTGGTCATGGCTCAGTCCATGCACGAGTGCCGTTTGGATTCCGACAACGTGGAACGTATGTCGGAAGTGTCGGAGAACACGGAGAGGAACCTCATGGGCGACGAACTGGACTATGAGGAAGATCAGGTGGAATACCCTCAGTCGGAGCAGGAGGTCGCTCCAACACCCACCCCCACACCAACTCCTACACTGACGGATGTATCGCTTCCTTCTACATCCGCTACCCCAGATCCTACCCCATCCAACACCCAGGAGATCTTCAAGATGCTTGAGGCTCTCATGGATAAGAAACTCCGCGAGACGCATGAGTTCTTCAGGTCCAACATGGGAAGTTCGAAGCAACCGAAAAGGATTTCGGTTAAGGACCTCCCTGCATGCTCGGATACTAACCCCTGGAGGTATGCCGAGCACATGCCGATCACTACGGGCAAGATCTTCATAAGCGAAAAGGTCGGCTCGATCGCGCTGGAAGAAGTAGAATTCTTCCCAAACTTTGAGGCTTACCCGGACTGTTACGTCCGACTTAGATCTGAACCTGCCTCTAAAGAAGAGACTGAACCAAAGGAGGTTATAGTGTTCGATCTCCCAAAGGCCCAGGCTATGTTGGCCAATACAGTGAAAAGTAGGGGCTTCACCTGCTCAAAACTACCGGCACTTAGCAAGAAGCACCCGACCTACGTCGCACCAGACGATGCAACCTTCCCCTTCTTGGAAAAGGCCTTCACTGCGGTGCATAAGGCAGTGGAAGAAGGAAAACCTTGCCCTGCACTGGAGGAGTGCAGACCCTTCTCCCTGACTACTCCCCCTGATGTTAGACACTGGAAAGACGTCCAGTCAACATTTGTAGTGGGAAAACTAGAACCTGACGTCGCTGGTCGTCAGTTTAACGAGGACCTCCCAAAACTTAATGACCATCTCCTTCGTCGGGAACATGATACGAAGGAAAGGCTCGCCGCATCTATGTCCCTCCAAGTACAGCTCGAAGTCATGGCCGGTGACACTAGGGTCCCTAACTACTACATGATCCTCGCCAAAACACATTTGGCGACCGTAGTAAAGGATCTGAACAGCTTCACGAAGGTTCGTAGAGCCTGTCGTGAATTCGTGTTCTCAAGTGCTACAGTGAGACACGAACCCCAGAGGCTGATTTCCTCCAACATCTGGGGTAAGCACCTCTTTCCCTCCTCCCTAGTGAAAGAGATCACCGACAAGGCCACCACGGAGAACAGGAACCTTCTCCACAAATGGGGCATGTCGAAGAAAAGGAAATCCTCTAAGGACGACGGCCCTCAACGTAAGAGGAAACCCACAAACCGAAACCCCAGCAACGTCAACAGAGACGGCAGTTTCCGGGATCCGCTACTCCCCAAGTGGCAGCTCAGCAACAACAGACCTTTCAATTGGTCAGCCGACCGGTCTTATCACAGTCGCCGGTCTTCACCCCTGCTTTTGAGCAACAGTCAACTACCTTTCGTCCCAAAGGTAGAGGCTCGAACAGAGGTGCAGGCAGAGATGCATCTCGCCGTCCCTCCAGAGGCAGAGGAGGAAAGGGAGCTAGCGGCCGAGGTAGCAAACCCTCGGGACACCAGAAGCAATGAAGTGCTTCCGGTGGGAGGAAGACCCCGCCAATTCCAGGATCATTGGACCTTCGATACCTGGGCACACAGCATCATCAAGAAGGGTCTAGGCTGGAGCTGGACTCATCCACCCCCAACCTTCCAGCAATTCTTCCAACAGTCAACCCCCCTTCTGGAAGAATACGTCCTAGAACTCTTGAACAAGAAGGTGATAAGGAGGGTAAAGTCAACCAGGTTCCAAGGGAGACTGTTTTGCATCCCCAAGAAGGACTCCGACAAACTCAGAGTCATTCTAGACTTATCCCCCCTCAACAAGTTCATAGCGAACAACAAGTTCAAGATGCTGACTCTTCAACAGATAAGGACCCTTCTGTCTCAAGGTTCCTACACGGTCTCCATAGACCTGGCGGATGCCTACTGGCACGTTCCAATGAACCACCACGCTTCCTCCTACCTAGGATTTCAACTCCAAAGGAAAAGCTACGCTTTCAGGGCCATGCCCTTCGGCCTCAATGTGGCCCCACGGATCTTCACAAAGCTGGCAGACGCCATCGTCACACCGCCTTTCCATTCCCCAGAAGAAAAGGAAAGAAATAGCAGGGTTTGTCAAAAAACTGCTGAAATCCAAACGGATCTCAAGACGTCAGCAGGAACGAGTTCTAGGCTCTCTACAGTTCGCCTCAGTGACAAACCCAGTGCTGCGTGCACAGCTAAAGGATGCCGCGGGAGTCTGGAGACGTTCTGCATCCATCGCTCGAAGAGACCTCAAGAGACGGCTCCCAAACAGACTTCGGTTACTCTTAAAGCCGTGGTCGGAAGCAAAGGCCCTGAAAAGGTCCATCCCTCTTCAACATCCACCTCCATCACTCAACATCCACATGGACGCTTCGCTGGAGGGTTGGGGAGGTCACTCCCACCAACAACAGGCTCAAGGAACATGGTCTCCCCTATTCAAGACGTTTCACATCAACATCTTGGAGGCCATGGCGGTCCTTCTCACTCTGAAGAAACTCTCTCCGCCTCCCTCGATCCACATTCGTCTGACCCTGGACAACTCGGTGGTAGTCCGATGTCTCAATCGACAAGGCTCAAGATCGCCCCAGATAAATCAGGTGCTTCTCCCAATCTTCCGCCTGGCAGAGAAGAAGAAATGGCACCTGTCTGCAGTTCACCTACAAGGATTCTGCAACGTGACGGCGTACGCTCTATCTCGAACAAGCCCGATAGAGTCGGAATGGTCTCTAGATGCAAGATCCTTCTCCTTCATCTCTCACCAAGTCCCAGAACTCCAGATCGATCTCTTCGCAACGAGCGACAACAATCAACTTCCTCGATATATGGCCCCGTACGAGGACCCCAAGGCAGAAGCAGTGGACGCCATGTCACTGGATTGGAACAGATGGTCCAGGATCTACCAGTTCCCTCCCACCAACCTTTTGCTAAAAGTCCTCTCCAAACTGAGAACCTTCAAAGGAACAGCGGCCCTAGTGGCTCCCAAGTGGCCCCGGAGCAGCTGGTACCCCCTAGTCCTGAAGCTACAACCCACGCTGATCCCTCTCCCGGGCCCAGTTCTCTCCCAGCAAGTACAGAAGTCGACTGTCTTCGCTTCATCATCGAAAGTCAGGGACCTTCATCTCATGATTTTCTCTCCCTAGCCGCGAAGAAAAGGTTTGGAATCTCGAAGAAAAGTCTAGACTTCCTCGAGGAATACAAGACCGAATCCACACGACGGCAATACGAATCATCCTGGAGAAAGTGGGTCTCATTCGTCAAGGCAAAAAATCCTACGGAAATCACCATCGATTTTTGCATGTCCTTCTTCATTCACCTTCATGGACAGGGCTTAGCAGCCAACACGATTTCTACCTGCAAATCGGCCTTGACTAGACCACTACTGTATGCCTTCCAGATTGATCTGTCCAGCAACATCTTCAATAAACTGCCGAAGGCATGTGCTCGTCTACGCCCAGCACCCCCACCAAAACCTATCTCCTGGTCCCTGGACAAGGTGCTCCATTTTGCCTCAAACTTGGACAATGATTCGTGCCCTCTCAAGGATCTTACTCAAAAAGTTATATTTCTTTTTGCTCTTGCCTCAGGAGCCCGAGTCAGCGAAATAGTGGCATTATCAATAGACGAGGGTCACATCCTGTTTACAGACTCAGGAGACCTTACCCTCTTCCCGGATCCGACGTTTCTCGCGAAAAATGAACTAACCACCAATAGATGGGGCCCTTGGAGAATCTGCCCCCTGAAAGAAGATGCCTCTCTATGTCCGGTAGAGAGCCTCAAGGTCTATCTTCGTAGAACTTCTGACTTTGGTGGAGGCCAACTCTTCAAAGGAGAAAAATCGGGTAGCGACCTGTCACTGAAACAACTAAGAGCAAAAATCACCTACTTCATTCGCAGAGCGGATCCTGGCAGTACACCCGCAGGTCATGATCCTAGAAAAGTCGCATCATCTCTGAATTTTTTCCAGAGCATGGATTTCGAAAGCCTCAAGAGTTTCACAGGCTGGAAATCTTCGCGTGTTTTCTTCAAGCACTACGCGAAGCAAGTGCATGAAGTCAAACATTTCGTGGTAGTCGCAGGTAGTGTTATGAAACCTGCAATTAACTCTGCATAGAACAGTGAGTTACTTGGGACTTTAACTCTTCGGGTGTCTATGTTGACCCTCGTGTGATACATAGTGATTTCAGGAACGCTTAGTGTTTTTCATAGACTGTTCTTTACAAGGTGAAATGTCATAGTCGTCACATGAGTGCCGCATGCCTGGTGCATGATGTGTTTTTCCTTATTAAAGACTGACGTTCCTATGGAACCTGTGCCTTCTAATAATTTGAAATTTTCTTTCAGATTCAAGAGCGAAGTCTTTCATTACTATGTACATTATATTTTATTGTAAATTAATTTTACATCCTTTATTGCATTTATTTTACTATATCCTGCAATTGTGAAATAAAATTTCTATTTTATTACTTGTGCGTCTCACTCCGCTCCTACTCATACTATGAAATACATGGTTGTCATAGTTTCATTATCCCCTTTCTTTTGAAATAATGAAAAATAATAGGTTCTATCCATATTATATACTCACCTATGCTGTGTAATATTCCTAACTGAATACTTACTTGCGCTATATCTTCGAGACCAGATCGTTCTCTAGCTATGAAATACAGTGCCTAACCACCACTTTTCTGTTATTGAGAATGTTCCTATATGAATATCAACTATTCTGTCTTGTCTCCGAGATCTTCACGTTCTCTCCGCAGGGTGGGTAGCCCTTCGATGACCACTTTGATCTTCGGCATGGTCCGTTGGGACTTCTCTGCCAAGGGGGGCAGGAATTTTCAGCCCCACGGAACCTCTATCTAGATTACCATGCTTACTCTATTCAAAGCCCTCGGCACTTACACTAAAAGGGGAAAATCTACCACGATACATTGATTCTCTGGTATTCTTCCATCAGGACGCCATGGCTTGAGCCCAAAAAACGAATTTTGAGCGAAGCGAAAAATCTATTTTTGGGTGAGATAGCCATGGCGTCCTGATGGACCCTCCCTGCTACTTCGTCCAGCCTTTCAGGTCCCACCCTGTCCTGCTGTATCATGGTGATCGGCAAGCAACTGGCTTCAGGATGAGGATGGACGTGACGTCATTTAGCAATGGCGCCCGTTTGTTTACATCTCGAGTACCAAAAGTAGCCACGGACGAGATTAGCTGTGGAACGGCTCCCCAACTATTCTTCGCCCCTACACATCGAAGTGTTAACTCTATGTGGGGTGCAGATAGCTATGTGGCGCGTTAATACATGCGTCCCCTGTTGATATACGATGTCTTAAAGGGAAACCTTTAGGATACTCGCTCCAGAAGTTAGAATTCTGTGATAACCTGTGGTTAAATTCTCTGGGAATATCTAGTAGTTATTTACCCAAGGAAGCTACCAAAAAGGAACCTTCCATCAGGACACCATGGCTATCTCACCCAAAAATAGATTTTTCGCTTCGCTCAAAATCCGTTAAATAAACAAATAAATATATATGCAAAGTAATTATATATATACAGAACAATTATACATACACTTATATATATATATATATATATATATATATATATATATATATATATATATATATATATATATATATATATATATATATATATACAATAAAGAAAAATATACAGAAAGCTACAATGACTTTTTTTTCATAGTTCCATATACTGTTCAACTGAAATTAAACATTTTTCTAAAGAACGACGCAGTTTTATACTACATACAAATACAGTAAAGCAAGGGTACATTTAGTTTACTTGAACTGAGTAATATTGAATAGACGGAAAACAAAGAAATGTAGTTAAATGTTCGAGTCAGTTGACAAATATTTCTGCACCAAATCTTTAAGAAGAGAATTATTTACTTTTAATAATTTAATAATATTATTTTTAGAATGAATTGTGATATGCTTACCATAAAAAAAGATGAATTCTTATGATATTATCGAGATTACATCATGCCATACGCGTATGGGCCACGCAGAATCTCTCTCTCTCTCTCTCTTCACGCGGACATTTTTCCAGATTTTTTTTATCTTATTTATTTATTTTTTATGCCGCAACCCACATCGAGCAACGTGTATTATACAAGTTACCGTCTACTCCGTCTTACTAACATCGAGCAACGTGTATTATACAAGTTACCGTCTACTCCGTCTTACTAAAAGTAAAGTTAGTGTTTCCTCTGAAAGCTACAAAGGCACTTCACTCCTTTTCTTTGGCGAGTCAGGCTGTGAGGGGAAATCTTGGAGCACAGACATACTGCACCTTCCCCTACATGTGTACAAGTTGAGACTCGAGAGTGAGGCTACTAATAATTAATTCAAGTCTTCAACATTCCTGGGTAGACCGTAGAATCATAGATCCTGTATATGATTCCACCAAATTCGTGATTCATCACTTACCAGTTACCAGGTAGGCCTAGGCCTTGTGGAGAATTTTTATGTGAATGGCTGAGTGGGAACTTAGTCCACGAAAGTCTCCCTACGGCAATTACCCAAAGCTCAACAGGGGAGGATAATGAGCACTTACTCTCGGGACGCAAACGCCCTGCTAATACTTTACTGCCATAGATCACTAACCTTTCACTCTAAAATACAAAAGGAGGCAATTTTACTGTCCAGAGGCCGGAGAACTCCACACGTTAATTTGGAAATTATTTATGGCCTACTCTAGCTTTGTCAGGGCTAGAGTCATCTCACTCTAAGGCTCTGTTTCGACTCCGTCCCAGTGACCCCAGTGAGATGCTGTACAGGTATCTTACGTTAATGCAATTAGAGACAATAAAAAAAAAAGGGGGAACAGTGGAGTATAAAAGTATAAAGTAAAGTTAAATGGGGATCTTCACCTTCAAAGCACTAAGTAAAAGAGCGTACACTCGCTGATACCAACTTACCTGTTTAGAGTAGGTACTTTCAACACCTTGGGTACTTCTGACCCGTCCTAGTATAAATTGGTAAAATTCATATAATGTGGTTAAAGATACCAAAATGTGTAATCTATTCCAAATGATTTATTACAGAAAAAGGGGATGGAAATAACTTGATGATTTTAACACAACAAAATTAAAAATTGAAAAAAAATATCAGTAACTCAATTATAAGTTTTACATGTGATAAAATGAATAAGTGAATTTACAACAAAAAACTTGAAAACGTTAAACGGAATTAACACGTGGATTAAACCTCAAACAGAATAAATAAGTCAAAACATTCTGATCAACAATTTGTGCGGTAGGATGCTGTGAGGTCCCAACATGTGGTCAGTGACCTCAAGCAATTACCAAGATCAAAAAAAATATGAATACATTAATTTCCATGCACGCAGCCCGAAAAATGTAATGCCAAAATAATACCTAAACTTAACTTATGAGAAATTGAAACTTATCTAAAGGGGGAATGGCCATTAGTTAAACTCACAAGATTTTTATATGTTGTGGGCGCCCGTGTCCTAAATGTGGCGGTCTTCAGTTTGCTCACTAGGCCTACAGCACTTATTCTGCAGAGTCAACGGCCCCCTCCAAGCTCTCCAACTAGCCCCCAAGACTGGAACCGACGTGCTGTAGAATTAGCAGCTATGCACTAACACTGGTCATCTGCTTGACCTCTTCTACGACGTATTCTTGGCTAGTTATTGTGTAAGGGGACAGGCTAGTGATGGAGAGTGGGGGCACGAGGTTGACATTGGAGCCTGACTGGGCAGCTCCGTTTCGTACCGTGGCCTGTATGTTTGTGAGGTCGAGTTCAGGTCAGCTGCGTCCTCCTTCCTTCCCAAAAAAAAGCATATCTTGGTGCGTAGGCCTACAGTCTTGAGGTGCCAACTCTCATTTAGGACAGGCTCAAAAACCTTGTGCCTTGTGAATTTCAAGCAACACACTTATTTAGAATACAAGGAGAAATCTTGCAACTCCAGGGGGCAAAGATAATCCTAATTCTAAACAACTGGCATACAGAATAAAAATGAAACTAAAAGGTAATTTAGCAAGTCGGGCTTACGTGTGTGGACAACCATATCTCCTAGACTAGCAGACTTGAGTTGTAATTAAGAGATTTAAAATACTGTACCTAAATACTTACGGTAGAATAATGTATACAAACAACACAAAAGTATTAATCTTGGGACACTCGCTTAAGAAAGAGACATTACTCACATTTTTCCCTGCCGTGACGTCACGAACAATAACAAACTCTACGTATAAACTATGAAGAAGAAGAGTAGTGAAGAAAATTCTTCACAGGCCTAATATTTTGGTCATTGATTTAACTTACACAGTATAGATGTCGGAGGGTAGCCGATAGATCACATCGACATAATTTTTCTTACTAATAATAGTGCATGTAACTTGATGTAGGCCTAGCTGCCTAAGGTATTATTATTTATGATAAATTCCAATGGCTATGTAGATGTTGGCCTATGATCATAATGGTCTTTATGGCTATGGATAGTGACTGTGAGCCTAGATCTAGATAATAGACCTATGTTGTTATAGATAGGCTTTAGGCCTATGATGATTCATTGATCTGATACCATAACCATAGTAGGCCTTATTAGTTATTGCTAAAAATTTTCAACTTATAGATCAGTGGTAGGCTACTGGTTCCCAACCAGGGGGTGGGGGCCCTACCGGGGGGCAATTTGATTTTTAATAAGGGCGGATCTACTTCAGTTTTCGCTTCATAGAACTTATATAAAAGTGAACGTGTATGTGAAACGGAGATAACGGGATTAGATCTGTAATGATCTGTCGGCCTGAGCGTCCATGGGGGGCTTTTGGTTAATGGACATTTGCTTTTCTTCACACAAAAATAATAATAAATAAAATAAAAAAGATAAAAGAATATATAAATAAATAAAATAAAATAAGAAAATCACCGAACTTAATTTACCAGTGCTTAATATGTCAATGGTCTATGCTTTTGGTAGATATTACAGTTTTGCTTTTACTAACTAAGATTCATATAGTGGGTACAGATTGACCTTTAATATTTTGCTATATTATGCTACATATATATTCACTTTGTCTTCAGTGAAAAGGTGTTAGACTAATAGTTGTATTATGACTATAGGGTTCATCTATCAACTGACCAAGGAAAATTCTAAAAAAGATTGTGAAAATGTTTAATCAGATATTGTAAGAAAATTTTGTGTAGTAGTGTTTTTGGATATATTTATGCATAAAATGCTTATGATTTTAGCAGCCAAAGGAAAAAGTATAATATGGCATTTGTTTAATTTCATATTTGCGTTTCTAGAATTTACTGATGGTTATCCAAAAGATACTGGGAGTGAAGTGTACAGTAATGCCACAGAAACAAACATTATGAATAATATTACTTGTATTGCTACAAGAGTTAGTCCTACTACAACTATTATGACTGCTAGGCCTACATTTGCTACTACAGTAATACAGCTACTGCTGCTACCCCTCCTCCGACTTCTACTACTACAACTACTACTAATGATGTTGATTGTAGCAATCTCAATTTAAATGACAATTTACAAAAGCCTGAAATACAGTATGAGACCATACAATGAGGGTTACATGAAGAAGGAGAACCAACATTCACAACCATAAAACCAAATGGTAAGATATTACCATGAATCAATTTTTATTTTGTTTTATAAGAGATCAAAACAAAATATTTTCCCCAATAAATGGTCAGTTCTGAAATGCTATCAGATAAATAATATGTTTTTTAATATGTATATATATATATATATATATATATATATATATATATATATATGTATATATATATATATATATATATATATATATATATATATATATATATGTATATATATATATATATATATATATATATATATATATATATATATATATATATATATATATATATATATATATACAGTATATATAATTTGATAGTTATTCTTATGTTTATACCAATTGTTTTTGCACTGGATTATTAACTTTTGATATTTTTATCAGTCTATTAGCACCTTGAAAAGGAAAAAGAAAAACCAGTGTGGACTGATAACAAAGCAACGGATGCAGATTTGTAGACTTATGAAAAAAACTCTAACAAATGAAGGTAAGCCAAAAAAAAAATGTGATACATGTACCCTATCATCAACAATTATGAAAAAATGCAAGCAAATATATAAGTGGCACAGCTCTAGAATTTCTTTTTAAATACAAATGAAATTAGCAGGTGTCTCCAAATATGGTAGGAGATATTCACTTTGTCAAAAAAAATTTTCTCTTAGACTTTATTTAAAAAGTCCCAGAGCATATAACTTTATAAGAAAGATATTTACTTTACCAACAACGAGAATACTGAGGTACTTAAAAAAAAGAACCGTACTTTGCATCCAAGAATGATTTTACTGTAGGCTGAAATTTGTCTGTTTTTAAATTGTTTAAGATCCAAATAATAGAAGGTTGTTCAAAAATTTTAATATTCCCATCGAAATACCTTTTTTCTCACATGAAGGTGAAAATTTGTATTTCTCTTATGATACACCACACCTTTTGAAATGTATCAGAAACAATCTTAAGAAATGTGACATGCAGGTTGGTGGGCGAAAAGTGTCGTGGAAATATAGAGATTTTTTTTTTTTTAAGCAGATTCTCAGATAAAGCTACGGTTAGCACCAAAACTTACAGCATCACATATCTTCAACACTGGTTTTGATAAAATGAGAGTGAATCTAGCTGCACAGGTGTTTAGCCATAATGTAGTAGCTGATTTATTTACACATGCTGCATTAGGGGCATTACCGCAAGAAGCGGAAAATACAGCATTATTTATAAATGATATCGATGAATTGTTTGATGAATTTAACAGCAGCTGTGTATTTCATTTTAAAGAGAGGAAATGTGCAATTAGTGATAGTGATAATGATATTAATTTTTTATCTGAAAAGGCTGATATGTTGCCATGCTTAACTTTTATTGGAACTGAAATTAATATTCCATGTATAGATGGTTGGCTTTTAAACATCTCTAGCCTTAAAATGTAATGGAATCATATGAAGGATACGGGTTCTAATGAGAATGTAGATGTCATCCTGCTACAAGAAACCAATCTTCCAGCAGGAAAGAAACTAAAAATCCCAGGCTACAATGCCTACATCGCACCACAGATAGGCACAGACAGAGGCCTAGCTACATTAGTTAAAACTAGCATACCAACAACAAGGTTACACAACCCTATTCCCTGTGGCACCAACATAGAGACACTAGCAGTAACAATAACATTACTAAATCAAAAAATAGACATATACAACATATACAGAAAATTACATAGGGAGGATACAGGAGAGTTACAACTAACTCAACTCTTTGCTCACACAGAAAGAACACCAATAATTATCTGCGGGGATTTTAATGCACATCACCCCATACTATCATCCCCATCAAGGACAAACCCCTCAGGGGAACACATAGCTTTCGCCCTGGATGAATTTGAGGGAGTCTCCCTCCTAAACACAGGGCAACCTACACACATAAGAGGTGGAAGACTGGATCTGACTTTTGCCCCAACAGCCATTAGACATCTAACCAAGTGGCAAGTACACTCGACCCTGATAAGTGATCACTTTGCCACAGTGACAGAATTGGACTTACAACAACTACCTCCAATCCCACCACCCCCACCAAGATGGAACCAGGACCTAGCAGACTGGGTCTGCTTTCAAACAACCATAGAGGAATGGGCAATCAGCTACGTTCCTCCAGAGGACATAGATCAACTAGAAAAAGACCTAGTTGAGGCCTTTCACAATGCAGCCAACAGAGCTATGCCACTAAAAACAACACAAGGTAGTTACACTTACAAAGACTCCTGGTACTACTGCCCAGAAGTCAGAAGACTAAAAACCAGACTAAACAGAGTCACAAAAATATACAGAAGAAGATCCACAGTAGAAAACAGAGAGCTACTACAAACAGTCAGAACTGAAACAAATGAAAGAATCCATGAAATCAGAATTGAAAAATGGATGGAATGGTGTTCAAGCCTGTCAGGATACACCACTCTAACTCAGCTTTGGAAATGGCTAGGCAGAGTAGCCGGAAAAAAAGAGAAAGACACCAATTGCCACACACCCACACCCACATGAGGAGGCTGAAAGAATTGCAACATCCTTTGCAAACAGAACACTGTCAATCAATCTCTCCCCCGAAACCAGAATGCAACAAGAGCAACTGGCGCCATCAAGATGGGAAGAGATCAACACAGCCTGCCTTCAGCAGGATGACACAGACACCCCATACACAGTTGAGGAGCTAAGAGCAGTACAAAAGCCAGGGAAAGACACTGCACCTGGAGCTGATAAAATCACCTACACAATGATCAAACACATGGGTCCAGCAGGAGAAACTGCATTCCTAAGATTACTAAACAAAACACACCTAGAGCACATAAGGCCTCAAACCTGGAGACAACAAGATACACAGCCAATCCCCAAGCCAAAGGATCCAACAAATCCTAGGCCAATAGCCTTGGTATCCTGTATAGAAAAAACAGGAGAAAAAATGGTCTTAAACAGATTAAAGTACAAAATTGGCCCCCTAAACAAGCAGCTATATGCATATCAGGAGGGAATTGGAACCTCTGAATGCATCACAGATGTATTAAGCTGCATAAATCAGAACAAGGCAACAATAGTCTTCATAGACTTTGAAAAAGCCTTCGAGCTTGCAAGCCCAGTTGCAGTGCTGCAATCAGTAGCTAAAAAAGGAGTCAAAGGACACCTACTAGCATGGACTAAAAACTACATGCTAGGAAGGCAAGCCAGAGTCAAATTTCAAGGAGTGATATCCACATATCATGAATTGGAAAATGGTACGCCACAAGGAGGAATTCTAAGCCCCCTCCTTTTCAACATCCTCATGGAAAATATAGCCTCACTTCAGCTACCTGAAGGAGTTAATATATTTATCTATGCAGATGATGTATGTGTAATAGCTCGAGGGCCAGTCAGGACAATAAAAATGCAAAGAGCACTCAATGCCATCAGCCACAAATCCAATGAGCTTGGACTAAAAATTAACATTGCCAAAACAAAAGCAATGACAATCAAAGCCCCAAACCCCGTACAACCACTCACAATAGGAATGGAACCCCTAGAATGGGTGGACCGATACACATACCTCGGGGTAATAATAGACAAACAGCTCACTTTCAAGCAAGAGATAAAATATCTCAAGGAAAGAACAAATGCCAGAAATGCAGCTATGAGATATATGTGCAGGCTCAAGGATGGAGCAAATGAACACGTCCAAAAGAAATATTATCTAGCCTGTTCCAGATCACTAGTAGACTATGCCGCCCCAACACTCCTGGGACTAACAGATCTACAAAAAAGCACAATTGAAGTGATTCAAAACAATGCCATGAGGCTCATGTTGGGAGCCCCAATGTGGACAAGACTTTGCAACCTAAGGTTGGAAACCGGACTACCAACCCTCGAAGACAGAATTGCACTAAGAAATGCAAGCATAGTTGCAAAAATGTTCCTGTCAGACAGAGACTCAATCACCAAAAGACGAGTAAGAGAGGAACTATCCAAACATCCTGAAGTACAAACCCCAGATTCTTATGGCAAAGACCATAGCGATAACATCAAAAGACTTGGCCTTACAGAAACAATCCTACAATTAAAACCTGACACAGCACAAAGTACTATACACATTCCACCATGGAAAAAACAAGTTGCTAAATTCAACTACACCAAACTCCCAAGGGCAAAAGAAAACTGCACAATAGAAGAACTTAGAAACGCAGCAGAAGCAGCTATAACCTCTGTAGAAACAACAGGGGCACAGATCTACTATACTGATGGTACAGTAGATCCTGGAGAACATCCAATAATGTCTCCACCCTGCAGACAGAGCTTGTCGCAATACAGCAAGCATTAAAATACTCTATTGAAAATGAGGAAGGACCAGTAGTCATCCATACTGATTCACGATCCTCAGTGCAAGTCCTACAGCAGGACAAAAACAAAGAAAACAAATCCCTGATAGCGGACATTAAAATCCTCTTACATCAACATAATGAAAGAAACAGACTAGTAACTATAAACTGGATCCCCAGTCACATCGGGATACCAGGGAATGAAAAGGCTGATGAGCTAGCCAAAAGCACCAAACACATTCACAATGTACAGGTGCACATACAGCCTGCACTGCAACAAATCAAAAGCAAAATAAAGACACAGCTCAAGAACAACCTAATCAAGGAACTACATATGAGGATAGAGAATGGCTCTCCCTCTGCAACATGGTACAAATGGGCATCGGTACTAGAACCCCCTCCCATAGACAGATACACCCCAAGAAAACTGGCAGTATGTATACACAGACTCCGGCTGGGTTACAAAGCAAACTGGGAACTCCTAGATGACATCCAGACAAGGTGTGAACACTGTGATGTCATACCACAACAAGCTCTCCTGCACTATCTACTAGAATGCAGAGAAACAGCACAGCTACGAGGTGATCTACTTGTAGACACCAACACACCACATGCCATGAAAGAGGCAGCCACACTGGCAAAAGCAATTGTCGAAAGCATAGACACACATGCACAGTTGCTTTCAACACTACCTCAACCAAGGTAAGACCTCCTCATTCCATGCACCATCTCATCCCCTCATTGTAAAGCTCTATTCACATCACCCCCTTTCACTTCTCAACTAATCTACCACTTAAAATCTCTCTGCAGGGACCCTAGGGAGTAAAGGGTTGGACAACCCCACCTGCACAATTTTTCTCTAATCTTCAAAAGCCTTACACCCCCACTTTTCAAACTACCACTATCCGAGAAATGATGGCCCTCTACCACTACCACCATCATCCTTACCCTATCCACATCTTTTTTCTACTACTAAAAACCTTTCAAATTTCCATTAATGCAACTACCTTAAAAAATTTTTACAGATCACCTACGGGCCAACCAAGGGAAAGGCCCGTGCCAACAACAAGTGTTGGCTTTAATACCCCAACAACAACAACAACGGGTTCTAAATTCCTTTTAACTAACAGGATAAATCAAGAACATCTTGAAAATTTCTTTAGTGTACTACGAAGTTCAGGTGGAAGTAAGGACTCTCCAAGTTCATATGAAATTAAAACCATAATAAAAAATGCTTTATGTAACAATCTCATGAATGTTAAAGGAAATTGCATAGATAATAACACCACAATACTGCAATATTTGAAGATCTCTGACTTAGACACTAAATAAGAATTATTTTGAAAATAAAGATATTGTTAATTTAAATTGCCCTGTGACAGATGAGGAACAGGTCCAAGAATTTTTTTAAAAAACATTTTAGAAGGTCCAGTTGATAATTCACCAGTAGATTTGATAATTGATGAACCTGAAGATGATAAACCAAAGCAATTCGGGAATTTGTTTCAAGTTTCAACCCAAATAATGGTGATAATATTAAGACAAAACCATTAGTGAAAAAATCTATTTCAAGATTTTATTTGTAACTTTTATCCCTTTGTTCCCGGCAATAGTATTGACACACCTAAAGACAATATATCTGATTATAAGCACAATTTGATAGAGAAAAAATGCAGTAACTTACTTAGAAGGATATGTAGGCCTATGCCATAAACTTCTCAAACATTACAAATATGATGCATGTAAATCAGTACTTGCCTGTAAATATGGAAAAGATTTTGATTCAAATAATTTGACCTTGCTTCTGGGAAATCAAGATATGGAAAAAAAGATGCCTATGGTATCCAAGTACTATTATAACTAACATTATTAATTATTATGAATCAGCATTTCAAAGGAATATTGTAGATTTAATAATGAAAGACAATATAAAACATAATTTAACTAAAGTTATTAAACAAATTAATGTAGATGACCTCAACGTTTGTGTTGGTGCCGTAGATAAGGTGATAGACATATTTTTAAAAAATGTGTATATATTATTACGTTAAATTTCTCAACAGAACATTAGGGGAAAGAAAACATAGTGGTGGTAATTACTCAGGTCCCCGTAAAACAAGAAAACTAACAAAGATTTCACATATTTGATATAATTTGACTAAGGTTCGTGTTATAGAATAGTCTAAGCAATGTTTTTTTTTTTTTTCATAAAGCTATTAAAATAATATATTTCTCCCGAGCTGACATATTTGGCGTTAGGAACATGTTTAGTGGCATGTGTAATATTTAACTTTGATTTAACTTAAAAGTGCATAGATATTTTAGCATATTTGCCCTCCTGAGTAGTATTAGCCTACAGGAGTATACTGCTTCAAAATGTTATTTTGTTATTGTTCCTTGTCTTCTTATTTTTTTTTCTATTTCCTAAATAAAAACTAACATTTTACAGTATTTGTATACTGTATTTGTATTTTCATATACATTGAATGTGTATACTCCATGTGCTTTCTATGTTTGCATACTTGCTTTGTCTTATATTTGCACTATGTATCTAATTCTTGAAGGAAACCATGTTTCTAGTATTATGCTTTCTCATATCTATAATCATATTAGTTTATTTGCATGTAATTCATGTTGCAATTTTGGTTTGCTTGTATGTTCTTATTTTTACAATTTTTATATGTGCAATATTATTTACCGATTTATTTTTTTCTTATTCATGTATAATTTATTAAAGCTCATTTGCATGTGATTTATCTTGCAGTGTTTGGTTGGCATGTATGCTGCCTTATTTCTATTTCCAACCCCCTTTTGATTATTTTTATGTGTGATACAATTTAGTGTTATTTCGTTCTTTTTGTTTGTACATTTATACATTTATTAGTCTATAGTACTAAAGAGTATATCTGAGTTCATCATGCATTTCCGTTTCAATAAAAGAAAAAAAATACAATTGTGTTTTATACAGTAGCCTACAAACTGTAATTATATTTATGCCTACGCATAAGCATTTGTGGCTAAGTTTAACAAATCAGATATACAGTATATTTTACTTTATTCGAACGTGATATTGTAAAGAATATTTAAAAATATTATTGTAATATAGGCTACAATACTTAACTGAATTATAAGAGATAGGCTATACACTGTAGCTATGAAATTTCTGAAAAATAGACAAACAATTTGGAATTTAGTTATCTAAAATTAAAGAATATCATTAATATAAGAATAAAATATAGTGACGAAGTAATGCAATTTATGAACAAATATGTCGCAAAATTTACAATTGAATTCCATCCAGTATATTATTTTCCTTAAGCATTACCTCTCTGAATGGTTGTTAACCGTTCGCTCAATAGATGGAGCCATTCGTTTCGCATGTGGGTATCTAGCATCTTTTATTCGCAGTCTCGCACACTCTTTTGAGTGTTATTAGGCTGAGCGGCCCCTCCTTATCTTCATTCAATTTTCAGTATATAGTCCTTGGCCAAACCTAATACAAAAGTAGTTCACCTTATAAAGTTACAAGTTTACAGGAGAGGGTGAAAACTGCTTTTATAACATTTTTAACTAAAAATAATTTACTAAACACATTACAATCACCTGTAAAATGAATTATCCCACAGAGGAATAAGGATTAAATTTAGTCTCTAAACCCACATAAATGTTCTTTTGTAAAGAGACTACATTTAATGCAACGATTTTGCAATAGACAAACCACAGGAGGTTGTTTCAAATATAAATAAACATAAACGCATTTAAATGGAAATATTTTTAATAAAGTGTGATTTATATATTTTGCACTATAAAAACAATATTAATGGAAGGGAGAGCATGGATGTTGTTTGAATAAAAGGTATTAAGCCTCATGTGTGGGAGTTAACATGTCATTCATAACATTCGGTGAAGGAGTTAATATTTAACAGACTAACACTAACATTTGTCAACTGTATTGATAAGAACTAATATTTTATATTATATAATATTTATAGGGGAGTACATTGACTCCAAGAAGTAGGCCAGATCTCCTACAAAAATGGAAGAAGAAGAAGAAGAAGTAACTTACAAGCTCAAAGTTCTCTGATACACCATTCAATTGCCAATTTTTGGTCGCAAGCCACCTACCGTCTTGGTTCGCAAAATCCCAACCCATTAGTGCTAAAATGTTTTGTTGAAGGTTTCCTCGTTCAAGGAAAGTGTCCAGTTTGGAGATGAGGATCGAATTAAAGAGTGAGTAACCAGTAAATCATTACTTTGCTAATGTAGACCTGAAAGGGGAATGGTGTCTCGGTATGTATCATAACATAATTTCTGGAGAAATAGATAGAAGGGAAGTACCGAGACATGGCGTTCCGTTAAAAAAAATATAAAAATAACTTTGTCAAAAATTTGTGCCCATTTGAATTTTGGAAAACCAGGGTAGCCTATACTTGCATATTAAATTGTACGCTGAATTTCACCGTTAATACATCAGAAAACTTATTTTTACAAACTATTAACACTTATTTTTGTTGTAAGTAATCAATATTTTATAGTATAAGACAAGGTCCGGGGTTATCTTTGAAGGAAAATATAAATAAAGTGTTTGACTTCGTCATATGTTAGTGTTGCGAGTCGGAATTGTCAGTTTTCATAAGATGTCTTACGATACTTTAATGTGTCCCTGTTAAACTAGTACAGTAGAAACTGAATTTGGTAAATTTGTATTGTATTACAGGGTGTGATTTTGAACAGAAAATATATGTTTTCCTATGGTAAATAACGTGATTTAACCAAATTTTACGTTAATTTCAACCGCAAACAAACAGATCAACCAATTCGGCTAACTTTAAGTTGCCGATTTGTTTGCTGTTATTACGGATGAAATGAAGGTGAAAACCGGTTAAATCACGTTATTTCCTACAGGAAAACATATATTTTCTGGTAAAATGGTTAAATATATTCACTGTTGTCATATATGATGTGTTAAAATATTTAAATATAAGCACTTGTTCAATGGTGTCACCTTCCCCTACGAATGTACTTTGAACGATAATATTAGCAACGTTACCAATGATACACAGTTTTACCAACGTTGACGTATGGTACACAGAGTTACCAACGGCATGATGACATTACTAACGATAGCAATGCTAGATATTTCCATACGTATTTTAAATAATTTTTCCATATAAATTTTACTCAGTTTGTAAAAAGTACAAAAAGGGCACAGAACCTAACAAACCCACCTAACCTAACCTAGTAGTATGACAGGTCACAAACCTCAGATATTTACTGGGAACGGTAAAATTCTCCATATTACGAATGATACACAGAGTTACCAACGGTACGGTGACATTACTAGCGATAGTAATGTTAGATATTTCCATACGTATTTTAAATAATTTTTCCATATAACTTTTACACAATATATAAAAAGTACAAAAAGGGTACTGAACCTATTAAACCCACCTAACCTAACCTAGGAGTTCCCCGGTCACAAAACACATATAATGACTATTGAGGAAGACGTCGAAACTTGCGGGTCACGGGAGGGTGAGACTGACGGCTTAACTCCTCGTGGATGGATGAGGGGCATCGGGGTCTTGTGGGTCTAGGGGGTCCATTGGCTGTTGTATCGGAGGGTAGAGGCGACTGGCAGTAATGAAGAAGTGGTGCAGTAACGTATGTTCTGGGTAGTAGTGGGTAAAAAGGAACCTGGAAAAATATTGCATGAAATATTCAGTCTTCATTCCAGGTCTCTGTACCCACTCCTACACTTCTCTCCAGAGACGTTTTATATTTTGTGTATGGATGGTTGGGTCTTGGGGGTCAACGAAATGTTCAGAATGATTAATAGTTTTATGTTTGTAACCAATTTTCAAACGAGAGTTGTAGGCAGACCACTTATCACTGATAATAACACTGCCAGGTTTGATATATTTCTGAATGAGGGGAATTAGAGTAGCAGCATCACGTTTAGTAGAAAGGGAGGGAACTAAAGGGATAATGAAAAATTTCTTTGATTCATGTTCAATACCCCCAAAGACCCATAGGGCACTTAACAGTTTACCACGGTTGTATTTAGCTTTACAAAAATGTGATTCGTCTATTTCAACTATTACTCCATCACCACCAATTGCCTCTTGATTATCGAAGAAGTGTTCGGTAACCTCTGAACAGAAACTTCTCCAATCGACACTAGAAGGATATGTCGATACCCTCCATGAGGGTCTCATGGTCCCAATGTTTATGTAAAAAGTGGTTTGCAAATAATATCTTCCATGGGGATAGACGACTTTTTCCCAAAAATGTACCTTTATAAGAAGTAACGGTATAACCACAACGACGTTTCTTTTTGGTTTTAGGTATTTTTGTTTTGGTATTA
Source organism: Palaemon carinicauda (assembly GCF_036898095.1). Taxonomy (NCBI): domain Eukaryota; kingdom Metazoa; phylum Arthropoda; class Malacostraca; order Decapoda; family Palaemonidae; genus Palaemon; species Palaemon carinicauda. Next base: position 48,191,560 of record NC_090738.1, read on the forward strand.
CAATAAAACATGTGAATATCTTTCCTGTAAGATAGGTAAGATAGGAGGGAACGGCACTTGGGGCACTGATCTACATCAGATGTTGGCAGCACTCGTTACTGTATTTTTTCATGAGATAATCTTTGCAACGGCGCCTCCAAAGTTTAGCCTGATATACTGTTTTGTATTTTCCTCCGATTATTATACATTCAAGAAGGTAATGTATAGAGAAGAAAAGGCTTGTTTTACGATTATATATCGTTTCTCCACCATGTTTTCCCCACCCAAAACCCCGAGTTCCCACTGGGGGTCCCCCATTATCGTAGGATATAGATGTATATATATTTCTGAAACTATTCATTTGCGATGGGAACGAGTGTCATTTTCGAAAAAAAGCGTACATTTTTCTATAAGAAAAAGTAGTTGTTTTCCTAGGTTACATTGTCCTGTAATACACTACAATAAAACCCTGAATTTCATAGTTAATGCATCGAAAACATAATTCAAAAAGCAAAGAACGTGCATTTTGCTATCCACAACAAGAACATGTTATACTATAAGGTAGATTTCCCAACCTTAAAATAAAAACTTGAAACCAGCCCAAGTTCTGTAATTCGTGACTTTTTGTTATAGCAATAAATGCTCTTGTACCTATGTATCTAGAATCCAACTGGAAGCCTGTGTAGTGGGTTGAAACAGACCCGGTGTAGAATTTCAAAAGTTGTCAATTGAAGAGGGAAACACTGAACACCTAAGGATCATCACCTAACCTAACCTAAGAACAGTATCCTTACCTATCTGGGAGGATGCTCATTTAGACTGCTGTATCCTTAGCTTACCCTAAGACTGAGTATCACCCCTGTGTTTGCTTCCCAACCGATTTCACTCCTGGCAAGATAACACTAAATCATCATGATCTGTAAATTTGAAAAATGGCATCATGCTGTTTGTTCCGTAACCGAAATACAAACCACGCTATTTACATAGGGTTTTACTTTCGGCGTAGCTGAAAGGACGAGCCATTAGAATTTAACGAGGGTGTATTACCCCCGCGCTAGTTAGCAGGGGGTTAGGGGAGTGGTAGCTAGCTACCCCTCCCCCCTCACACACCGGTGAACTGCTTCTCTTCACTTTTGGCTCAGACAATGAACAGACGTCTCTGTCTTTGTCCTCGCATGGCAGCCATTAATGCTTTGTCTTACTAATTACTTACTTTTCTTATACGTAATATATATGTAAACATTCTTATGTTTATGTATATATTTGAGTATAGAAATACAGTAAGTTTCCTTTTCAGTGTTTGTGCTGTGTGTGTGTGTGTATAGGAAGTCCACTCATTGTACGACAACTTCTCCGTGTGGTCTCAGGCCACTACGGTGACTTTTTATGGGTCGCGATCTCTCCCTTGGTCCTTCGGTCGCCCTTCGGCGGCCGCCGTGGTGAATCGTCATCGCTGGACTTTACTTACTAATATGTTTCTCCGCTGTTCCTCCTTCCCTACGGGGAACTTGGTCTATCAGCGTGGGGTACTTGGGAGTTTTGTTTGACTACGGTCTCTCTCTCTCTCCTTGAGTTCGTTCACCCTTTTATTACTACTACGTATTACGGTAGCTTCCTTCCCGTTGCGGGTTGAGTTGCTTCTCCGTTTATTTTGTCTCAATTATTTTTTGTTCCGTAACTGGAATACAAACCACGCTATTTACATGGGGTAATTACTTCGGCGCTGCTGAATGACGAGCCATAAAGTTTTAACGAGGGTTTCCTAGTTAGCAGAGGGTTAGGGAGTGGTTGCTAGCTACCCCTCCCCTCTCACACACACCGGTGATTAGCTCACTTTACTTTTGGCTCGGAGAGACGACAGACCTGTCGGCGCTCTTCTCTCTGTTGACTGCCATAATTTTTGTTTGCTTTTTCTTTTCAGTGTGTGTGTGAAGTTGGCCTCTATTACTCGTTATGCGTACGTGCGCTGGACTTCCCGGCCTCCCTTGTGGGACCTTTATGTCGGGCGTGGACACGGACCCTCACTCCTTATGCCCTCAGTGTAGGGGCCAACGGTGTGATAGGTCTAACTTGTGTATTGAGTGTAGGGAGTGGTCTACCTCCCAGTGGGAGAGGTTTGCCGGCGATGTAAGAAGAAGGCTAAAAGGGATCTTTCTCCTTCCGAGGCTTCTCGGAAGAGAGAAAATCCCAGGTCGTCTTCTTCTGACGCCCTTTCCAACTCCGAAGCTCCCGCCTGGGCGGCCTCTTCCGAGAGGCCAGCGAGTGGTAGCGTAGACCGTAATGTTGTTGATGTCATTAACCGATCCCGTGGTGAGGGAGAGGTCGTTGCCTCCCTTAGCGAGGCGCCTGCCCCTTCCCCCTCGGAGGAGGTAGTTGTTTCTAATGATGATCTTTTTCAGCTTTGGGCTTCCTTGGGGCTGCAGGGTTCCCCCTCCAAGGAAGTCCTGTTTGACATGATCAAACGGGGTGCGGCCGCCGAACAATCGTCAACTTCAGTGGAGTTAGATCCTCTGTCTGTGGTTGACGTTGTTGTGTCGGAAACATCTCGTGGGCCTGGCCAAACTCCCGTTCCTGTGGCTGCGGTAGCGGAAGGCTCTGTCTCCCCCTCCGAACATACTTCGATGGAGGAGCTTAGTCCCACGGCCTCTCCTTCCGGCGAGACTCCTTCTCGGGGGAGTTCTCTGGTAGAGACGCCTCTTTGGAGGCCCATTGATGGTCAGCCTGCTGATCCCACGGCCCCTCGTGGGTGTATAAGGCGGAAGGCTCGTCCTCCCCTTCGCCGTAGAGGCCTTCCTTCCCACTTCAAAGGGGTTAAGGGGCGCCTCTTCGGCTCGTTGTCACCACAGTCCTCTGCGGAGGAGACGACTCGCCGCTCTCCTGTACTGCCTG
>NC_090738.1:48201927-48209427 GCF_036898095.1 Palaemon carinicauda
CATGCAATTGTTGGGCGAATTAGTACGCAACTGCATTTTAAGACATTTATTCCTAATAAATGACTACATGCTAAATGAATGTAGCATGATAAGGAAATTATACAAGAGACATACACAGAAATTAATGTTCCCCTTTTGAAAGGGGAAAATGATGAGTGCCACTCTCAAACTGAAGAAAAGCTCTTTTAACAAGACTTTTCTTTATAATTCTGTACATGGAATAGCCAAACAACACTGTGTACTATGTACACACGGTACTAGTGGTATCCGTATAATTTCACACCTGAGATTCTGAACAGATTTAGTGTTACCTTGGCAACACTTATTCAAAGGGAGGTCACACGAAAATTGCTGACCCCTTCTCCTTTTAATTGATAGTTCCAATCAATTTACTGTTCATCGCAGAGCTAGACGACAGGGTCCAAAATAGTACCTGCCGCTACCACATAATGCTTCAATCCACAGATTTGCTTAATAGTGTCTGTAAGACCTATTAGACAACCTCTGATCAGTAAGTGAGCAAAGAGGCTGAAGTCCACACACTGAAAGGTTCAGTGATGAAGCAACTTTCCTCGGATCTTTTATCGGCAGGAGTACTGTCAGGATCCGCTCCCCGAAAAAGGTAGGTGAGCTTCGCCCTCAGTTGTAGAGATAGTTTGATCCAAAGTTTTCTCCTGTAAAGAGCTGTTCCTCCTGAAGTCTGAAGTTCTATGAAGATAGACATTAGACGCTCTAGCAGACCTAGAGAGACATCTTCCTTCAGAGGGCAGATTCTGCAGGAGCCCCACCTCTTAGTGGGTAGGACGTCTTTAATGAGAAAGGTTAGATCAGAAAAGAGATGCAGTTCTCCCTCTTAATGTGGCCCTCATCTCCAGATAGGGCCACTATTTCACTAACTCTAGTCCCAGAGGCTATAGCGAGCCGAAAAAATAACCTTTTAGGTTAGATGCTTGGGGGAACAGTCCTCATTGTTCACAGGTGAGGTATAATGTAGGACCTTGTCCAAAGACCATGAGATGGGCTTTAGTGGCGTTGCAGGCCTAAGCCTGCACATGTTTTTGGAAATTTATTAAAGATTTCAATTGTTAGATCCATTTAAAGGGCATATAGAAGAGGTCTAGTCGGGGCTGACTTGCACAGAGATAATGGTCCATGGATCCAAAGATCCCATCAAGTGACCTCTCTCGCAAAGTCGGCCATACCCTTGGTGCTTACTCAAGGGTTTATATGGTGACAAGGCCGAAGAACTAGCGTTCTCATAGTATCCAAGGATACACTGCCTCCTTCTCAAAGTCCATCGTGCTGTTGGCCGCCAGACCTTGAATATAGGGGTGGACAGAGAATGACAGGCAGAAGATCATGAGATTGCTTTTGGGCCCTTTTGCTTTACAAAACAATTAATTTTCCCAAGAAGACTCGTATTGTCTTCTCGTTGACTAGACTTGTATTCTTCTAGGAATTCTATCTGCCTTTAAGATCCCAGTCTTTTTCCTAACCGTTAAGGGCAAGGAATTCATAAAATGAAGGGATCAGGTGTACTGTGATAAATCGAAGGCAGAAAACTTCTAAACCTCCTGGATAATCCTAGGTGCATAACTAGGACTAGCCTCAGCCTCAGTTCCTTCATTACAGGGAACGGGGTGTTCTTGGGCTTCCTGGGAGCCAACAGAGCCCCTCTTCCCTGGAAGGGTCTCAGCATGTAGAGGGCCTTCCGGAGGAAATTTGATGGGCTGAACAGGAATTCTAAGTCCATCACTTCTGTTGTAGAGACATGATGTCTGTTACCTCCATTAGAGGATCCTCGTATGGGGCTAAATAACGAGTTAGTATCTTGATAACGCATGTGATGAAGAGAACTATCTGCAGCTCGGGGACTTGTCCCCCTCTGGGAGGGAATGAGTCTGCGTCCGTGTACCATTCCAACTCTATTGGGTTGAACCCGAGAAGAGAATCCGCTGTCACCTTGCGGATCATATATAAAAGAGCTGCTGATAGGTGCCATTCCCTTAAGGAAGGGATGGCTAGCATTCCCTAATGAAATGAGACGTCCCTTATCCTCGATAGTTTCGACGCTTCATTATCGCTTCGATGCCCCAGATCAACCTGAGGTGGTCTGATCTGTGTGGAGAGAGTTTATCCACTCATTACAGGGCTAAAATGGTTTACGAGTCCGTGGCCTTTGGTCATTGTAGGGTAAGCGAAGAGGGAATGACCATCATTGGTCTTATTAGAGCTCTTAGAGCGTTTGATGCGTATCTTCTCCAGCCTCTTAACGCATCTTACAGTTGTGCACGTAGCACTGGGTCTATCATCATCGTGAACTGGAGAGAGTTCAAAACTCCTCCCTGTTAGTGTCATGGAATCCTGACTGATTACAATAGTCTCTTGACAGAGCTTGCAATCTCCTTTTACATCCCCAGGGGAAAGGAGCGTTAGGGTGACTACAGGTTTCAATGATTTTTTAAAAACATTGAAGCCCCTGAGCTGGAGAGAATCGAGACTTCTTGAAGTTATTTGCATCCTCGATGTTCCGGGGCCGGATCATCTCCATGGATGCTCACAGACAGTCGTTTCGGGTGCTGCCCACCCCAGCCTGTCGTCCAGGCCCATTGTTGCCTGAACTCTTTCTAGGCTTGGTTTCGCTTGACTGTGTCTGCTAATTCCATGAAGATCCTAGGACTGAATCTAGTCTGACGAGAATCTTGTCTAGGATATATGTTATCTTCTGTAATTTGGATCCTAGGTAGGAGGGGAGGGGGGGGGGGACTGACTGGAAGTGGCTGATAGACATCTTCCAGGTTTGGCTAGAATGTCAACACCCCTTACTGAATAAAGTCCTTATGTTCAGAAGGATTAACATTCTGAACTTGCTGTTTTATTGGAACTTGTTGAGTGGCGCCAAGACCAGAATGACTCAGAGTTTTCTTGAGGCTTTCATGTGAACACTTAAACAGCCTTCCTTGGAAATCGATGGACTCTACTTTCCTCAATGCTAGTATGCTCTAGAGCTCTAAGGTATACTCTTCTAGGGGGGGATTTGAATATAAGAAGAGTTGAGGAAAGGATGGTGGAGGTATGTCCATTTCCATTCTAGTCTCATCTTGGTTAGACCTTGGACCCCAGGGATCGAAGGTCCGGCGATCCAGGAGGAACTTCCCTCCTACCAGAAGCGTCTGTTTGCTTTGTATGATCCGAAGGTGTATATATCTGACCGTCTGTGGAGCAACGGTCATTGTAACTGTGGAATGCTGTTTAACATCCTAAGGAGAACTAAGAAACCCTTCTGTTCTCCTTTCAGGCCATACCTGACCGTTTGCCTATATCAGTTTTTCAGTGTTTCACTGTAATAGAAGATTCCTTTCTATGTATAAAGCTTAGGATAAGTACGCTGGAAAAGAGGAGAGACTCACACGTGTAAATCCTTCCAGTCAACTGCTGCGGCCTTCCTAATTATTGATTCTAGGGCATCCCCTCTCAAGAAGGGGCCGATGGAAGATTCTAGTCCATAAGGATAGAGTAGCGTACTACATCCGGGGAATTAATAATGAGAATCAAGAGGCTGATGAAGAATCAGCGTAAGGAAAAGGGGGGGGGGGGTGTATCCCCTAAATCAGGTAGGTCTCAGCAAGGGATTGTGCTTAGAAGCTTAACGTACTGGAAAACCATTCTATTGTATGATTATGTACCAAAGATTTCTGTCTGCGATATGGTCCTATACTGCAGATGTACAGGGTATTGTATACCCCTATACAACTGGTATGTTACCGTCAAGGCTAGTACTTGGGGGTAAGTTAACTGGCACAGTACTTCAGTACCGATATTTCTAGGAGGTTTTCGACATATCAGTGACTTGCCGGCTGTCAGTGGGTCGCTGACAGAAGTCACACCATCCTAGCCAGTATTCAATGTGACTGGGTAGTGGTGAAAACTATACGCATAGTCAGCGGATTTCTGAACCAGAGGCGACTTCTCGGGTTGTCGGCAGACCGCCGGTAATCGGCAGGCTGTCGATTGAAGGCATACCAACTCCGCTATTGACTGGGTGGTGACCAAGGGCACACACTGCCGGCTCTTGGCGACGGAGTCAGATGTGACAGTGAAACAAAGACTGCTGTCGTTGATTTCACTACAAGGTGTGGCTTGATTGTGTAGTCTCTGCCCGGTGTTTGTCAGTCGGGGGTCCGAGTCTCGCTCAGCCTCACCAGTGCCGTTAGTGTCTGCAACCTCATCTTGAGAGGCAGGGTTGGGGGGGGTTAGACCTTAAAAACCTTTTAAAAGGAACACTAAATTAGCAGTTTTCGTAATGAGTAGTGAAATTTTCAGTCCAATTCCTGTAGAGTTTTCGCATTTTTGCGAGTTCGTAACTGAACCGCATTTATGAGTAACTTCTAAAACCAAACCAACCACAGTTCGACAGCTCTAGACTGCCGTCTTGTAGGTTCGGGATTTGGAAATAATATTGCTGGGGGGGGGGATGAACCTGCATATATTATGTCCATGAAAATACTCACCTTTATAACTGCAGAAGACTGCAATGCATCATCTGGTGTCCCTCCTGTAAGGAAGGGAGAACAGAAATGAGTATTCAATTGATTATCGCACCGATAAACAATTTGCAAAATCGTCTTTTGACAAAAATAGCTTAGGACAGAAAGCTAAGAGAGATAGTGGGAGACACATACCCGTGTATCTCTTGTGAACCAATGCTGTTACTTCTCCTCAGTATTAAGATAAGGAAATTCCTCCAACCGAGGAATTCCCTGAAGAAAAAGGGGTTCGAACACCTAGGTGTAAGGAAGTGTACAAGCACTGTCCCCCTCTATACTTAACGCTGTGAGGTAAGGAGGTTTAATTCACAATCAGAGTATCGAAGGAATGTCATTCTTTCGAAATGGGAGCGGTAGCAGCAAAAGTTTGCATCCAAAATATGTTGATTAGAAATTAAAAGACACATAGTTATGTATCCCAACCCATCTATTTGCTGTAACCTCCCTTACAATATTAACCCTGGAAAGGTATGATGGGTCGTTCGCTACCCCTACAGCATTTTCAAAACCTGTTTTTTCCCCATAAATCATCAGCTGTCTCGAATATGGAAGTGATCGACCTGCAAGGGGTGACTAGTCTACATGCCATAGTCTGCTTTAGGACTGATTTTCGTCTCAACTTCCCTCCTTCCCCGTTTTTTTACCACCCCCCCCCCCCCAGGGGTCGACCTCGACCCTGACATACCTTTATAGGGGTAAGTGATCAAACAGCAAAGTTATTACATAATTATAAATTGTCGAACAGTGTTGATACTTGTTTGGTTCTTTATAGTTGGAAAGTGTGGATGGATGGTGTGTCCACCACTTGCATGACATTGGTTTTGACTTAGATGCCATATATTGCCATGAGGTCCATTTTCCCTCAAATGCTAATTTCTGAATTTTTATTTTTTTGCAAATTTTATTTTTTTTCTATTTATTTTGAATTTATCTTCAATAATGGCCAGCAGGCAGTATTCCCTCGGCATGGATGTCATCAACACACTTCTAATGGAGTTAAAAAGAGATGTTGATGATAATATGGAGTTTGCAACCCCATTCTTCATTTCAAGTGGTAGATTGGGCTGTAAGAGTTGTTGCGGTCTGCGGCCATTTTGTTGACATACCCGAAAGGTAAGTTGGCATATCTCTATATATTCTTGTTCTGTATAGAATTCGTGATATTTTGGTATATCTTGATGCATAAATATCATATTTTATAGGAGATACAATGATTTTCATAAGAAATTTACATTGTGAAACTAGGCCGTCAAAAAATGACCTTTACATTTCGCCCCTGATATAACAGTAAATTACATCTTAGTGCACATTTTATTATGTATTTCTGTTCTAGGATAATATGAGTTTATTCTATAAAAAAATTAGCCTCTTCCTATTTCATTTGGGTACCCAAAAAAATTCATGAAATTTGGACATTTTTTTGGCCATAAAAAGTTACCCTTTTTTCTCATTTCAGATCTTGACTTCTATGGGTCCAACTCATTTCCAGCAATTACACGCTGTTGCTTTGCCATCTAAGAAGGTGTCCCTAAAGGGATTTATGTGTACATGTATATTTCCATTTTTTGTGAATATTTACGTCAATTCTTTTTATTTGTATACTTAAATTTTTAATATATTTCCAATAAATAGTTATTTTGTAGATGGGTATCATTTATATTTTCAGTAGTTTTTAGCATTCTTTGAAGTATTTTTAGCAAGTCAAACAATACAGATTGATGCATAACTAAATTTTTCCTGAATTTTTTTTAGAGTCGGGGTCGCGCGCGACCGAGTATACCCTTAAAGGGGTGTTCGAGGAGCGTACCTATCCAGGGTTAAAACAGGGAGTTTCCTGAACAGGGAAACTCCGGGATAAGGGCTCTCCCCTTTAGGGGTTAGAGGTGTCACACCACCAGCCCTTTACGAAATTCAATATTGCAGGGTAAATGGAAACTGATTTCAAATCAGAATATTGATGAAATATTATTCCATCAATATAGAATTGGGTTCAGCAAATATCTGGACAGGGATACCCAAGATATATTGGAAATAACTACTAGTATAATATATACGTTAGTTATCCATCCGCCGTATTTACTATACTGCAAATATACGGACTACCTGTATAGGCTTATACCGTAGTTCAGCTGGTAGAAAATAAAAGACATATACTTATGCATCCCAACCAATCTATTTGCTGTGACCTCCCTTACAATATTAAATCAGGGAATTTCCTGATCAGGGAAACTCAGGGATAAGGGCTCTCCCCTTTAAGGGTTAGAGGTGTCACACCACCAGCCCTTTACGAAATTCAATATTGCAGGGTAAATGGAAACTTATTTCAAATCAGAATATTGATGAAATATTATTCCATCAATATAGAATTGGGTTCAGCAAATATCTGGGCAGGGATACCCAAGATATATTGGAAATAACTACTAGTATATATACGTTAGTTATTCATCTGCTGTATATACTATACTGCAAATATACTGACTACCTGTATAGACATATACTGTAGTTCAGCCGGCTTGTTGCCGGATTAGCTAGCTATTGTCGGAGCATCTAGCAAGCTAGATGAGAGAGAGAGAGAGAGAGAGAGAGAGAGAGAGAGAGAGAGAGAGAGAGAGAGAGAGAGAAGGCTATTTATTACTGTATATGTATACAGTAATAAAAGATGTAAAAGTCTAATTTTACTGCCTTTCTCCGAAAAGAAGGTTCACTTCCATTTAGCCACAGTACTATTGCCGGCTTACTACTGTAGGCCAGCCTCCGGCAGCATGAGTACAGTCGGCATGCTACCTACTGAGTCAGTACCAATCTGTGCCGGGCTACTGCCGTCCAGAACAATACGCCGACAACGTAAACTGTGGCTAGCAGTTCAAGGGAGAAATGGAGAACCTTGGTGACACAAGGGACCTCCCATCCACAGCCGCCAAGGCCGCTGGAAGCCGGCAGTCGCCGACAGTCG
>NC_090738.1:48229427-48239427 GCF_036898095.1 Palaemon carinicauda
TGCAGGCCGTAATTCCTCCTTTGGAGAGGTTTTTTTTTTAATGTAAAATTGTTTGTTGATGACCTGGATTATGATAAGGAATTGGATACGACTGTTCAGATTTAGTTAAGTGTTGATAACCCGGACCGAATGATATTCTGATTGCTATTGATGATGATGTTTATGATGACAATGATGACATCCAGGACCCCAATCAGGGAGGTAGTTTTGGCAAATTGCCACACAGTGTATTGCTAAACACAAAGATTTGATTGTGCCGTAAAAGACAATTTGGCAGTGTGTGGACGGCTGTGTTGGTGCCATCAAAATACAGTATATCATATAATCATACATATTTGGGTGTCGGTGTAAAGTTTTATTTTAAGTTTGTTAGGTTTTTTGGGGGGGATTCATATGAATGGTGTACGGTTATTATATATATATATATATATATATATATATATATATATTTAATGTATATGTGTGTTTTGTGTTTTTATGTTGGGTTTGCGGTTAGTTTTAAGTTTAGTTAGGATTTTTTTTATTGTGGAAAGTTTTTATTGTTAATTATATATTTAGTTTGTAGGAAATATAGTATTAAGGGTATGTTTTTTTTTTTTTCATTTCCCTTCTGTCCAGATTTCAGTTGATAACGTAAGGGGAAAGTTTGTGCAGAGGAGACTGTCATTTAGAGTGATTCAAGGGTGTGGGGGTTGTTTTGCAACATCCCGCCACATTATTTTAGCGCCCAATGTTGGGCGGCCGAGGTGGGATAGGTAGCTGGACTCTTGGACAAAGAACAGTAGTAGGTTTAAGAATTAGATAAAAGGTTGATGAAAAATGGAAGAACAGTTAAGGGTTTTGAAGGAGGAATTGCGGCTGAGTAAAGAGCAAGAGGAGAAGTTGTTGCAAGAGAATAAGGGGTTAAGGTGTGAGAATGAGGAGATGCATAGGAAACAGAGGGAAATTGAGGGAACTGTAGAGAGAGTGGAAGAGGGTGTTGAGATAAGGATGTGTGAGAATGAGGAACGAATGGAAGCTATGATGGGGCAGGTAATGGGAATGATGAAAATGTTCATGGGTGAAGGTGCAGTCGGGGGAGTGTCCTCAGCTTCGGGTAAATGGTTGATAGTGGAAGAGAAGGTTAAGGTAAATGATAATGGGAAAGGAAGTGATATTAATAGTGATAGTGATGTTAAAGGGACTAGGTATAGTAAGGATGAACAGAAAGGTGAGAAGAAAGATAAAATGAAAGGTAAAAGTAATATGAAGAGGGAAAAGAAGAAAGGTCATGATGAGAGTGAGGGTGAATCGTGAATGGGTGAAAGTGGTAAGTAAGAAAAAGGGTAAGAAAGGAATAGTTAAGGATAGGAATTTGAGTGTTGAATTAGATTCCTTATATTCTAGCGAGGAAGTAGGAAACAAGAAGGAAGGTAGCAGTGATGATAGCAGTGAGAATGAACGTGATGTGTGTAAGACTGTGTTTATGAGAGAGGTTACCTCGGTGTGAAAGGTTCAGTGAGCATAGTATATGAATTTTTCAAGGAGTATGAGAGGTATTGTCAGGATAAGTATTGTGGTAATAAGAGAGTTTGGGCTAGGGAGTTAGGAGAATATTTGACTGGGTATTTGTTGATGATGTATGGTGTGATATTGAGTGTAGGTGATGTTAATTATGAAAGTGTAAAGAGAGAATAATTGAGCAGGTAAAACGTATGAAAGGGAGTGTTAGGTATAAGCGTAAGAATGATTTTGATGAGGCACGGATGAATGCAGGAGAAGCGACATCGATGTATGTATGTAGGTTGGAAACTTAGCTAGGAAGAAGTATGGGGATGAAGGTATAAATGAGAATAAGGAGTTAATGAGGAAGCTTTTGGCGACTATACCTGAGAATGTGTGCGAATTTATTAATTTGAAACGGAAGGAGAAAATGAGGTGGACGAAAGAAAGACTAACATGGTATGATATACTAGAGATAGTTGAGGATTATGAGTTAGATAGGTGCATGAAAGAAAGTAAATCTATGAGTGTAAGAACTGGAATGGAAGAAAATGTAATAGAATTTGGTAGTTATAAGGATGCAATTTTGAGAGGGGCCAATGAGGACAGCTGATCAGATAATAGATAAGAGTGTTAGGGCAAGTAATGGAGGAACTGTGCAAGCAGATGGTGGAATTAGGCAGGGTAATTGACGCAATAGGGATAGGAGTGTGAGTGCGCAATGAAGTATATCAGGTAATTTAGTTTTATCCATGAAGAGAAGTGTTATAGATGTGGGAAAGTAGGACATAAGAAGAATGAATGTAGATGGGCTCTAGGTGCTTGTTTTGGATGTGGGGAGGTAGGGCATAGAATTATCGAGTGCAAGAAAGAGAAAGGGGTAAAATGTTATCGGTGTGGTATGACTGGGCACATAGTGAGTGGATGTCGTAGTAATCGTATGAATGTGATTTGTGATAATTGTGGTAAGGATGGTCATTATGCTAGAATGTGTAAAGTGTACTGAATGTGGTGTAGATGGGCATGTAGCTTGAGTATGTAGGAAGAAGGGATTAAGTCAGCCAGGATGTTCGGGAAACTAGAGTGTAAGAGGGTTCAACTGGGTGAGTCCTCCTGTGTGTGTGTAGGAGGAATAGGATCAATGTTCGTGAGAATGGGATGAATAATTGGTTGGAAATGAGTAAGTATGAACCTAGTATGCATGAGAAGTTAGAGTTGGAAAATAAACAATTATTGTTAGTTGAATATAAGAAAAAGAGGCGTTTGAAAGTTTTAAGTGAGGAGAAAGTGCAAGGGAAATTTATAGGTATAGGTAGGAATCCGAATATGCATGACAAGGGTGTAAATGTACAGGTGGGTGAGTGTTGAAGATAAATGTATTAATACAGATGAATCATGGCTGAGTATGAATGATACCTATAGTGTGTGTGGTTTTTCCTTAGATGATGTGAAAGAAAGTATGATGAATGCGAGAGTGAGAGATAGGAGAATGATAAGTAGTGTGAATGAATCATTTATTAAAGTAGAGAATGGTTTAATGAAATGGATGAATTGCTGACGGAAATAAGTGAGGTTTTAGGGCCAGATGATTGTGAGGTAGATGGGATTGTACATAATATATTAGATGATACGGGATTTAGATAGGAATAGTGTTAATGTAGCGAATGATTGTGATAAGGAAGAAGTGGATGAGAGAGAGTATGAAGGCCCAGTTACTCGGTGTAGAGGTCCCGTTCCCGACTGCGACCGTGTAATGAAAAAAAATAATATAAGTGTTGTGTGAGAAGGATTTGGCAAAGTAAGGGGGAAGGAATGTGAAAGAGAGAGAGAGAGAGAGAGAGAGAGAGAGAGAGAGAGAGAGAGAGAGAGAGAGAGAGAGAGATTGTGTCAGCGAGCGAAAGGTAGTTAGTGTATCGATTGTTTGTTGTGAGAAAAACTGTTGGTGTAAATGAGATTGTTTGTTTATGTTTTTAGCTAGGTTACGACAGTGGTGAATGTCTTGGGTGAATGGTTTTTTTTTATTTGACTGCAGCAAGGGGCAATAGTGTGAATGCTGGATTATCATTATTATTTTTTCGACAAGGGGGGAAGTGTTTTGTTTATTTTTGAGTAAGTACAGTTTTGTTTATATTTGCTTGTCATGATTGGGAATGATAGGAACAGTTTATTATTTATCTTTGATTATAGTGGGATAGATTAGTTAGGAGTGTTCGTAGTGTTTTTCTTTTTTTCATTTGCAGGCTGTAATTCCTCCTTTGGAGAGGTTTTCTTTGAATGTAAAATTGTTTGTTGATGACCTGGCTTATAATAAGGAATTGGATACGACTGTTCAGATTTTGTTAAATGTTGATAACCCGGACCGAATGATATTCCGATTGCTATTGATGATGATGACATCCAGGACCCCAATCAGGGAAGTAGTTGTGGCAAATTGCCGCACAGTGTATTGCTAAACACAAAGATGTGATTGTGCCATAAAAGACAGTTCGGCAGTGTGTGGACGGCTGTGTTGGTGCCATTAAAATACAGTATATCCTATAAACATACAATTGTTCCGACATAGATACAAACCTTTGATATTTATTAGGGTATCACTTTCGGCGCAGCTGAAAGGCGAGCCATGATAATTTTAGTGAGAGATAACTACCCCATCCGCTAGTTAGCAGGTAGGGGGTGAGGTAGACTGGCTACCCCTCTCACTCACACCTCTCGGCTGAGTAACCACTTTAATTTTTGGGTCGGTAGAGGACGAACATGCTGCCCTTCTCTCCCGCAAAAACTTGCCTTGATGTTTTTTGTTTATTTTTTAATTTTAATTTTTATTTTATTTTTGTTTTTCTTGTGTGTTTTCATTTATCTTATATATGAGTGTATATATGTATAAATGGAAATATACGTTGTAAGATACGTGTAACTTTAATTGCTGTTGACATCGTATCCAACTGCCTTCGCCGTAAGGGAGTTGTCATTGCCGCCCTTTCCTGCGACTGTTGGTCGTCAGGTTCTCAACACTGCCGTGTTTCTTTCATTACAGGATTAAAGAGTATTACAGTTCAGCTCCTTTTCAAGGAATTATCTTACAAGGAAGATGACTTATTCCGCGAATAGTGTATTTTGTGCAACGGAGCATGAATTGTAATTGATAACAACTTCCTTTTTTCACAGGTAACAGCGGCGTAGAACACAAAGCCGAGTGCTACGGCCGCCCTGTTCGTTATCCTGCGCTCCATTTGGTAACTCGTGAGCTGCCCTCATTACGAGGTAGCATTCGCTGTCAACCTTCAACTTTGTTCCTCCTTTGAGGGGAACTTCTCTCTCTCTCTCTCTCTCTCTCTCTCTCTCTCTCTCTCTCTCTCTCTCTCTCTCTCTCTCTCTCTCTCTCTCAGAGAGAGAGAGAGAGAGAGAGAGAGAGTGAGTGATTTTTGTTTATGCCTACGCTTTTTTCCCATAGAGCTGGGAGAAAGCTTGCCTTAGGCGATGTCTTCCTTCGGGAGGGCTTCTCTCTCGTTTGCGAGAGAGTTTCTTACGCCTACGCTTTTTTCCCATAAAGCTGGGAGAAAGCTTGTTTTAGGCGATGTCCTTCCTCGGGAGGTCTTCACTCTCGTTTGTGAGCGAGAGATTATTAAGTCTGCGCTTTTTTCCCATAGAGCTGGGAGAAAGCTTGTCTTTGGAGATGTCCTCCTTCGTTCGCGTGAGAGATATTTTACACTCACGCTTTATTCCCATAGAGCTGGGAGAAAGCTTGTCTTAGGCGATCTCCTTCGGGAGAACTTCCCTCTCGTTCGCAAGAAATAGCTTGTAGGAGCTTGCTGATCCACCAGGGGCGGTGGCAGAGCTTTCTCCTAAGCAGGTTATCCCTCTGGGGTAACGAGTCTCTCGTCCTAGAGAGAAGACCGCCTCTGGGCATCGGCGGTCCCCCGTTATGGTTATGGTTCTCATTCATGGGCGGAGCAAGAGCCTTCTCTTAAGCGACATTTTCCTTCGGGAGAACAAACCTTTTATGCGGAGGTGTTATCTTGAACCTGCTGGTTCTCCTTGATCCCTCGGGGTCTTGTTTGATCACCCTTTGGGCTGGCGTGATCGTTGAGCCTTCAGGCTCTCGTCATGTTGATCCTGCCGGTTCTCATGACAGTAGGAGTCCTTCGGGACTCCGCTCGAAACCTTCGGGTTTCAGTTACGCTGAACCTTCGGGCTCTCGTAACGATGGTAACGTTGAGCCTTCGGGAACTTGTGCCATCAATCATGCTGACCTTTCGGGGTCTCGTGACAGAGGAACCTCGGTTCCTCGTTACGCTGATCCTTCGGGGTCTCGTAACATTAGTTATGCAGAACCCTTGGGCTCTCGTAACTTTAGTCACTCTGACACTTTGGTGTTTTGTGACAGGGAAACTTCGGTTTCTCGTTGCACTGACCCTTCGGGGTCTCGTAACATTAGTTACGCTGAACCCTTGGGCTCTCGTAACTTTAGTCACTCTAGCACTCCGGTGTGTGACAGGGAAACTTCGGTTTCTCGTTGCGCTGACCCTTCGGGGTCTCGTAACGTTAGTTACGCTGAACCCTTGGGCTCTCGTAACTTTAGTATCTCTAACACTCCAGTGTGTTGTGACAGGGAAACTGCGGTTTCTCGTTACGCTGACCCTCAGGGGTCTCGTAACATTAGTTACGTTGAACCCTAGCGCTCTCGTAACTTAAGTCACTGACACTTCAATGTTTTGTGACAGGGAAACTTCGGTTTCTCGTTACGCTGATCCTTCAGGGTCTCTTAACATTAGTTACGTTGAACCCTTGGGCTCACGTAACTTTAGTCACTGACACTTCGGTTTCCCGTTACGCTGACCCTTCAGGGTCTCGTAACATTAGTTACGCAGAACCCTTGGGCTCTCGTAACTTTAGTCACTCCAACACTTCGGTGTTTAGTGACAGGGAAACTTTAGTTTCTCGTTTGCGCTGATCCTTCGGGGTCTCACAACGCAGTTCACGTGACCATAGCCATACTAATATGAGAGTTTGCGGGCTCTCGTTGTGTTGACCGTTCACGCTCACACAACACAGGCTATCGTGAACCTTCAGGTTAACGCAGTAGTGAGTACTCTCGCCACACTGAGAGCTCTTGCGTGCAAATTGGCGCGCACGACCAACCTTTTGCGCGCACGGACGATCGGGCACGCACCACCGGTTTGGTGCGCACGATTGGATTGGCATGCATGACCAAATTAGCGCGCACATCCAATTTGGCACGGAGGACCAAATGGGCGCTCACGACCGATGTGGCGCGCACGACCATATTGGCGCGAGCGCACAACCATATTGGCGCGCGCGCACGACCATATTGGCGGGCGCGCATGACCATTTTTGGACACACGATCGGATTGAAGCGCATGACCATAATGGCGCGCACTAACAACGAGGCGCACGCAATCAGTTGAAGTGCGTGAACAACTCTTATGACAGAGTTTTTCGTTTGGACTCTTGTTCACGAGTGCACGGGAGTTTTACTCTCATGATAAGAGTTGTTGAACTCTCGTCCCGTGAATTGTTCATGCGCGCCCATCGTCATCAAGAGTTTTACTCTGATGACAAAGGGATGCCTGCTGTCTAAGGGTTTACAAATCTCTACAGGTATCTATGACACAGTTCCTTTGGGTCCTGGTCACGTAACACGATTCCTGAAAATTCCATCAGGAATCAGCGACAGAGTTCCTGCGGGTTCTCGGCACAACATCTCTTAAGGTCGTGAGAAAGGAATTCACAAATAGATTCTGAACCCCTAGGTTCTCATCCGAATCTCTCTGTTTCCGTGATCCAGAGTGTTCTGAAAACTCTATGGTCAACACCCCCCCTCTATGGGATGGGTCTTCCAAAGGTGTGACTTGATAAGTCACTCTACACTCCCAGCTGAGTACTATATCAGCTAGTCTGGTTTTGCCAGCACCGTTCCTTTCGTTTTCGAACGAACCACCATCATCATCTCACTTCGAGTGGTTTGGTTAGCAGACGAAAATGAGCGGGGAAGGAAAAATTCTTTACATTCCAGTTCATTTCCCCTGGCAGGCCTTGCCTAATTTAGACGGTAATTTTCTCACTAGCGAGAAAGCGTTTGATGGCAACCCCTTTGGGTAAGCGGTCGATGGCAATTATGTCTGGCCTTCTTGAAGCAAACCCCCACATACGAGACTTCACCCTTTTTCGGGAGACTCGTTCCTGAGAACTTTTTACAAAACTTCAATGGGTGATAAAACTTCATGAAGGCCGTAAGCCTTCCCGGAGCATGCACTCTAGCTGGCCGTAAGCCTTCCCGGAGCATGCACTCTAGCCAAGATAAAACCGCGAGGTTATTGTCTTAAACTGGGTTCTACCGTTTGTTTGAGGCAGCCTCCCCCGTCATTGTACCCTGGGTATAACGACTTGCCGTTTTGCACGATAGTCTTTCGAGACTTTTTATTCTATCCTTACAGGGTTATTGTTTTGAACAATTAGTCCCGAAGGAACATTGTTAGCTGACGTTAAAGAACGATAGCAACAGCGTGGGCATCTTTTCATTACGTTACGAACGTTTCAAACCCCGCCCACAGGTAAACAGACATCCCTTTCTGTGTAATGAACACTGGCTAGCCCCTCACATAAAGAGGAGAGGTAAACCAAAGGGGAAATGATCGCCTCTATAACTGTATATTTTGTTTAAGAACATGTTCGCTCTCATTCAAGAAAATATTAGTTAGTCAACGATTAAAAATTCTTTCGGCAATAATGTTGCGATACGTCGCACATACATGATTCCCGCAACCGGATTTGTTGCAAACGTTTCCTTGAGGCAGAGAATACGCATGCGCTAACGCAAATGGACAGGTACATATATGCGTGCAAGCGATCTTTCTGCCAATAAGGGCTACATACATCTTCCAATTAGAACTCTGTTCTATTGTTGTATATTTATATCCCTTACTGAAACCAGGTTATTCAGTACATTACTTGGCTACTTTTCTGTAGCCAGACCTACGGCATTTACGTTCTGCCTCCTTATAGGCATTTTTTCCTTTCCCCCGATCAGAAGTCTTAGTCTCCTACAAAGGCTTTGGCTGGAACTTCTCATAAGCATTTCTGTTCCCTAGTAGGGAACATTTAATATAAATGCTAGTTTACCGATTGGAGATGGAGAAGTACGAACGTTTTTGTCCTATGGAGGAGAAACCTCCGTTTCAAATGTTTCCGACTTTCTCCAACTGAGTTCCGCACACGACTTTCAAGTCAAACTACGCATGTATACTTGTCATTTGCACAGTTCGGTGTTACTACTCCGTAGTAGACTTATGCTCTTTACTCACCCAACAATAGATTGAAGATGCGTCTCAATCCCCTCTTGGGCTTGGTTGGATGCGTTTGGTGATTACCGTACAGTCTCTTGTCCGGAAAGCGATCTCTATGGAGATTCGCTATTATATCATAAGCTGTACTGATCAACTGGTTTACTGTTTGGTATCGGTCTTATTCGGCCAACCACACTGGATTAGTGGCAGTTGGAGGGAGAACAGGCTGTTCCCCTTCGTTGCAAGAACGTTCCATTAGTTACACGTCTCGACATCATCTCAAGGTGTGTTTATTGCTATGCACTCCCCCCCTCACCGCTGGACAATCCGCGGATGATGGTGGCAGACGAGAGCTTCTGCAAAGAGGCCTGTCTTCTCGTCTTCCCTCTGGACCTTTATGCTCTCTATAATGCATCAAAAGAGAGAGGGGGGGGGGGGGGCATATGCCATATCATTCCATCCTCGTCTGTTGGCCGATTCAGAAAGGTACCAGCATTCACCTCTCTTAGAGAACCATCTAGCAGTACGAAGCCTCAGATGGACAGAGGACAACTAGTTGCCCCCATCTGCTCGTGTCATTCCTGGTTAGGAATGTGCTTGCAAAACCACCCAGATAGTGGGCTCCTAGTGTCTTGGAGTCATCTGGTATTCAACAAAGTCTTAACTTTGTGGGGTCCCCGACTGTGGTTATGCTCGCAGCGGCCCTGATCTTCAGGCTCCCACTCGACCGTTCCCCAGGCCCTCAAACAAGATGTATTCCAAGATCGTTGAGGTGGCCTAGAGGTGTGCCTTGTTTTTGTTCCCCCCCCCATTCGGTCTGGCGAAAAAAGTCCTCAGCCAAATCAGGATAAGCAGGATCTTATCAATGACTCCAATAGCTTCGCTATGGCATCCCGCAGAATGGTTCCCAGAGCTTCTGCAGCCCCCTGACGGAGCTCCAATAGCTTCGCTATGGCAACCCGCAGAATGGTTCCTGGACCGTCCACAGCTCCTGATGGAGTTCCGAGGGATCTTCTTCCACGGCACGATTTTCCAAGCAGCCACATGCTAACACTTTCCTAAGCCGTAGCTTTGCTTCGACTTCTTTCCTGGGACGATCCTACACCACCCCTCTGAGAGAGGACTTTTCGCAACAGGTTACGGAAAAGATGTCTAGGCACCTCAGACACTTTTCAGCATTGGTCTTCCAGGCGAAGCGTTCGGTCCTTCGTGAC
>NC_090738.1:48244427-48246927 GCF_036898095.1 Palaemon carinicauda
AGTTTGCTGAATGTTGAGGATGATAGGGAGGCAGATATAATTGCTGTTCCAGGTGTTGAGGTGCCAGTGATGGGAGATGAGAATGAGAGAGAGATTACAATAGAGGAAGTGAGGAGAGCACTAGATGAAACGAGAGTAGGAAAAGCATCTGGTATGGATGGTGTGAAAGCTGAGATGTTGAAGGAAGGGGGTGTGACTGTACTTGAATGGTTGGTGAGATTGTTTAATGTGTGTTTTGTGTTGTCAATGGTACCAGTAGATTGGGTCTGTGCATGTATTGTACCACTATATAAGGGTAAGGGAGATGTGCATGAGTGTTGTAATTCAAGAGGTATTAGTTTGTTGAGTGTAGTTGGAAAAGTGTATGGTAGAGTACTGATTAATAGGATTAAGGATAAAACAGAAAATGCAATCTTGGAAGTACAGGGTGGTTTTAGAAGAGGTAGGGGTTGTATGAATCAGATTTTTACAGTTAGGCAGATATGCGAGAAATATTTAGCAAAAGGTAAGGAGGTGTATGTTGCGTTTATGGATCTGGAGAAAGCATATGATAGAGTTGATAGGGAAGCAATGTGGAATGTGATGAGGTTATATGGAGTTGGTGGAAGGTTGTTGCAAGCAGTGAAAAGTTTCTACAAAGGTAGTAAAGCATGTGTTAGAATAGGAAATGAAGTGAGCGATTGGTTTCCGGTGAGAGTGGGGCTGAGACAGGGATGTGTGATGTCGCCGTGGTTGTTTAACTTGTATGTTGATGGAGTGGTGAGAGAGGTGAATGCTCGAGTGCTTGGACGAGGATTAAAACTGGTAGGCGAGAATGATCATGAATGAGAGGTAAATCAGTTGTTGTTTGCGGATGATACGGTACTGGTAGCAGACACAGAAGAGAAGCTTGACCGACTAGTGACAGAATTTGGAAGGGTGTGTGAGAGAAGGAAGTTGAGAGTTAATGTGGGTAAGAGTAAGGTTATGAGATGTACGAGAAGTGAAGGTGGTGCAAGGTTGAATGTCATGTTGAATGGAGAGTTACTTGAGGAGGTGGATCAGTTTAAGTACTTGGGGTCTGTTGTTGCAGCAAATGGTGGAGTGGAAGCAGATGTACGTCAGAGAGTCAATGAAGGTTGCAAAGTGTTGGGGGCAGTTAAGGGAGTAGTAAAAAATAGAGGGTTGGGCATGAATGTAAAGAGAGTTCTATATGAGAAAGTGATTGTACCAACTGTGATGTATGGATCGGAGTTGTGGGGAATGAAAGTGATGGAGAGACAGAAATTGAATGTGTTTGAGATGAAGTGTCTAAGGAGTATGGCTGGTGTATCTCGAGTTGATAGGGTTAGGAACGAAGTGGTGAGGGAGAGAACGGGTGTAAGAAATGAGTTAGCGGCTAGAGTGGATATGAATGTGTTGAGGTGGTTTGGCCATGTTGAGAGAATGGAAAATGGCTGTCTGCTAAAGAAGGTGATGAATGCAAGAGTTGATGGGAGAAGTACAAGAGGAAGGCCAAGGTTTGGGTGGATGGATGGTGTGAAGAAAGCTCTGGGTGATAGGAGGATAGATGTGAGAGAGGCAAGAGAGCGTGCTAGAAATAGGAATGAATGGCGAGCGATTGTGACGCAGTTCCAGTAGGCCCTGCTGCTTCCTCCGGTGCCTTAGATGACCGCGGAGGTAGCAGCAGTAGGGGACTCAGCAGTATGAAGCTTCATCTGTGGTGGAAATGTGGGAGGTTGGGCTGTGGCACCCTAGCAGTACCAGCTGAACTCGGCTGAGTCCCTGGTTAGGCTGGAGGAACGTAGAGAGTAGAGGTCCCCTTTTTTGTTTTTGTTTCTTGTTGATGTCGGCTACCCCCCAAAATTGGGGGAAGTGCCTTTGGTATATGTATATGTATTATATGTATACTGTATATATATATATATTTATATATATATATATATATATATATATATATATATATATATATATATATATATATATATTATATGTATGTATGTATAGTTGATAGTTGGGTTCATCTAAGGAATTGTAATTTAAGTAGAAATAAAATAAATGTTGCTCTCATCTTCTTTATTTGGCAGCTTTCGACATAACATTTGTCATCCTTAGCCTATCTGAAATTATCATTATATGAAATTAAAAAGATTAATAAAAATCTTCCGGAGTACATAGTTAGGAAGATATACTTCCAAGAACTGTCCAACTACCTCTATATTCAAATTAATCAAGGAATATAAAATCATATAAAACTCTTATTACACACAATTATATAAAAGACTCGATAACTAATTCTAATTCTAATAGCCAGGCCTTTTCCATCATGAGGCTCAATACTACACAGTATTTTAGAAGTTTTATTCCAGCTGTTACCAAGTTATGGAATGATCTTCCTAATCGGGTAGTTGAATCAGTAGAACTTCAAAAGTTCAAAGTTGGAGCAAATGTTTTTATGTTGACCAGGCTGACATGAGTCTCTTTTATAGAGGAGAGGAGGCAAGGAAAAGATGGGCAGAAT
>NC_090738.1:48256927-48279427 GCF_036898095.1 Palaemon carinicauda
GGAAGGTTGGGTAAGGATGATGAGGATCTCAAAATCAGATACCTTACCTTAGTAAAAAGGACTCTGGTTCCTCCCTTGTGGAGGATATGTCAGGTCCAGCCTCCCTGATGTCTTGATGGCGAAGAGAGGTGATGCTTCTCTCAGGGAGGTTTGTTAGCGAAGAAGGATGCCCAGCCGCTCCTAGGCTGACTGATCTCCTTTTGCCCCCAAGTTGGGGGGGTGTTGTAATTGGCCTGGCTGTTGTCCCATTGGCCAGGTCTTGTCACGTGACCCGACACCCTCATCAATAGGCCTCCTCTTTCTCCTGGGATCTCGATGTGGCGGGATGTTACTTACTGACAATTGTCTCCTCACCACAAACTTTCCCCTTACTTTATCATGAACTGGACTCTTAGACAAAAGGACAAACAAAACAAAACAAAATATACCCTTAATACTATATTTCTTAAAGCTAAAACGCTCAACATAAATAATCCACAATCAAATTATCAACACTTAAATATATAATAACCGTATACCATTCAAATAAATCACCCAAAAAACCTAACAAACCTAAAATTAAACTTCACACCAACTCAAAATATATGTTTATAAATATTGCGACACCAACACTGTTGCCACACACAAGCCGAACTGTCTTTTCACGGCAAACTACCACTACAGTTTATGGTAACAGAAGAGTTCCTTAATGTGCTACAATGGCCTTAACTCTTCATGGTCATGGGTGTCATCATCATCATCATCATCCTACGTAATCCTCAAAACAGCAATCGGAAGTTCATTCGGTCCAGGTCGTCAACAAGTAAATGAATCTGAGCAGTCCTATCAAGTTCTGTTACAGGCCAAGTCGTCAACAAACAATTTTACATTCAAAGAAAACCTCTCCAAAGGAGTAAGTTTATCCAAGGAGGAATCACGGCCTGCCAAAATAAAAAAGAAAAACACTTACGAACACTTCTAGATAACTAAACTATCGCACTATAATCAAAGATAAATAATAAATTGTTCCTATCATTCACAATCACGACAAGCAAAGATAAACAAAACAGTACTTACTCAGAAAATCAATCAACACTTCCACGCTGGTAATAAATAATAGTAAAATAGTTATCCAGCACTCACAAACGCAACTGCCTCAAGCTGCAGTCAAATCAAAAAAGCATTCGCTCCGAAACATTCACCACTGCCGTAACCTAGCTAAAAACATAAACAAACAACCTCATTTATACCAACAGTCTTTCTCACAACAAACAATCAATACACTCTCTACTTTTGCTCGCTAACACAATCTCTCTCTCTCTCTCTCTCTCTCTCTCTCTCTCTCTCTCTCTCTCTCTCTCTCTCTCTCTCTCTCTCTCTCTCTCTCTCTCAGGATTTGGCAAAAAACAAAAATGAAAATAAAACAAAAATAAATCCTCCACATCGATGTCGCCATGTTCGTAAAAGATTTCTGGAAGCGAGACCTCTAGGGGAGTAGACTGGTATAGGATGGTTGGACATGTGGTGAGGCTCTAGGCAGGGTCCCAATGCTCGTGGCATTTCGACTCATCCTTGCTGGCGGGGTCTCTTTATTTGAAAAAAGGTGGCGTAATGACCGCCTTTAATAACAGCCCCCCATTTTAGCAGAGATTTTGTCCTAGAACAGGACAAGAACTCTGCAAGCAAGGTCTGAAGCCACTAGCCTTAATGACCCCCCCCCCCAGTGAGTCTCACCATGATAATGAATTAATTGCTAAGCTGCAACTAGGGTCATAATTTTACTTTTTGATAGTAAATTAACTTTAATTGCCACATAGAAGTAAGCATGCTGCCTGTGAGGCAACAATTAAAAAATTAAAAAAATGCAATAATAGTCAAAGTTAAGTGACCTAGTGCAGTGGTAGGCATAAAGTAAATTGACATATATGCAAAAAGATAAAACGAATTCATAGAAATATATTAAATGCAACTAATGAGGCCAAGATGGCTCCTCAAGTTTATCTACCTGGGGAGACACCAAGGCCAATTAATGTTTTTCTATACAACCTAAATTAACTTATTGCACTGTGCACTGAGCACTAATGCCTGGAGAGGACATATGCTATTTTATTATTTGCGCCTCTTATGTGCTCGACCTTCCAATTGTAGTCTTGGAGGTCTATGCACCACCTCATGAGCCTCATATTCTTACTTCGGAACTGCGGCAAGTAAGTCAGAGGGTTATGGTCCGTTAGGACTGTGAGTGGGAACTCATGGTCAGCATGATATGATTCAAAATGCTTCAGTGACAAGACCATGCCTAAGAGCTTCTTCGCAGTAGTACTGTACCTAGTTTGTGCAGGATTCAGTTTCTTTGAGTAGTATGCAATAGGGTGTCGGACTTTATCTTCCTCCTGCAGGAGGACAGCCCCCACCCCTATGTCACTGGCATCCACGGCGAGAGCAAAAGGCTTTGTGTAGGCTGGAGTACGGGGCGGCTCATTAAAATCCCTTTTAGGTGGTCATAGGCCGCCAGGCATTCATCCGTACAGCAGAACTGCTGAACAAGTCTGTGATGGGAGCGGCTACCTGAGAGAAGTTTGGCACAAACCTTCGGAAGTACTGCACCATCCCCATGAATCGTTGGGCTTCCTACTTAGTTTTAGGGTAGGGCATCTCTTGTATTGCAAGGATATTAGCATCTTTGGGCATTATTTTGCCCCCTCCTACTTGGTGGCCCAGTTAGGTAATCTCAGTCCTGCCAAACGTGCATTTTTTAAGGTTGATGACCAAATTTGCCTTTTGGAGGGCCCTCAGCACCTTCCCTAGAGTTAGGAGGTGTTCTTCTCATGTCTTAGAGAAAATGACGATGTCATCTAAATAGACCACACAGTTGGAAATCCCCGCTAGTACCTTATTCATGAGTTTCTGGAAGCAGCTGGGTGCGTTCCTAAGACCAAAAGGCATCACTCGACACTGATAAAGTCCATCTCGGGTTATGAATGTGGTCAGTGGCCGCGACTCCTCTGCCAGTGGTACCTGCTAGTAGCCCTTTTTAGGTCGATCTTACCTAGATAAGGGGATTCACCTAGGCTTTCCAAGCAATCCTCGATGCGAGGAAGTGGGTAGGACTGGTTTTGTCACCCCATTCAATTTGCGGAAATCGATACATAGCCTATCCGCTCCTCCCTCTGTTGGAACTAGGACCACCGGTGATGCCCATGGACTTTCACTTTCCTCAATAAGACCTAAGCTGAGCTGCAACTTTATCTGTTCCGGCACCCTTTCAGCCCGCTGGAGGTTTAACCGATAATAATTCTGGCGGATCAGACACGTTCCTGGGACCAAGTCAGTCTTGTGCTCTAATAGTTGGGTGTGACCCAGTGTGTCTCGCACTATCTGTGGGTGCTGTAGCAGGAGGTTCTTGATGATACCCCTCTTAACAGTGTCCAAAGCAGGAGTGACCAGCTTAAAGTTGACCAGAACCTCGGAGTTGCTCTCAGGTGAGTGGATCTGGGTAACAGTTCCCACCACATTGGCCCTCTGTTGATAGGGCTTAAGCTTGCTCGTCTTATGCCGCAATCCACTAGATAATTTAATTTACCCTTCTTCCCAAGAATCTTGTGGGGGCCCATGAATTTTGTGCTTAACGGTCTCTGCTCTCCTGGGCGGAGAACCAGAACTTGGTCTCCCACTTCAAAACTTCGATCCCAGGCTTCACGATCTACTTGACATTTTGTGATGCCCTGTACCTTTGCCTCGGAAGCCTTGCCAATTTCCCAGGCAGTTTGCAACTTAGCCTGTACATCTGGCAGCTCTTCCACCCAGGAGGCCTTGGAGGAGTCCTCCCAAGCTTCATAGAGTATGTCTAGTGGCCCACGTGTGGAGTGAGTGTACAGCAACTCAAAAGGGCTGTATCCTGTGGTTTCTGAGCGTGCGTGGCGGAGAGCGAACAAAGCATAAGGCAAGTTCTCCTCTCAATCCAAAGAGCCAGTCTCCCCTAACTTCGTCAAGACTGTTTTTAGCGTTTGGTGGGAGCGCTCCAAGAGTCCTTTGCTCTCTGGATGATATGCAGTAGAGGTCTGGTGGTGGACACCATGGTACTCCATTGCTGCCTTAAACTCTCTTGCCATGAAGTGAGAGCCCTTATCTGACTGAACTGTGGCTGGGAAACCAAACCTACAAAAGAATTGTGTCAGTCCTCTGACAGCATGACTGGCATTGGCTCACCTAGTCGGCACAGCTTCGAGGTAGCACATGAACCGATCAATCATTGTTAATGAGAAATGATTTCCTCGCTTACTCCGGGGCAGGGGACCTACATAATCCACTAATACATCATGGAAAGGAATACCTGCTGATGGAATGGGTTGGAGAGGAGCCCTCGGCACTACCTGGCTTGGGTTACCGGCAACTTGGCACGGATGGCAGGAAGCTACGTAAGCCTTGACACTCTTCTGCAATCCTGGCCAGAAGAAATGAAGCTGGATCAGCTGGGTAATGCATTTCACACCAAAGTGTCCTCCCAATCCCTCATGGGCCATACGTAGCACCGACAAGCGGAGATTACGGGGAACAACTACTTGCCGGTGAAGGGCTTCTGCAGGATCGTGAGGGCTTCAGGTGATCCTGAAGAGCACCCCTTCCTTCAGCATGAAATTCTTCTTTGAGAGATTAATCATCTCTGCTTCGTCTGAATAGGCAGCTTCCCAGTAAGTTTTCAGCGTATCGTCCAACAACTGAAATTTGATGAGCTCTGTCCGACTCCCTAGGTCCTCTGGGGTGATGGATGCCTCTCCCTCAGACTCCTCCGAGACCCCTGGGATAGTATTTGGGTTTGCTCTACAGTATTCCCTGTGGTGGTGAGCAGCACAGCTTCATCCGAATAGGCTTCTGGGGTATGAGGCTCGGACTCATTGCTGTAGGAGGAAGACTCTTGGGCCCCCTCACTTAGCCAAGGTATTTCCTCAAGGTCAATGTCAGCTAGCCATTTGTCTTCTTCAGTAGGGACGTGCTCAGTCCTGGGCTCTGGCTCGACTGCCTTCATGCATCTGAGGGGCACGTGCTGTATGCCTCTCAGGAGGTCTTGTCCCAAGAGCAAGTCATAGCCTTCATGCCCGAGATCGCTCACTACCCCTAGCCTGCAACTTTTGCTGAGCTGGGGCGTGGTCACTCTCAACTCCACAGTAGGGAAATCCTTAGTGACTCCTTCGATCCAACGGACAGTCATGTGATTGTCCTGCTGGACTTTGGCACCGATAAGAACCTGGTGCCATAAGATGAGGGAAACGTCTGCACTAGTATCCTGTAATGCTCTGACCAATTGCGGAGAGCCGTCTCCTTCAGGCAGAGCTGCTGTGATATCCCCAACAGCGGGTTGTCTTTTGGGAGCTTCT
This sequence comes from Palaemon carinicauda, assembly GCF_036898095.1. NCBI lineage: Eukaryota > Metazoa > Arthropoda > Malacostraca > Decapoda > Palaemonidae > Palaemon > Palaemon carinicauda. The sequence goes on from NC_090738.1 coordinate 48,262,282, forward strand.
AGAATAGAGATTGAGAGGGTAGCTGGAGAAGAGGCTGAGGATTTGCTGGGACATAGTGAGTAATTCTTTGTGTCGAAGCACTTACAAACCTCGCAGTATGCACTGGCATAGTTCAACTTCGCCACCTTAACCTTAGGCTTATTCTTCTGCTTCGTGGGCTCAGCTGACTGACTGGATAGCTTCAGCCGACAGTTGGCTTCCAAGTGGTTAGGTCTCCCGCAATGGCCACACTTGGTAGGGGAGATTGGATTTTGCCGGGGCTTAGACTTACCCAATTGTACTGAGCTGAGGGACCCCGAGTTGAACCGGACTAGCTCGTACTCATCAGCATACTCGCAGCATGCCCTAAACATGGCTGGGTTTTTCTCAGAGATGTAAATTGAGAGTGCCGGTGGGGCGTTCCTGTGGAAGTCCTCAATTTTGAAGAGTTCTAGGAGGTTGTCGTAAGTAGTGCACTTTGCAGCCTCGACCCAAAGGGTGTTGAGCCTATCCTTTTGAAAACCCCAATCAGACCAAGATGTCGTGGGGGACTTGGTGAGCCCACGCCACTGACAGCGCCAATTCTCAGGACTTGGTTTATAGGCCTCAATCAAGGACTTCCTGACGGCCTCAAAATTACCCTGTTTATCGGCGGGGAGCGCAGCATGAGCATTCTTCCCTTTCCCTGCCATATGCTTTAATAGTAGCAGGGCCTTCATATCCTCCGCTACAACACCTCTGAAACACGGACTCCACCTCATTTAGCCACCTCACAGGATCCTTGTCGTCCCACTGAGGAATGAGTGTGTGGACAGGCATGGAGGGAAAGCTCTGGCCATTTTGAGTGCCGTTGGGGTGAGGGCTGTTTAGCCGTGCTAGCTGGATATCTTGTTCCCGCATCCTCCATTCATGCTCTCTCTCTCTCTCTCCCTCTCAATTCTCTCTTTCTCGCTCTCTCGCAACCTCTTCTTGCTCGACTTTCCTCCGAGCATTGGCTTCATCCGCGAGTTCTCGCACAAATCTTCGCAATGCCTCTCCCTCATACCCTTGTCGTTCTGCCAAATCCACAAATGCACTGACCTCGGCAGCAGTCATTTTGCTAATTTCTTGTGGAGACAGCGACCAGATCAAACTCAACAGCACAAGGTACGATGTTGACCGTGCAAGAAACTACACGGAGGGGAAAGACGCTCTAACCTTACGCAAGAGTCTCGCGGAAGGAAGGATGAGAATGGAACTGGGAAAAATGCACATTAGCTGTAAAATTACCTCTCAGGAAAGACTATCACCAAATAGTAAGCCTCGCAAGTAATTGAACAGGAGCCTGACTTGAAAACAGGGAGCATGCCAATGGGTGGGTGCATAGGCTGTCTGGTTGCAATGCGTCCAATACAAGTAACAATATATATATATATATATATATATATATATATATATATATATAAAACTGTACTAGACAATTAAAAATGGAATCACAACTATGGGTGACCCTCTATGTTAGACAAGAATACTGGAATCACAACTATGGGTGACCCTCTATGCCAGTCATTAAAAAAATGGAATCACAACTATGGGTGAACCTCTATGTTAGTCATAAAAAAAATGGAATCACAACAATGGGTGAACCTCTATGCTAGTCATAAAAAAATGGAATCACAACTATGTGTGACCTTCTATGCTAAACATGAAAAAAAATGGAATCACAACTATGGATGATTTTCACCAGTTTATTAAATCTGCCCGATGTACTGGGCGGATCGCAAGGCCTTGAAGAGGCGAGATTCCCAAAACCTTCCAGGAGTTAACTAAAATACGGCGACAAAATGTACAATTTTATTATAAAAATAAACTCTGATACGAGACAAACAACATCTTAAGCATTCACAAGACTTCATGAAAAACAAGGCTGACTCTTGGTAATGAAACACGTGCTCTTCAAGCACAAAGTCCACACCGGACTCATTAACAAACTGAAAATAGTGACAATTCGAATTCAATACACAACGAATCACACACCAAATATCCCTATTCTTATTTAACTCAGGATTCAGATCCCCAATCACAAGGATCTCTACATTAAACTGCGATATAAAAACTACATGTCTTGCACACAAACTTATACTACAACCAACCTGGTACACGAGGTAGAGAGAAGAGAACAAATTAATAAATGACTTATCTTTAGGGGGAACGATGAAGCAAAGAGGTCGAGCGAGGGTCGGCAGCTTTGAAGAAGCCTACGTTTTCCCACGTTAACTAAAGTTTCCCTAGCAAGGTGGAGGGAAATCTTAGTTTATTTATTTGCAAGGGGTTTGACAATGCCTTTTTATTTACTACAAGATCGCAAAACAGTTGAGGCTTTTCTTTAAACACAAGGGAAAGCTTAAGGCTTCGGCTGACGGCCAAAATTTGTCTATATCCAATGACTTGGAAAGTCATTGACACTAAACACATACACAAGACATTTTTGTCATGTTGCCTCGATTTTACGTTAGATTCATCCTTGATATATCATAAACAGACAATTTCCACAACTCTCGCTCCTTCCCCACCAGGTGGTTAAGATTTAAGATCCAATACAGTCGTGTATTAAACCTCAAGTCTTTCGCCCGCGAGATCCCCCAGCCTTCCCTCATTTGACGAAACGTTCTGATGTCAAATGGCGGGACTTTCGAATGGCCAGTTCGAAAATTCCCGACAATACTAGTCATAAAAAAATGGAATCTCCACGATGTGTGTGACCCTCTATGCTAGTCAAAAGAAAAAAATGGAATCTCCACGATGTGTGTGACCCTCTATGCTAGTCATAAGAAAAAATGGAATCTCCCTCTGTGCTAGTCATAAGAAAAAATGGAATCTCCATGATGTGTGACCCTCTATGCTAGTCATAAAAAAAATGGAATCTCCACGATGTGTGTGACCCTCTATGCTAGTCATAAGAAATGGATTTGTAAAAATGTGTGGGTGCGTTCTTGCAACACCACCACTTGCAACTCTGTGACTTAAAGCAAAGTTTGTATTTATACTTAAAGTTTAATAAATTAGATAAAACAAAGTCACTGAGTTTGCTTAATGCTTCGCTAAGAAAATCAACCCTTTTGCATATTTTCCCTTTAGTAAAAAAAAATGAATTTAAGAAATTACACTTCCCAAATATTTTATCTAAATGATCCTATACCCTGACTGGAGAAAATGAAATTGAATGTGATATAGTAAATCCTTTATGTTTAGGTTAACAATTTTAACACAATCGTACGAAAATTATCCCTTTCAAAAATATACATAAAAATATCCCACAAGAAAGTTACAAAATGAAATTACATACCCTTACTTTCTAAAGAAAAAATTGGAATAAGGAACGCCATGTGTTCTTACCGTTACCCTACACAGGAATTATGCCTCACTGGAAATTAACACGTGTTTAGCCTGCCACGTTTTTTCCCTAAAATTTCGTAAATTTCACTTCACTTATTTCTAACACAAAATTAAACATTCACTCACTGCACAACATATTTAATAACTGTTAATCACTGTGATAATCGACACTCAGAGAAAACAGACCACAAATTCCTCTCGGACAGTTGACTATCCAGCTGAACAATGGGACTAAAGCCTACCACGTGGGTTTTAAAAATAAAAGGTTTTGCGGTGCAGATACACACACAAGCAAACACAAAATTTTAACAATAAAAATAAAATGCTTTGACTGTTTTCTTCCAGGGTTCCAACTCCAGTGATAATAGAATTTACTTTAAAAAGAAATTGAGGTTCGTCAAGTCGCTAAAGACAGAAAAGGGGTAATTTTACGTTAATAAAAATGATTTGAGATTTTTTCTTCGCAAATCCTGGCAAGGTCGCCAGTTTGTTATGTGCCCGTGCTGCGAGTCCGGCCTTGCTTAAGGAACTCTGGGCGTTAACAAAGAAAAAGAACTATGGAAAGGTCGCCAGTCGGCAATTAGACAAGGAATACCAACAAAATAGATATATTTACAATAATATTTAAATAAAAATTAATAAAAGGGGAGCACAACAGCTAACTATATTTTAATTTAAGCCACGAGGAGCTTCGCGTGGAGTTTGATGGACCGTGGATGGTAATTCAGCACAGCAATCATATTCCCTGGAAAGGGGAATAAATTAAATTATTAACAGAACACTTACTTTTACAGGCTGGGAACACAATGAAGTAGTGTGTTTAAAACTTTTAAGCAAATAAAATGAAAATGCAAACTTAGGAATTTAAACACTACACATGGGAAACAACACTGTCACAGGGTGAATTAATTAAAGTTAGGAGCAAACGGCACATGTGGTTGCGATATAAGGAATAGGATAAGAGAGGCTTAGTGGGTAGGATCCTTCTTTAAAGGATAAAAGGAAAAAAAAATGGGATGTGATTAGGAAGGGATGGAAGGTTGGGTAAGGATGATGAGGATCTCAAAATCAGATACCTTACCTTAGTAAAAAGGACTCTGGTTCCTCCCTTGTGGAGGATATGTCAGGTCCAGCCTCCCTGATGTCTTGATGGCGAAGAGAGGTGATGTTTCTCTCAGGGAGGTTTGTTAGCAAAGAAGGATGGCCAGCCGCTCCTAGGCCGACTGAACTACCTTTTGCCCCCAAGTGGGGAGGGGGGTAATTGGCCTGACTGTTGTCCCATTGGTCAGGCCTTGTCACGTGTCCCGACAACCCCATCAATAGGCCTCCTCTTTCTCCTGGGATCGCAACGTGGTTCGTAAAAGATGTCTGGAAATGAGACCTCAAGGGGAGTAGACTGGTATAGAATGGTTGGACATGTGGTGAGGCTCTAGGCAGGGTCCCAACGCTCGTGGCATTTTCACTCGTCCTTGCTGGCGGGGTCTTTTTATTTGAAAAAGGTGGCGTAATGACCGCCGTTAATAACTATATATATATATATATATATTTATATATATATATATATAATATATATATATATATATATATATATATATATATATATAATATATAAGTAGATAGATGTGTGTATATATATGCATGTATGTGGGAATATATATGCATGAGTATATATATATATATATATATATATATATATATATATATATATATATATATATATATATATATATATATATATATATATATATATATTATATATTTAAGTAGATAGATGTGGGAATATATATGCATGTGTATATATATATATATTTTATATATATACAGTGGAACCTCTACATACGAATTTAATCCGTTCCAGAACCAACTTCGGATGTAGAAAATGTTCGGTTGTCGAAACGAATTTTCCCATAAGAATACATTGAAATAGGATTAATCCGTGGTTGAGCCCAAAAACCTATGATAACTTCTTAATAAACTACTACACATAATTTTCCCATGAGAATAATGAACACTAAATTAGATAATAGACATGTAAATAAGAAGAATAGACATGTAAATAAGAAGAATTAGCAAAAAATGATAAATAAGAAACGGGGTTTTAGCGTCACTTTACCTTAGAAACTCCAGCGCAGGTGTTGTTAGTCTTGCTACGCAGAGAGGAGACGGACGGGCGGCGAGGAGGTAGAGAGGTTAACTACGATAAACGTACACTACCGTAACTTATTCTAACTTACACTAAGTGAACTTTAACATAACTTAGCTTTTTTTTTTTATAATTTATATTTTTTTTTTTACATTTTCTTTTTTTCTTTTTGATGATTAATTTTAATCACTTCCACTCTCTACACTTACAATTGATTGAATTTTTTTCTCTTCACTCTTTGCTGTTTTCTTTGAACCACTTCCTTCCTCTTCATCACGAGTTCGCTTCGTAGTTTTTTTAAAGAAGCTATCGATAGAAAGTTGCTTGGTACAGCTTTTCAGAATGTTTCGAAAATAAGTTAGGGAAACATCATCAAACTGCGCAGCTACACGACAAACCTGCAATTTCTTTGGATGGTATTTGTCGATGAAGTCGACCACGTCTTGATATTTTCCCAACACCTCTTTTATTTGCGCGGAACTTATTGCAAGTTCACTCATACGGACGCCACGCTCATGCTTTTCAATAATTCCTTGCTTTACTTCTAAAGAAAGCATTCCCTTATTCCTTTTCTCACCACTACCACTTGCGAAACTAAGCCTTTTAGGACCCATGATTTTCGTGAAATACCGTAAAAGGATGAATGTAAAAAATCACGATTAAAACACAATTAATAGCAGAACGCACAGGGCACAACCACATAAAGCCAACGAGAACAGAGGACTGACCCAAGCCACGCTAATTGAGGGTCCCTCCGAGGTTGAAGTGCTGCCTTCTATTGGCGGAAATAAAAAACACATCAGGCGCTATGAGGACCGACTACGCATACGAGTATTGTTTACTTCGGGTGTAGAGTAGGAACGTGTTCGAATTGTACTTCGCGTGTCGAAAGATTCGGATACAACCGGTACGACGAAAATTGCTACTTCGTGTGTCGAAATAAAATTCGGGTGTAGAGTCAAAAATTTGCTCGAATTTTACTTCGGATGTTGGAAAATTCGGATGTAGATACGTTCGTGTGTAGAGGTTCCACTGTGTGTGTATATATATATATATATATATATATATATATATATATATATATATATATATATATATATATATATATATATTTAAGTAGATAGATGTGTGTATATATATGCATGTATGTGGGAATATATATATATATATATATATATATATATATATATATATATATATATATATATATATTATTATTATTATTATTATTACTATCCAAGCTACAACCCTAGTTGGAAAAGCAAGATGCTATAAGCCCAGGGGCTCCAACAGGGAAAAATAGCCCAGTGAGGAAAGGAAATAAGGAAATAAATAAATGAAGAGAACAAATTAACAATAAATCATTCTAAAATAAGAAACAACGTCAAAACAGACATGTCATATAATAAACTATCAACAACATCAAAAACAAATATGTCATAAATAAACTATAAAAAGACTATGTCTGCCTGGTCAACAAAAAAGCATTTGCTCCAACTTTGAACTTTTGAAGTTCTACTGATTCAACCACCCGATTAGGAAGATCATTCCACAACTTGGTCACAGCTGGAATAAAACTTCTAGAGTACTGCGTAGTATTGAGCCTCGTGATGGAGAAGGCCTGGCTATTAGAATTAACTGCCTGCCTAGTATTACGAACAGGATAGAATTGTCCAGGGAGATCTGAATGTAAAGGATGGTCAGAGTTGTGAAACATCTTATGCAACATGCATAATGAACTAATTGAACGACGGTGCCAGAGATTAATATCTAGATCAGGAATAAGAAATTTAATAGACCGTAAGTTTCTGTCCAACAAATTAAGATGAGAATCAGCAGCTGAAGACCAGACAGGAGAACAATACTCAAAACAAGGTAGAATGAAAGAATTAAAACACTTCTTCAGAATAGATTGATCACCGAAAATCTTGAAAGACTTTCTCAATAAGCCTATTTTTTGTGAAATTGAAGAAGACACAGACCTTATATGTTTCTCAAAAGTAAATTTACTGTCGAGAATCACACCTAAAATTTTGAAAGAGTCATACATATTTAAAGAAACATTATCAATACTGAGATCCGGATGTTGAGGAACCACCGTCCTTGACCTACTTACAATCATACTTTGAGTTTTGTTAGGATTCAACTTCATACCCCATAATTTGCACCATGCACTAATTCTAGCTAAATCTCTATTAAGGGATTCACCAACCCTAGATCTACATTCAGGGGATGGAATTGATGCAAAGAGAGTAGCATCATCTGCATATGCATATATATATATATATATATATATATATATATATATATATATATATATATATATATATATTATATATATATATATATATATATATATATTATATATATATATATATTATATATATATATTATATATATATATATATATATATATATATATATTATATATATATATATATATATATATATATATATATATATAATTATATTTTTTAGCTTTTGTGTGAGAGGAAGCCTGAGCGCTTCGAGTCCAGCTAGCCATGGCGTCTGGTTTCGTACTTGATTGCATTTTTCTCGTGTTTACTTGTTTATTTGGTAAGTTTCACATTAGCTAGTAGTTTTTTAGCATTACGAAGCTTTGGGCTCTATCTCAAGTTAGCATTTACATTGCATTTTTATTTTTTGTCTCTTTGAGTTCGTATCAGTTTCAGCTAGCATAACCTAGGGACCGTAAGTTGTTAGTTGGACACGGACTCGCCGTTTCCATTTTTGGTCTTTAGTTCCGGTTCCGTTGACAGTTGTCTCTTCCCTTGGGAAGGTTTTTACTCAGTCATACTAATCTCTGAGATTTTTGTCCCACTTGTTGGCGTTTCTCATTCCTCTGACCGTTTAGGTTCTTGGCCATCGTGCCACAAGCATCTGAATTCTCTCAGAGCTAGGAAGGTGCAATTTTTCGGAGTTCCCTTTTGCGAAGGGTGAGCTCACTTATCTTGTTTAGTCGGTTTGCCGACTGTCTTACTGCCTTTTCTTTTAGCCTCTGGGATTTTTCTTTCGACTTGTTGTATCCAGGCCTAGCCTATTCGAGGGCGTGTTCGTAGGTCCATTATGCTACATTCATTGATATGTTCTCATGTTGGCTTACGGTGTTCTATCGTGTTCCCCTTTGGGAAGGGTGAGTTTTTTCCTGTTGGTGCGGTGACAGTTGTGTGCTGCCGTATCCTAGCCTATGAGAATTTTAGATAGAGTAGTAAAATTTTTACTTTGTCTTTACACCTCTCCATGGTGGTTCTTCCTGTTACTGATATCGAACTTAATTTTATTTTTAATGCAATGTTTTTGCTATTGTTGTGGTGAGGCCTAATCTCTTCGGTGTTTTGGTCTTATAGGTCCGTCAGCATACCCCGTTATGTAAGAGAGAGTTGTCAGACTGACGGCATTGCCGGTACTTACGGCTTCGTCATCTCCGACGGCATTCCTTTTCTTGGGCATACGATAGTGATACGTCGCTATTTAAGGCAGTGTGGCCTGTACCGCCACAACCTTTGCTTACAGCATGATGTTTCTGTGGGAACTATTGTCGTCTGACTTTGCTGCCATTCTTACCATCACTGCTGTTACTGATAGCAGATCAAGCCTCATATAGGGGATTGTTCTTATGCCTCTGCTTTAGGAAGAGCCTTGTGAGATGGCAATGCTGTTACCTAAGCGTGCCGTTACTAACGGCAATTTTTGTACCATGATGGCAAATGTTTTCTTCGTCGGCATATCCGTTGGGCCGCCATGCTACATATGTTTTTGATTTCCCATGGTTAGACTGAGCAGTTTTTTTGAAGTTCCCCTTTGCGAAGGGTGATTTCTCCTTGTCGGTTTTCCGACTTACAGTACTTGTTCTGCCGTCCCTTCATATCCTCTGGGATTTCTCGGTTTACCTGTGGCATCGACTTATTAGGCTTAGCCATTCTGCATTTGCTCATGATCTCTCGTGCTAGGACTGCGCAGTCTTTTGGAACTCTCCTTTGCGAAGGGTAATGTCATCATGTCGGTGCGGCAACATGCATGAACGGCTGCTATCTCTTAGCCTCTTGAGATTTCTTGATTGGACGGCGGCCACCGTCTCTGATGGCGTGGTGTTTATTTCATTGCATGGGTATAGTTTCTCCATGTTGTCACCTCTCTCTTTTTATCCTAGTCTTTCCGGGACGGACATTGCATGGAATTTATTACAGTAGACCCCCTGGGTACGGCGTCCCCAGCTTACGTTTTTTTTCATGTTACGATGTGGAATACGATGTTTTTTCGTCCCCTCGTTACGACATTTTTCCCCACCATACGGCATCGAATTCCAAAACTCAAACTTGGCGGTTTTTACATGTACGACTGTGTGAGTCACTAGCCTACCACCACGCTCATACGTCACTAAGAAGCTGTTCTGCTATTGGTCGGCGTCATGGCGTTACTAAGATGCCAATACGCTATTGGCCGAATTCCCTACCACAATGCCTGAGAGAGGTGCTGCCTCTCTCTCTCTTTGTTATACGCGTGCTCAGTTCAGATTCTCGTGTGTGTTTCGTAAAGACTTGATTTCGTATGAGTGCTTGCGATATCGTATATTTTGTGCATTTTAGTGCTTAATTCTAACTTTAATTCATTAGCCATGGGTCCCAAGATTGCTAGTGATGTTAAAGGGAGAATTAAGAAGATGATTACTATGGAAACAAAGCTGGAGATATTAAAGAAATACAAAGAAAGCATGCGCATCGTTACCCTCGCTAGTACTTATGGCTGTAACCAGTCTACGGTTGGTACAATGCAGTTGACCATCATTCAAGAAGAGCACAGCTCTAGTGGTGGCGAGGATGGGGGAAAGACTGAAGAAACAACATTGGCAGAAATAAGGGAAGCTATCGGTTGGTATGAAAACCTTAAGAGTTTCATTGAAAAAAAAAAAAAAAACCCGGAAAAACTTCGCACAGGTCGTCTTATGGAGAGTGCTAATGACAAGTGTATGAGTCATTTTAGAAATATGTTGAGGAGTCGTCAGAAACAGGCTTCTTTGGATAGATATTTCTCCAAAAGAGAAGTGTCAGGAAGCGAAGATGATAATAGTGATTCTATTAAAAAGCTAAAAAAAAAGAGTAATTTTTTAAGTTCTAAAAAATATAAATAAAGAAAAATTTCAAGACAAAAATAATAAAAAAAAAAAGCATTTTTAATTGTAAGTGTTTAATAGTAAGAATAAATTTATTGTTAAGTGTACATAACATAATTAGCATTGATACGTTTTTATACCTACCGTCTCCACGTTTTTATACCTACCGTTTCCTCCTCCCTCTGCCTCCACCCACTACCAGCTCAAGTCACGTCACTCCAAAGGTAAATAAAATTAAATTTTTTCTTTACAGTACAGTACAGTATATAATTTTTTATTTATACCTGTAATGTTATTTAATTATATACTGTACAGTACATGTATATTATATATAAGTATACAGTACTGTAGTACAGTACAGTGCTCACTATACTATTTGGTTACGTACTAATTTACAATGTTTTTACCTGGGGTTTTGCACGCATTAGCTATTCTATTGCCCGCCATATGACATTTTCACCATACGATACCAACTCCGGAACGGATTAATGTTGTATGGCGGGGGCCTACTGTTTTATGTTACCTTCTATGGTCGTTGGTAAGCTTCTCCCTGAGGGGTGAGCTATCAGACTGACGATAGTGCCAGTGTGGCTTTGCCGCCACCTTTTGTCTCGCTGTCCTACTTTACCTGTACGGGCGATGCATCGCTGCTTGCGGCAGTGCCTCCACTGGCGGCGCTGCCTTCGGCTAGGGCATGGGTTTTTTCTAAAGGAACCATTGCCATTTTTCTCTGCCATTCTAGGCTCCTTTGCCTCTAACGGTGTTGCCGTTATTGGCGGCGGGGCTAGTACTGGTGTGTAGGAGGAGTTGACTGCCAGTGCCTTAAACCCCATAGGAGGATTGCATCGATGATTTTACCCCCTAGCGATGCCGGTGCTTCCGGCAACGCTGGTATATTTGGCGTACCTGCCTATGACAACGCCTGAATAATGGTTATGTCGCCACCTTTTGACACCCAAATATAGATTTTTCCTACTCAAAATCTGTTTTATAGTACCCGTTTTGGCGATATGTTGCCTCTTACAGCTGTGCTGCCACTGGTGATGGCAACATTGCCTATCTTTTGGGCAAGGTGTTTTCTGAGGAATCCCTTGACCGTTATCTCCGCCGCCCTTGGCCACTATTGCCACTGCCGGCATTATCGTTTCTGGCGGTGCTGATATTGGTACCAGTGCCTTTGGGCACATAAGATGTTGGCGGCAATGCCGTTCCCTTTAGGGCACAAGCTTTTCTGCCCTTTTTTATCTGAGACCATCTTACTTAACTAAGATGAGTTCTATTTACTGTAGGTGAATTTTACTACAGGTTAACATAAAAGCCTTACTCTTTTAACGTTTAAGGTTTCTTTATGTAGGTCGGGCCTGGGAAATCATTCTACAAAAGGGTTTTAGGCTCCTGCTTTGAATAACCACTACATATGTTTATTGGTTTTCTACCAATTTGTCCACTTCTATTTGAGGGTGTGGATTGAATAGTTGGTTAGTAACTCTATGGGCTAGTTATCCCGCCCAAGATTTTCTTATGAGGTTATAACCTTTATTTTATAACCTGTGGGTGGCTTTAGACTCTTGCTCTTTAATTGATGCGTCGATTGCTTAATGATTAAGCTTACCTGTACCGGTGCCCCCTAATTGGCCATTTCTCTGCGGAGATATTGGGGCAATGGTTCTTTCCATGAGAATTTCTCCCCTTTTTTTCCTCTTTGTGGACCTATTGCAACGGACCTTTAGGTGGTTAATTTTTCCAATCTCATGTTCCTTATAGGGGAATGGACATTTCATAATGTATCTCTATTTTTTCTCACCAATGGCATTTACTCACAATTTGGGAATTACTATTCCCTCATTTGTTTACTTGGAGCGTTAATGACCCATTTCTTTTGGCTTTTTTTTTGTCTGCTAGAGGCTGTAGTACTCATTTGAACCCTTTTCTCCTTACAGGCGGTCCCTATCTGGAGATACACTATTGAGTGCAGTTGTGTGTCAGAGCTGTGAGACATCCCTATGGTCTCGATATTTGCCGCACACATACGAAGGGTTGGAGGATGAAAGGCCCAGTATTGTACTGGGAACATCAGGATTGCAGTGTTTGTAAGTATTTACTTCTCTCCAAATGTGTTCCGGAGGATACCCCCTATGATATGTGCATGTTCTTCCCGCGGTACCTACGCACCTGGGTAAGAGGATGAGATAGTCTGATCTCATCAAGGATTCAGTGGTGTTGACCAATTCTGACTCCACTATGACATCGGTCTCCCAATATACGGTTACGTTTGTTTCTTCCGTGACGGGGTATGTTCCTGCCCGTTTTTCCTCCCAACATCTTCTGCTAAGCTCAGGGAGCCCCTCAGTTCCCGAGTACCTTATGTACTACAATACATCTGGTACTTATTGCTAACAGGAAAGCCTTCAAGGAGGGGATTTAGTAATACCAGGTGATGGTCTTCAAAGCCTCGTGTGAAGAGATCCAGGCCTTGGAGAAGACAAAGGAGTTGCTTAGATATAAGGTTTGGCAGTCCTAGCTACTTTATTGCAATCTCTCTTGATGGCTCAGTTGCTAGAGTCCTCGCAGACAAGGTTTTCGGCTGAACAGGCAGGGGTTCGAATCTCTACCCGGCCAGAAGCTATTACCATTAAATGAATTCCAGTGGATATATATTCCCAAGATAGAATTCGGTATTAATGCAGTAATGATGACGGCAGTGAGTATTAGTTTACAGATTGTCGCCTTTGGTAAGACCTTGGCTTCCTTTGTGGCCCTGGACAAAGTGGTCTTCCACTTTGCTTCGAAGAGCTACGCCAATGGAGTTAGCCTTTAGTGCGGGTAAGCCTCTCCCGGCTCTGGAAGAGTGCACACCAGTCTCACCTTTCTTACCACACGATTCTGTCCACTAGACCAATGTCCAGTTAACCTTTCTTGAGAGTAAACCGCATACGGTTGCGGCCGGCCACCAAATTTTGGAGAACCGGCCCATGATTTCTGAACACCTTCTGAAGTATGAGTCGTAGACCAGATAATGGTCCCTTCGTCTTAATTGCTGGCAAAAACTCATATCGACACCTTTATGAGAGACCTTTATGCTTCTTTCAGGTCTGTCTAGCCTGTCGTGAGCATGAACTTGCCACAGCTACCATCCGCCATGAGCTGAAACGTTTCTCACCTTTAGCATCTGGGGAAAAGACCTGTTTCTTTAAAGGAAAGGTACGGATAAGGCTGTCGCAGAGCTTAGAGCCTTTTTCCTGAAGTGGGGGATCTCATTGAAGTAGTAGTTCACCCCTAGAAAGGCCACAACCAAGAGGTCTCACAAACTGACTTATCATGGTAAGTCGTTTGTTCTTTCTCTTGCTGCTATCCCTCGGAATGTCTACGCTGTGCCCTTATAAGTGGTGTCACAGTCCCTGGCCCTCAACCCTATGTATGAGTAAGGCTGTCTTCCGAGGCCGTCTTGACTGCTGAGGCAGGTCCATAGATCGTGGACCTTGAAACTGTAGTGGAGGTAGCAGTCCATGTCCTTAACACATAATATCGAAGGGCTCCGGTAGGGGGACGATTAGCCTTGTTCAAGTATTGTGGGTTCTTCTGTCCTTGGACACAGTTATTCCCAACGGTTTTGCTTGGAAATATCTTGTCTGGAACAGTATACTGTATATAAGATCTCTTGTAGAGGGGAGTTATCTGCTAAGTGAGATCTATGAGATTTCAAGTCTATTTTGTGGGCCAAATGGTTTCGAGCTTACCTCAAACTATTCTCGTCTTGTCTGGCCTAAACCTGTTCGTTCATTGGGACAGGTTCCGGATGTTGGCTATTTCACAGATATGAACCTTTCCACCCTTAGGGGCTTTCACTGTCCCTATGGATTTTACTGACCTTTGTATTGTCGGCTAGGTCGACACTTATCCCCCTACCTTGGTTGCGGCCTGTAGAGAAAGGTATATGTAATCGGAGCTATGCCATTTGAGCTCAGCATAGCTCTGAGGGCTTTTCACGAAGTTTACTGACGTAGTCATACTACAACTGAAGTAGACAGGTTTTCAAGTAGAGGCGTACCTGGTTGACTGGCTAGTGCGAGTTCCCTGGCACAGAGTGCTCGGAAGAACCCAATTGAGTGTTTGGTTCCTCTAGTCCCTTGGACTTCAGATCAACCTTAAGAAATTAGAACCGACTCCAGCTCAGGACGTCAATTAAGTCCCTGTTCTAGTCGGGGATGATCACCAGGCGACGCTTAGAGGAGATTCGAGGATCTTTACAATTCACAAATTTTGTCCTCAATGTATGGATCAAAGATGCAAACAAAGTTTGGGGAAGGAGAGCCTCGAATACTCTTCCTGACCATTAGAAGAAGACCACGGTTTTCCTGCGGAAGCAACTTAGATCGTGGTCCACTGCCATAAGTCTTTCACAGACGTTGCTGTTGTGCTTTCCTCCTCTATTAGTGACACTTTGTTCAGATGCCTCGTTGGGAGGTTGGGGGGGTCATAACCCACCCAAGAAAGTACAAAGCTGTTGGTCTCAGAAATTTTACCAATACCACATTAATATTCTGTAGTCTATGGCAGTCTTCTTGTCCCTCATGAACTTATACTTGAAGGAGAACATTTATATCCACTTAAACCTCGTTAAGAGTTATAGTCTATTGATTCAACAGACAAGAATCGAGGTCTCCTCATTTGAAACACGTAATGATAACCATCTTTACGTCGGATCAGATGAGAGGTTGGCACTGGTCAACGACTCTCTTCAGTGAGATCAAATCTCTGGCCTTCAAGTGGATCTGTTTGCAATGAGCTTTAGCAGGATATTTCCCTGCTAAGTAGCACTGAAAGTGATTCAAGCAGCAGTGGGCATGGACATTAAAGTTTGTCAATGTCCCTGGATGGACTCTGACGACGATTTGCCTGTTTCCACTGTTTAATCTCCTCGTGAAGGTTTTGGACAGGCGTAGATCTTTCAAGGGATGGCGGCTCTGGTGGGTCTTTGGTAGACAATGAGCAACTAGTTTTCCATGGTTACGGATTTGAATCCCAACTCGTGCTGTGACTAACTCGATTCTGTCTTAGGATGAAGAGCAGGGGATTAATTATGCTTCATCATGGAGATCGTTCAATCCTCATCTCATGTTTGATTTCACCCTATTCCTGGCAATGGAATTAAAAATTCAACGTGAGGAGTGGGTATTTTTGGAAACTATGAGTCTTCTAGAACCATGACTCAGTATGAAACGTCATGGACCAAATGGGTCAAATATGTCAAAGACATAAATCCCCGGTTGATTACTATGGATTTTGTTTAAGTTTCAAGCTTACTTTGCATGCTTAAAGTCTAGCCTCCTCCACGATATCGTCGTACACTTCGGCCCTCACTAGATCTATATTATATGCCTTTGATGTCGAATTTTACTCAGATCTCTTCAATAAAGTTCTGAAGGTTAGTGCAAGGCTACGGCTGTTGGCTCTACTGAAGCCTATATCTTGGTCTTTGGACAATGTTTTGCAATTCACTTCGGACATAGGCAATCGAAAGGCTACTATTCTAAATCCCCCTCGGAAAATCATCCTCTCAATTAGGAGGCTTCCGGTGCTCGGGTTAGTGACTTTGTAATGATTTTTAGAGACGAGAAATACATTGAATTTGTGGAAAATACTGAGGTTAATTTATACCCTGATCCCACTTTTCGAACAAAAAATTGAAATTCCCTTTTCACCTTGGGGTCTATGGAAAATAGTTCCCCTTCGTGGTGGTCCTTTCATTTGTTTAATACACTGTCCAAAAGTGTATTTGCTGAGAGCAGTGCAGTTTAAGGGTAGCCTTTTATTTCAAAAGGATACAGTGGGTTCTGATTTGTCTCTAAACCAGTTACGAAATAAGATTACTTACTTTATATGAAGAGTGGACCCGGCTCGTAAGAATTCGGGTCTCAGCCCTAAAGATGTGGCTTCCTACTAGAACTTTTCCCTGTATATGTCTATTGAGGGACTGCAGACATATACTGGTCGGAAGTCCACTCGGGTTTTCTTCTGGCATTAAATGAAGTAATTGGAGGAAATGCGTCATTATGTGGTGGTTGAGGGGGTGTTATCTACCCCCTGCAACGACGTAGCCCACAATGCGTTTTAGGGCATTCCTTCAGCTCAATATTAGCAGTGAGTAAACAGAAGTTTTTGCTTCAGGAAAAAAAGGGAAAATTAACTTAATCATTTCCTTTTCAGGTTCCCAGGTTTAGAGATTAATACTTCTGCTTTGTCATATAGGTTGGGAGCATTTTTTGGTTCAAGGTCTTTTATACAAAGCCTCCCACCGAGTATGGATAATTCTCTTGTACACTTCCATCAGGACGACATGGCTCGAGCCCAAGAAAGGGGTTTTGACATAGGAAAAAATCTTTAGTTGGGTGAGATAGCCATGTCGTCCTGATGGCCCGCCCGTTACTTCTTTCTTCTCCTACCCCTTTGCTCTTTGGAGGCTTCTATTTCACAGTAGCTCAGCTGTGTCGTGGAATGAAGCGGCAGGGTCGTATGGA
>NC_090738.1:48281927-48339427 GCF_036898095.1 Palaemon carinicauda
AATTGGATAACTAACTGCTTGTCGAATTCAGGTGCCTTCAATACAGGAGAAGACTTTAACCCTGGATAGGTACGCTCCTCGGACACCCCTTTAAGGGTATACTCGGACGCGCGCGACCCCAACACCAAAAAAAATTCTTGAAAAATCAGTTTTTGCAGTAACCTCCTTTTTTCTTTTGCCAAAAAAAAACTTCAATGAATGCTTAAAACAACTGTAAAGATAAATACTACTCATCTGCAGAAAAACTATTCATTATAAATATTTTAAAAAATTAAGTAGAAAAAAAAGACCTTACATAAAAATTCATAAAAAAAAAGTTTATACATATATACACAAATCCTTTTAGGAATTGATTCTTGAATGTTTAGGACACATCTTGATGTATTTTGGATGAAGTCAGACCCATGGAGGTGAAGATCTGAAATGAGAAAAAAAGGGTAACTTTTTTTGGCCAAAAAAATTTGTCCAAATTTCATGAATTTTTTTGGGTACCCAAATGAAATAGGAAGTGGCTAATTTTTTTAGGGAATAAACATATGTTATCCTAAAATAGAAATATGTAAAAAAATCTTCATTATTTTGTAAATTACATTTATATCAGGGGCCATATCTAAATGTAATTTTTTGAGTACTTAGAAATTTCGTAAAAAAATACATATATTTAATATGTAATATGATATTTAAGCAGGTAAGAATATACCAAAATATCACAAATTCTATAGGGAACAAGAATATATATAGATAGGGCAACTTACGCTTCGGATATGTCCACAAAATGACCGCCAACCACACTGACTCAGACTCCCTAATCTGCCACTTGAAATGTAGGAAGGGTATGTCAATTTCAAGGTGTTATTTACTAATCTAATCTAATTCTTGGATATGCATAAAAATTGTATGGTGGGTTGCTGGATAATTGTCGATTATTTTACGACTATAAAATTAAAATTCTGACCCAAAAAAAATTTTTTGAAGGGAAATAAAATCGAAAAAAAAATGTAAAACAATATAATATTTTAGCTAAAAAAATTTGATGATATTCAATCATAAAAGAAGAAAACAAAATTTTCCGACAAATAAACATCTAGATGAATCATTACTCTGTGATAGTTCCTTAGTACGTAGTAATTTTGAAAGAAATGGGAAAAAACGAAAAAGTGGCAATCGCAGGAAAATCGAACACATAACTATATATACGCCATATCTGGCTAAAAATAAAGATAGGCATGGGTAGCCAGATCATCTAGAAACACTTTCCAACACTATAAAAATACAAGTTTTGCGACACTACTTGCCAATTCCTTACGGTAACATGACTAAGCAAAAAAATGCAAAACAAATAAAAAGGGGCACTCGCGGAAAAAGGGCCAACATTCTAATATACGGCATTTCAGAAAAAAAAAATTTCAGCCACGTACTAGGCAAACCATCAAGGCACATTTTCCGACAAGTAAACATCTAAATGAATCATTACTCTGTGATAGTTCCTTAGTACGTAGTAATTTTGAAAGAAATGGGAAAAAACGAAAAAATGGCAATCACCGGAAAATCGAACACATACCTATATATACGCCATATCTGGCTAAAAAAAAGATAGGCATGGGTAGCCAGATCATCTAGAAACACTTTCCAACACTATAAAATTATAAGTTTTGCGACACTACTTGCCAATTCCTTACGGTAACATGACTAAGCAAAAAAATGCAAAACAAATAAAAAGGGGCACTCGCGGAAAAATGGCTAACATTCTAATATACGGCATTTCAGAAAAAAAAAAAATCGGCCACGTGCTAGGCAAACCATCAAGGTACATTTTCCGACAAATAAACATCTAAATGAATCATTACTCTGTGATAGTTCCTTAGTACGTAGTAATTTTGAAAGAAATGGGAAAAAACGAAAAAATGGCAATCACAGGAAAATCGAACACATACCTATATATACGCCATATCTGGCTAAAAAAAAGATAGGCATGGGTAGCCAGATCATCTAGAAACACTTTCCAACACTATAAAATTATAAGTTTTGCGACACTACTTGCCAATTCCTTACGGTAACCTGACTAAGCAAAAAAATGCAAAACACATAAAAAGGGGCACTCGCGGAAAAATGGCCATTCTAATATACGGCATTTCAGAAAAAAAAAATTTCAGCCACGTGCTAGGCAAACCATCAAGGCACATTTTCCGACAAATAAACATATAAATGAATCATTACTCTGTGATAGTTCCTAAGTACGTAGTAATTTTGAAAGAAATGGGAAAAAAACGAAAAAATGGCAATCACAGGAAAATCAAACACATACCTATATATGCGCCATATCTGGCTAAAAAAAAAAGATAGGTATGGGTAGCCAGATCATCTGGAAACACTTTCCAACACTATAAAAATATAAGTTTTGCGACACTTCTTGCCAATTCCTTACAGTAACATGACTAAGTAAAAAAATGCAAAACAAATAAAAAGGGCACTCGCGGAAAAATGGCCAACATTTTATTATACTCATTTCAGAAAAAAAATTTCAGCCACGTGCTAGGCAAACCATCAAGGCACATTTTCCGACAAATAAACATCTAAATGAATCATTACTCTGTGATAGTTCCTTAGTACGTAGTAATTTTGAAAGAAATGGGAAAAAACGAAAAAATGGCAATCACCGGAAAATCGAACACATACCTATATATACGCTATATCTGGCTAAAAAAAAGATAGGCATGGGTAGCCACATCATCTAGAAACACTTTCCAACACTATAAAAATATAAGTTTTGCAACACTACTTGCCAATTCCTTACGGTAACATGACTAAGCAAAAAAATGCAAAACAAATAAAAAGGGGCACTCGCGGAAAATTGCCCAACATTCTAATGTACGGCATCTCAGATAAAAAAAAAGACATGCACGTGTTAGCCCAACCATCAAGGCACACTTTCTAACACATAAACATGAAAAAAAAATCAATAATATACGGCAATTCCTTACTACGTAGTAAATTTTTACAAATATTGAAAAAAACAGAAATTGGCAACCGCAGTTAAATACCCCATATACCAATAACTACGTCGTATCTGACAAAAACAAAGTCACGCATGGGTAGCCAGATCATCTAGACATTCTTTCCAACACTAAATAAGCAAAAGTTTTACGACACTATTTGGCAATATCTTACGGAAAAATGACTTGGCAAAAAAAATGAAAAAAAATGAAAAAGGGGCACTCGCGGTAAAATGGTCCTCGTGGTGATGAACGACATTTTAACTAAAAAAAAAATCATGCACATGGTAGCCAAACAATCCACCAAGACTTTCCACAACTGATAACCTATACAAGTTGCACCCTTCTCAACAATTTCATAATACGTAATAACTTTGATAATTATGCAAATTACCTTAGAAGGGTAAACTCGGTCGCGCTCGACCCCGACGCGTCTCAGAAATCGGGGAAGGAGTACAGCTACAGCAATGCACATCTGGACACTACTAGAGCGTGTCGGCGAGACACCTACTGCAGGTCGATCACCCACAAATTCAGTCACGGGGGTGAGTCACGTGAGAAAAACTCGGGGTCGCGGACGACCCACCGTACCGTTCCAGGGTTAAAAAAAGCCTTTGATAGCTTCAAAGGCACGTTGACAATCTTCTGTCCACATAGTCAATCTTAGGGTTGGTGAGATTAATTAGAGGTGCAGCTGTACTGCCTTCTTGTTTATAGGAGTAGGCAATTCTTTGATGCAAGTAACGTTAGCACCATCGTGACCCAAGTAAGTTACATGACCTTTTCCAATAATAGGTTTTGCAAAGTTGACAGTCAGTCTTGCTTCAATGAGGCGAAAAAACAGTTCCCTCAAGATTTTAATTGTTCTTCCCAAGTACTGGTGTGCACCACGATGTTATCAGTGTAAGCATTTACTCCATCTAAATAAAAAAAAATATTATTTAAATGTTGTAAAGTTGCAACAGCATCTGTCATTCCAAAGGGAAGAAAAATGTATTGAAATAGACTAACATGTGATAAAGTCAGAAGCTTTCTTAGCATTTTCTGTCAAAGGTACTTGATAGTATCCCTTTAATAAATATAAGGTTGTTAAAAATCTGCATTTCCATCATCAATGATGTTGTCAATTCTTGGCAAAGTTTAGGAGTCTTTAACTGTAACAGAATTTAACTTCCGATAATTTGTACAGAGACGAAAAGACTTATCTGGTTTTTGGAAGAGGATGCAGAGTGAGACCCAAGAGCTGTCACTTGGTTCTGCTAACTCATTCCACATAAGAAAATGTCATGTTCCATAGCTTCTTTCTTGTAAGGAGGTATTCTGTATGGTCTCTTGACAGACTGGAGTAGTCCCAGGTTTTAATACCACATCATGTGAAGCCACACTTGAAGGCTGAGGTACGTATGAAAAAAAAGTCATTAAACTCGCCCAACAACTGCAATTTTTCACGCTTGGGATCTGGTAAATACATTACATGTCCCGCAAGATTAAAGAGAGTGTCAGAATTACAAAGTTTAGCTTCTATGGTAGGAAGAATTTCATCATTTGCAATCTCAGTGGCTGTGTTAACGTCCTCACTGGAATTTTCAAAATATCCTTCATAGAATTTCTTCAAGAGATTCATATGAAGTAGCCTGTAGTTCTTACGTCTGCCAGGTATGTCTATAATATAATTACAATTACTTTTTTTTTTCTTTAAACTTTGTAGGGATATTCAAACTTAAATTGTAGAAGACACTTCCTAGTAGGTAAAAATAAGAGAACTTCATCTCCCACATTAAAGCTCCGGTCTTCAGACTTTATATTACAGGCCTTTTCCATACTAATCTGACTTTTAGCCATATTTTCTAAAGCAAACTTTTGTGTTTCCGCCAATTTACACTTCAATGGCCTTACATATTCACCCAAAAGTACTTTACTATCCTGATTCTAAAAGCAATCATACATTAACTTCAGTGGCCCTCTCACTTCTTTCCCAAAAAAGCAACTCATTAGGAGGATAACCCAAACTCTCCTGGTAGGCATCACAAACTGTGAAAAGTTCTAATGGAACTCCATCATCCCAGTCCCTCCGTATTTAAGCTATACTTCGTCAGCAAAGATTTAAGGGGTCTGATGGAAGCACTCTAAAGCACCCTGAGATTCTGGATGGTATGTGGTAGATCTGTAATTCTTTATACCCAAAACCTGCATAACCTGTTAGAAATTTTTAGAGGTGAAGTTAGTCCCCTGATCACTGTGCACTATACCCTGTATATCAAATTTAGATAAGAATTTTACCAACTCATGAACAATAGTCTTTGAAGTTACATTACGTAAGGGAATGGCCTCAGGATAGTTATTACTTGTACACAAAGTCAATAAGAATTGATTCTCCTCCCATATCGTGGGTAATGGACCTGCACAGTGAATCTCTACCTTTGAAAAAGGTTCCTCCATCACTGGTATTGGTTGTAGAGGGACTGTTCTCAACTTTTGGTTAACGAAACAATTAACAATAATGACAATTCCTACAATCCTCAAATAGGTAGTCTCCTATTTCTCTATAAGCTTGTTCCCACCATACATGTGGGTATGTTCTGACGAACTAGGCAGCAGATCCTTTCACTGCTTTGCTCACATCACAATCATCAAAGCTGTCTGCTAAGATTCCTAGATTATAAATAATAGCACAGATAATCTTTGACAAGCTTTTTTGTTCTCGTACTTCTTCCTCAATTTCATTCATGTCATTTTCAATAGTAAGTCATTGTGAGACCAAGTATCATAGTTTTTGCCTGCTTAAGCTTGAAATTATCATTAAGATTATTGTAGATACCAGGGACAAGAGAAGGTATATAATGCTGATGAAGGTACCTCCATCGTGTAGATTCCCCGTATTGTCTGATAAAGACACCTGAAGCCTGGAGAGGTCTATAGGACATGATATAAGCTCTAGGAATTGTTTCCTTCATATGTTCCCAGGGCAAGTGCCTTACCCACTTATGTGGACGAGTTTGCAATGTCCTCATAGATAGTTGTACATCTAATCTTCGTCGCTTTAGAGATTTCAATCATTAATTCTCCTAGCTCGTTCACATTTGATATCTTCTCGATGAGCCTATGCCAGGCCAGTTCAGTTCCAGGAATTGCCTTAATAAGGGTAGATACATTGCCGACATGTACGTAAACGAGCGATTCAACAAACTCTACTACGGCGGCTGCAATCGGTGGTATGTAATACTTAATTGGTACCCTTTTTAGCTCAGTCCCTCCCACTATTCTAGTAGATTTCTTAAATGACATAGAGTAAGGATTCCTTGCTGCTCCAAGGTAAGACTGTGTTGAGTATGTTTGGTTTGAAGATCACAATGGTGTTTGTAAGTTTCACTAACTATGTCTTGAGTCAATCCCATTGCTGCCCACTCAATTGTCATATCCTCAATTTTATCCATCTCTATGTAATTATCTCCCGCGTAATTCATGAGTGATTCCTTGATCACTTCTTGAGGTAGCTCAGACAGTTTACACAACTTGATTGGTTCAACATCAGACTCGGATATCTCATAGAGATCCACTTAAATGCCTGGCTCACTAATAGGTTTACTACAGTAACAAGCAGTTGTAATGGCCCAGCTTCTCTTCGGACACTTTACCTTCTTTCCATATTCTAGTGCATGACTACAAGTCGTTGACCATCCATACATATACATGAAGAAAGTTAATTAGGAAATGTTCATTTGAACTTACCATAGTTTGATGGCTGTTAGTGTCCAACAAATTGCTGAGAAATAGGAGACTACCAATTTGAGGATTGTAGGAATTGTCATTATTGTTAATTGCTTCTTAACCCAAAAGTTGAGAATAGTCCTTCTACAAACAATTCCAGTGATTGGGGGGGGAGGGGGGCAAGCCAGCCTCAACTTGATGCTGGTCCCAAGCCTGGGTAAATTGGGAGGGTTGGCAGCAGGAAAGGCATCCGGCTATGAAAAATTAGCCAAAACAACTATGGTCAGTGAGTATAATCAGAATGAAAATAATGCTAGGGTGTTCCCTTAAGCGACGCGTTGGGACTTCACCTGATCCTTCCGAAAAATCGGTAATGGCTACCCAGTCATGGCCGGGCTGAGTTAAAGAGGCAAGCTCAAAGGAAAATATCTGAGGAGAGGATGAGAGAAGCAACTCTGGATGTGGGGGCAATTATTATTATTATTATTATTATTAATTGCTAAGCTACAACCCTAGATGGAAAAGCAAGATGCTATAAGACCGGGGGCCCCAACAAGGAAAATAGCCCAGTGAGGAAAGGAAAAAATAAAAATAAAATATTCTTGGAATAGCAACAACTAAAATAAATATTTCCAATATAAACTATAAATGCTTTAACAAAACAAGAGGAAGAGAAATTAGATAGAATAGTGTGCCCGAGTGTACCCTCAAGCAAGAGAACTCTAACCCTAGACAGTGGAAGACCATGGTACAGAGGCTATGGCACTACCCAAGACTAGAGAACAATGGTTTGATTTTGGAGTGTCCTTCTCCTAGAAGAGCTGCTTACCATAGCTAAAGAGTCTCTTCTACCCTTACCAAGAGGAAAGTACTCACTGAACAATTAATGTACAGTAGTTAACCCCTTGAGTGAAGAAAAATTGTTTGGTAATCTGTTAGTGTTGTCAGGTGTATGAGGACAGAGGAGAATCTGTAAAAAATAGGCCAGACTATTCGGTGTATGGGTAGGCAAAGGGAAATAACCGTGACTAGAGAGAACGACCCAGTTTAGTACTGTCTGGCCAGTCAAAGGACCCCATAACTCGCTAGCGGTAGTATCTCAACGGGTGGCTGGTTCCCTGGTCAACCTACTACCTCTGACTGTAAAAGGACGAGAGTTGGATGACCTCATGGTGAGAAGGAAAATTTCCTCCATTGGTGCTATGAGGGGAAAGTGTCTCTTCGTGTGGTTCCCTAGGTGACGGGAGATTTTCGTCCGAAAGGATTGGAGAGTTAGTCTGAGGAACAGGGGGAACTTGCCTTGATGGTCTATTTGGAGTCAGTTTCTCCCTCGGGGAAGTGACCGCGTCCGAAAGTCCTCTTTTCCTCTTCAAAGGGGTAGAGGAAGTCATGGTTCCATGCCTTAGATCAGACAGGACAGACTTGTAAGCTTTGGTTATGTACAGGTATCTGATCAAGGCATTGAACCAGGGGTGCTGGCTGACAGATGCACTATCAGACAAACCCCCATAAGGGATAGGGACTGAAGGTTCCCTGGGAGGAGTTACTGGAATAGGTGGGTTCATCTTAGAATGTAGCTTTGGGATCCTGAACCCCTCTGCATGTTTCCCTTCTCCTACAATGCGCGATGGTATGCGCTTGTGGGGAGGGGAATGAGGCGATGGCGACCTTGCCGTATGACGTGCCTGTTGGTGTGCTTGCTCGCGTGCGGGAGAATATTGACATTTGCGCGAGGGAGAATAATGGAGCTCACGCTAGGGAGATTATAGGTGCTCACGCCCGTGCGCGAGACTGTTGCCGCCCGTGCGCGAGACTGTTGCCGCCCGTGCGCGCAGGAGGATCATGATGGGCGTGCGGGAGAGTATTGGCACGTGTCCGTAGGAGAGAGCGCGCGCGAGTAGGAGAATAATTGCATGTGGGTGTGCAGTAGAATCTTGATGAGCGCCCGGGCGCGCGTCTGTTGAAGAGAGAGGGGCCGTGCGCGCATGGCTCGCGCAGGAGAAAGATGTCGCACAGGTGAGTGCACATGGTTTGGTGAGCGATGGCGAGCAGGTGAGGGCAACAAGATTGTTGCCTCACCTACGAACTTGCACGCAAGAGAGTAATGTCACGCAGGTTTTGCCTGGCACGTCGGTTGGCGGGCAAGATGGCGCACAGGAGAGCGCGGGAGTACAGGTGATGTGGGGCGCAGGAGAGCGCTGGTGCCCGGGAGAGCGCTGGCGTGCCGGAGAGCGCTTTTTCGCAGGAGAACGTTGGCGTGCAGGTAGTGCTGGCGCGAAGGAGATCGTGGGCGCATGAGCACAGAGCGCATAGGTGAAAGAGAGCGCAAGTGCGCTGTGGTATGCTGGCGCGTAGGCTACCCTGAGCGTGTTTGCGCAGGGTGCGCACGTAATCGTGGGTGTGTGCACATGGCGCCCAGGAGAGCGCTTATGATCATGATGGCGCGTAAGCGGATGTAGGCGCTCAAGCGCATGAAGTAGCTGCCCTTTATAAGGGCGAGCAAGATGAGTGGTGCGCCGAAGCGTTGGTGAATGACGAGCTGCTGGTGAGCGCTGGTCAGGTCGTGTAGGCGCCTGGTGCGAAGTGCGAGTGTGATGGCGCTCAATAGCGCACTGTGGAGGAGCTTTAATAGGCTCATACAGGAATCGCGATGGAAGGTCAGCAGGTCTGTTGGATGCATGGTCGTCGTGTCCTTTAAAAAGACGACCATGCACCGAAGGTTGCAGGTGCAGTGATGGAAGATTTGTCTAGAGGCTCCTCTGCGGGGGACTGTATTGAAGACGTTGAACCAAAGAGGCGCCTCCTTACCGCAAGTGAAGGAAAGCCTCTAAGGTGAAGAGGAAGGCGAGCCTACCGACCGTTGCACCCTCTGTGGGCCGTTGGATCAGCAAGCTGACCATCAGGAGTCCTCCGAAGAGGAGTCTCAGTAAGTGAACTTCTCCAAGGGGGAGAAACACTAGCAGGAGAGACTGATGATGAACTTGGTTTCCCCCTAGGAGGATGGTCAGGAACGGGGGAAACTAATTCGCCAGTTACAGTAGAGTTTGGAGTGGCAGAAGAGATGGGTGATGTCCCATAAAACACATCTGACACAAGAACGTCGACAAGTGTCAGATGATCTACCTCTGACGGTGACGACAATTGCTTGACAGAAGCACCCATTCGGATGAACTCGAGCAATACCTCCTTCAAGGCGAACCCGTGAGCCCCGAGGAGGACCAAATCTGAAACACAGAGGTTAGTGACAAGGCCTCCCCCGGGGGGAGAGGTGGTGCTGCTTCGCTAGTGGAAGCAACCTCATCTCGAGACCCGAGGTTGGTCAGAAATAAATTGGTCTACTCTACTACTCGACGGTCTCTCGAAGGAACCGACCGAGTGGGAGCTTTGGAGGAGGTTTGGGCGACTAAAGAAGAGGCCTTGGGTTATTTTCCCATCGAAGTATCCTTCGAAGGAGAAATATCTTGCTTGGACTTCTTCTTCCGCCGTCGTGAAAACCTCTCTCACGGGGAGGAAGACCACTCCCTACACTTGTTGACACTATCCCACCGTTGACCTCTGCAAGAAGGACAAAGGGTGTGAGGATCAGTCTCGACCGCCGACATAAATGTTCCACAGCGGCGGTCAGAGAGTCCAGGGCAACTTCACACACACAGTCAAAGAGAAAAGAAAAAAGCATTAATGGCTGTCAATTGTCGGCAAGGATTAAGAACGGCAACGTCCGTTCACCATCTGAGCCGAAAGCAAAGTGAGCTCAATCACAGGTGTGTTGAGGGGGAGCGGTAGCAAGCTACCCTTCCACCCCCCCCCACCCCCGCTAACTAGCGGTGTGGGTAGCTAACTCTTGTTAAAAATTAATGGCTCGTCACGTCAGCGCCGAAAGTAATACCCCTATTAAATAGTGGGGTTTGTATTCCAGTTACGGAAGATTGGATATTTTTAAACTACCGCAACAATCATTTAACTGTTACTTGGTCTGGGCACTAATTTTTACACTACTAGTAACGATACTGAATCTGTCTAATGGAACTCTGTCTGCTACTAAAATTCAGAATATAATAAAGGCGATAAATACTATAGGAAAACTAACTTCTTTTTAAAACAAAATTTTTTTGCGTAGAATTATTTTAAATTATATGAAAACGTATACCATGGAAACACATAGCAAACCACCACATAAAACGGACACTAAAACAAAACAAATCCCAAATAATAGAATGAATCCATAACATATAATAAGCAATTCTTGTTAGAGCAACTTGGGGAATACTGGAGGTACTTAGAGTACTTCTTTAGTTACATAGAGCCAGTGAATCTAATCTTAAAACAATTTATGACTTTCAAAGAAGACTAAACTTCACTCCAGCAAGTGTATCAAACAAAATAACAGTTCAACCAATGATTACATAGTAGATGTTATGTAATTACCTAAGTGGGAACTACACAAAAATGACAAAATAAATATTGCGTAACATTATTAAGCTCTCATAACATATTCCTCCCCTTAAGAGGAGACATAATGATAACATAATGGACCAGAGTAGAAAATTAGGTGATACACTAGAATTTTTATTTTCAGAAACCAGTCAACATCTGGAAAGCAAGTTAGCAGTAAGGTTTTCTTTATCTTTGATACGCTATATCTCAATTTTATACTGCTGCAGGGCCAAGACACACAGAGTTAACCTCGAATTTTAGTTTTTCATTTTATTTACAAGACTATAGATTTTGGTCATGAAAAACCTTTATACAGAGAGATAAGATTATCTATATATACATCAATTTTTTCAAGCGCATGAAGAATAGCCCAAGCCTCCTTCAATACTGTACTCCAGAAATTTTGATGAGGCTTTAGTTTACTTGAATAAGAAACTGGGTGTGGTATATCATCGTCCCAGTCTGCATGAGAACTGCTTCTATAGCCAAATCACTAGCATCTACTTGGATAACTAACTGCTTGTCGAATTCAGGTGCCTTCAATACAGGAGAAGACTTTAAAAAAAGCCTTTGATAGCCTCAAAGGCACGTTGACAATCTTCTGTCCACATAGTCAATCTTAGGGTTGGTGAGATTAATTAGAGGTGCAGCTGTACTGCCTTCTTGTTTATAGGAGTAGGCAATTCTTTGATGCAAGTAACGTTAGCACCATCGTGACCCAAGTAAGTTACATGACCTTTTCCAATGATAGGTTTTGCAAAGTTGACAGTCAGTCTTGCTTCAATGAGGCGAAAAAACAGTTCCCTCAAGATTTTAATTGTTCTTCCCAAGTACTGGTGTGCACCACGATGTTATCAGTGTAAGCATTTACTCCATCTAAATAAAAAAAAATATTATTTAAATGTTGTAAAGTTGCAACAGCATCTGTCATTCCAAAGGGAAGAAAAATGTATTGAAATAGACTAACATGTGATAAAGTCAGAAGCTTTCTTAGCATTTTCTGTCAAAGGTACTTGATAGTATCCCTTTAATAAATATAAGGTTGTTAAAAATCTGCATTTCCATCATCAATGATGTTGTCAATTCTTGGCAAAGTTTAGGAGTCTTTAACTGTAACAGAATTTAACTTCCGATAATTTGTACAGAGACGAAAAGACTTATCTGGTTTTTGGAAGAGGATGCAGAGTGAGACCCAAGAGCTGTCACTTGGTTCTGCTAACTCATTCCACATAAGAAAATGTCATGTTCCATAGCTTCTTTCTTGTAAGGAGGTATTCTGTATGGTCTCTTGACAGACTGGAGTAGTCCCAGGTTTTAATACCACATCATGTGAAGCCACACTTGAAGGCTGAGGTACGTATGAAAAAAAAGTCATTAAACTCGCCCAACAACTGCAATTTTTCACGCTTGGGATCTGGTAAATACATTACATGTCCCGCAAGATTAAAGAGAGTGTCAGAATTACAAAGTTTAGCTTCTATGGTAGGAAGAATTTCATCATTTGCAATCTCAGTGGCTGTGTTAACGTCCTCACTGGAATTTTCAAAATATCCTTCATAGAATTTCTTCAAGAGATTCATATGAAGTTGCCTATAGTTCTTACGTCTGCCAGGTATGTCTATAATATAATTACAATTACTTTTTTTTTTCTTTAAACTTTGTAGGGATATTCAAACTTAAATTGTAGAAGACACTTCCTAGTAGGTAAAAATAAGAGAACTTCATCTCCCACATTAAAGCTCCGGTCTTCAGACTTTATATTACAGGCCTTTTCCATACTAATCTGACTTTTAGCCATATTTTCTAAAGCAAACTTTTGTGTTTCCGCCAATTTACACTTCAATGGCCTTACATATTCACCCAAAAGTACTTTACTATCCTGATTCTAAAAGCAATCATACATTAACTTCAGTGGCCCTCTCACTTCTTTCCCAAAAAAGCAACTCATTAGGAGGATAACCCAAACTCTCCTGGTAGGCATCACAAACTGTGAAAAGTTCTAATGGAACTCCATCATCCCAGTCCCTCCGTATTTAAGCTATACTTCGTCAGCAAAGATTTAAGGGGTCTGATGGAAGCACTCTAAAGCACCCTGAGATTCTGGATGGTATGTGGTAGATCTGTAATTCTTTATACCCAAAACCTGCATAGCCTGTTAGAAATTTTTAGAGGTGAAGTTAGTCCCCTGATCACTGTGCACTATACCCTGTATATCAAATTTAGATAAGAATTTTACCAACTCATGAACAATAGTCTTTGAAGTTACATTACGTAAGGGAATGGCCTCAGGATAGTTATTACTTGTACACAAAGTCAATAAGAATTGATTCTCCTCCCATATCGTGGGTAATGGACCTGCACAGTGAATCTCTACCTTTGAAAAAGGTTCCTCCATCACTGGTATTGGTTGTAGAGGGACTGTTCTCAACTTTTGGTTAACGAAACAATTAACAATAATGACAATTCCTACAATCCTCAAATAGGTAGTCTCCTATTTCTCTATAAGCTTGTTCCCACCATACATGTGGGTATGTTCTGACGAACTAGGCAGCAGATCCTTTCACTGCTTTGCTCACATCACAATCATCAAAGCTGTCTGCTAAGATTCCTAGATTATAAATAATAGCACAGATAATCTTTGACAAGCTTTTTTGTTCTCGTACTTCTTCCTCAATTTCATTCATGTCATTTTCAATAGTAAGTCATTGTGAGACCAAGTATCATAGTTTTTGCCTGCTTAAGCTTGAAATTATCATTAAGATTATTGTAGATACCAGGGACAAGAGAAGGTATATAATGCTGATGAAGGTACCTCCATCGTGTAGATTCCCCGTATTGTCTGATAAAGACACCTGAAGCCTGGAGAGGTCTATAGGACATGATATAAGCTCTAGGAATTGTTTCCTTCATATGTTCCCAGGGCAAGTGCCTTACCCACTTATGTGGACGAGTTTGCAATGTCCTCATAGATAGTTGTACATCTAATCTTCGTCGCTTTAGAGATTTCAATCATTAATTCTCCTAGCTCGTTCACATTTGATATCTTCTCGATGAGCCTATGCCAGGCCAGTTCAGTTCCAGGAATTGCCTTAATAAGGGTAGATACATTGCCGACATGTACGTAAACGAGCGATTCAACAAACTCTACTACGGCGGCTGCAATCGGTGGTATGTAATACTTAATTGGTACCCTTTTTAGCTCAGTCCCTCCCACTATTCTAGTAGATTTCTTAAATGACATAGAGTAAGGATTCCTTGCTGCTCCAAGGTAAGACTGTGTTGAGTATGTTTGGTTTGAAGATCACAATGGTGTTTGTAAGTTTCACTAACTATGTCTTGAGTCAATCCCATTGCTGCCCACTCAATTGTCATATCCTCAATTTTATCCATCTCTATGTAATTATCTCCCGCGTAATTCATGAGTGATTCCTTGATCACTTCTTGAGGTAGCTCAGACAGTTTACACAACTTGATTGGTTCAACATCAGACTCGGATATCTCATAGAGATCCACTTAAATGCCTGGCTCACTAATAGGTTTACTACAGTAACAAGCAGTTGTAATGGCCCAGCTTCTCTTCGGACACTTTACCTTCTTTCCATATTCTAGTGCATGACTACAAGTCGTTGACCATCCATACATATACATGAAGAAAGTTAATTAGGAAATGTTCATTTGAACTTACCATAGTTTGATGGCTGTTAGTGTCCAACAAATTGCTGAGAAATAGGAGACTACCAATTTGAGGATTGTAGGAATTGTCATTATTGTTAATTGCTTCTTAACCCAAAAGTTGAGAATAGTCCTTCTACAAACAATTCCAGTGATTGGGGGGGGAGGGGGGCAAGCCAGCCTCAACTTGATGCTGGTCCCAAGCCTGGGTAAATTGGGAGGGTTGGCAGCAGGAAAGGCATCCGGCTATGAAAAATTAGCCAAAACAACTATGGTCAGTGAGTATAATCAGAATGAAAATAATGCTAGGGTGTTCCCTTAAGCGACGCGTTGGGACTTCACCTGATCCTTCCGAAAAATCGGTAATGGCTACCCAGTCATGGCCGGGCTGAGTTAAAGAGGCAAGCTCAAAGGAAAATATCTGAGGAGAGGATGAGAGAAGCAACTCTGGATGTGGGGGCAATTATTATTATTATTATTATTATTAATTGCTAAGCTACAACCCTAGATGGAAAAGCAAGATGCTATAAGACCGGGGGCCCCAACAAGGAAAATAGCCCAGTGAGGAAAGGAAAAAATAAAAATAAAATATTCTTGGAATAGCAACAACTAAAATAAATATTTCCAATATAAACTATAAATGCTTTAACAAAACAAGAGGAAGAGAAATTAGATAGAATAGTGTGCCCGAGTGTACCCTCAAGCAAGAGAACTCTAACCCTAGACAGTGGAAGACCATGGTACAGAGGCTATGGCACTACCCAAGACTAGAGAACAATGGTTTGATTTTGGAGTGTCCTTCTCCTAGAAGAGCTGCTTACCATAGCTAAAGAGTCTCTTCTACCCTTACCAAGAGGAAAGTACTCACTGAACAATTAATGTACAGTAGTTAACCCCTTGAGTGAAGAAAAATTGTTTGGTAATCTGTTAGTGTTGTCAGGTGTATGAGGACAGAGGAGAATCTGTAAAAAATAGGCCAGACTATTCGGTGTATGGGTAGGCAAAGGGAAATAACCGTGACTAGAGAGAACGACCCAGTTTAGTACTGTCTGGCCAGTCAAAGGACCCCATAACTCGCTAGCGGTAGTATCTCAACGGGTGGCTGGTTCCCTGGTCAACCTACTACCTCTGACTGTAAAAGGACGAGAGTTGGATGACCTCATGGTGAGAAGGAAAATTTCCTCCATTGGTGCTATGAGGGGAAAGTGTCTCTTCGTGTGGTTCCCTAGGTGACGGGAGATTTTCGTCCGAAAGGATTGGAGAGTTAGTCTGAGGAACAGGGGGAACTTGCCTTGATGGTCTATTTGGAGTCAGTTTCTCCCTCGGGGAAGTGACCGCGTCCGAAAGTCCTCTTTTCCTCTTCAAAGGGGTAGAGGAAGTCATGGTTCCATGCCTTAGATCAGACAGGACAGACTTGTAAGCTTTGGTTATGTACAGGTATCTGATCAAGGCATTGAACCAGGGGTGCTGGCTGACAGATGCACTATCAGACAAACCCCCATAAGGGATAGGGACTGAAGGTTCCCTGGGAGGAGTTACTGGAATAGGTGGGTTCATCTTAGAATGTAGCTTTGGGATCCTGAACCCCTCTGCATGTTTCCCTTCTCCTACAATGCGCGATGGTATGCGCTTGTGGGGAGGGGAATGAGGCGATGGCGACCTTGCC
Organism: Palaemon carinicauda; assembly: GCF_036898095.1. Lineage (NCBI taxonomy): Eukaryota > Metazoa > Arthropoda > Malacostraca > Decapoda > Palaemonidae > Palaemon > Palaemon carinicauda. The sequence goes on from NC_090738.1 coordinate 48,298,401, forward strand.
GTATGACGTGCCTGTTGGTGTGCTTGCTCGCGTGCGGGAGAATATTGACATTTGCGCGAGGGAGAATAATGGAGCTCACGCTAGGGAGATTATAGGTGCTCACGCCCGTGCGCGAGACTGTTGCCGCCCGTGCGCGAGACTGTTGCCGCCCGTGCGCGCAGGAGGATCATGATGGGCGTGCGGGAGAGTATTGGCACGTGTCCGTAGGAGAGAGCGCGCGCGAGTAGGAGAATAATTGCATGTGGGTGTGCAGTAGAATCTTGATGAGCGCCCGGGCGCGCGTCTGTTGAAGAGAGAGGGGCCGTGCGCGCATGGCTCGCGCAGGAGAAAGATGTCGCACAGGTGAGTGCACATGGTTTGGTGAGCGATGGCGAGCAGGTGAGGGCAACAAGATTGTTGCCTCACCTACGAACTTGCACGCAAGAGAGTAATGTCACGCAGGTTTTGCCTGGCACGTCGGTTGGCGGGCAAGATGGCGCACAGGAGAGCGCGGGAGTACAGGTGATGTGGGGCGCAGGAGAGCGCTGGTGCCCGGGAGAGCGCTGGCGTGCCGGAGAGCGCTTTTTCGCAGGAGAACGTTGGCGTGCAGGTAGTGCTGGCGCGAAGGAGATCGTGGGCGCATGAGCACAGAGCGCATAGGTGAAAGAGAGCGCAAGTGCGCTGTGGTATGCTGGCGCGTAGGCTACCCTGAGCGTGTTTGCGCAGGGTGCGCACGTAATCGTGGGTGTGTGCACATGGCGCCCAGGAGAGCGCTTATGATCATGATGGCGCGTAAGCGGATGTAGGCGCTCAAGCGCATGAAGTAGCTGCCCTTTATAAGGGCGAGCAAGATGAGTGGTGCGCCGAAGCGTTGGTGAATGACGAGCTGCTGGTGAGCGCTGGTCAGGTCGTGTAGGCGCCTGGTGCGAAGTGCGAGTGTGATGGCGCTCAATAGCGCACTGTGGAGGAGCTTTAATAGGCTCATACAGGAATCGCGATGGAAGGTCAGCAGGTCTGTTGGATGCATGGTCGTCGTGTCCTTTAAAAAGACGACCATGCACCGAAGGTTGCAGGTGCAGTGATGGAAGATTTGTCTAGAGGCTCCTCTGCGGGGGACTGTATTGAAGACGTTGAACCAAAGAGGCGCCTCCTTACCGCAAGTGAAGGAAAGCCTCTAAGGTGAAGAGGAAGGCGAGCCTACCGACCGTTGCACCCTCTGTGGGCCGTTGGATCAGCAAGCTGACCATCAGGAGTCCTCCGAAGAGGAGTCTCAGTAAGTGAACTTCTCCAAGGGGGAGAAACACTAGCAGGAGAGACTGATGATGAACTTGGTTTCCCCCTAGGAGGATGGTCAGGAACGGGGGAAACTAATTCGCCAGTTACAGTAGAGTTTGGAGTGGCAGAAGAGATGGGTGATGTCCCATAAAACACATCTGACACAAGAACGTCGACAAGTGTCAGATGATCTACCTCTGACGGTGACGACAATTGCTTGACAGAAGCACCCATTCGGATGAACTCGAGCAATACCTCCTTCAAGGCGAACCCGTGAGCCCCGAGGAGGACCAAATCTGAAACACAGAGGTTAGTGACAAGGCCTCCCCCGGGGGGAGAGGTGGTGCTGCTTCGCTAGTGGAAGCAACCTCATCTCGAGACCCGAGGTTGGTCAGAAATAAATTGGTCTACTCTACTACTCGACGGTCTCTCGAAGGAACCGACCGAGTGGGAGCTTTGGAGGAGGTTTGGGCGACTAAAGAAGAGGCCTTGGGTTATTTTCCCATCGAAGTATCCTTCGAAGGAGAAATATCTTGCTTGGACTTCTTCTTCCGCCGTCGTGAAAACCTCTCTCACGGGGAGGAAGACCACTCCCTACACTTGTTGACACTATCCCACCGTTGACCTCTGCAAGAAGGACAAAGGGTGTGAGGATCAGTCTCGACCGCCGACATAAATGTTCCACAGCGGCGGTCAGAGAGTCCAGGGCAACTTCACACACACAGTCAAAGAGAAAAGAAAAAAGCATTAATGGCTGTCAATTGTCGGCAAGGATTAAGAACGGCAACGTCCGTTCACCATCTGAGCCGAAAGCAAAGTGAGCTCAATCACAGGTGTGTTGAGGGGGAGCGGTAGCAAGCTACCCTTCCACCCCCCCCCACCCCCGCTAACTAGCGGTGTGGGTAGCTAACTCTTGTTAAAAATTAATGGCTCGTCACGTCAGCGCCGAAAGTAATACCCCTATTAAATAGTGGGGTTTGTATTCCAGTTACGGAAGATTGGATATTTTTAAACTACCGCAACAATCATTTAACTGTTACTTGGTCTGGGCACTAATTTTTACACTACTAGTAACGATACTGAATCTGTCTAATGGAACTCTGTCTGCTACTAAAATTCAGAATATAATAAAGGCGATAAATACTATAGGAAAACTAACTTCTTTTTAAAACAAAATTTTTTTGCGTAGAATTATTTTAAATTATATGAAAACGTATACCATGGAAACACATAGCAAACCACCACATAAAACGGACACTAAAACAAAACAAATCCCAAATAATAGAATGAATCCATAACATATAATAAGCAATTCTTGTTAGAGCAACTTGGGGAATACTGGAGGTACTTAGAGTACTTCTTTAGTTACATAGAGCCAGTGAATCTAATCTTAAAACAATTTATGACTTTCAAAGAAGACTAAACTTCACTCCAGCAAGTGTATCAAACAAAATAACAGTTCAACCAATGATTACATAGTAGATGTTATGTAATTACCTAAGTGGGAACTACACAAAAATGACAAAATAAATATTGCGTAACATTATTAAGCTCTCATAACATATTCCTCCCCTTAAGAGGAGACATAATGATAACATAATGGACCAGAGTAGAAAATTAGGTGATACACTAGAATTTTTATTTTCAGAAACCAGTCAACATCTGGAAAGCAAGTTAGCAGTAAGGTTTTCTTTATCTTTGATACGCTATATCTCAATTTTATACTGCTGCAGGGCCAAGACACACAGAGTTAACCTCGAATTTTAGTTTTTCATTTTATTTACAAGACTATAGATTTTGGTCATGAAAAACCTTTATACAGAGAGATAAGATTATCTATATATACATCAATTTTTTCAAGCGCATGAAGAATAGCCCAAGCCTCCTTCAATACTGTACTCCAGAAATTTTGATGAGGCTTTAGTTTACTTGAATAAGAAACTGGGTGTGGTATATCATCGTCCCAGTCTGCATGAGAACTGCTTCTATAGCCAAATCACTAGCATCTACTTGGATAACTAACTGCTTGTCGAATTCAGGTGCCTTCAATACAGGAGAAGACTTTAAAAAAAGCCTTTGATAGCCTCAAAGGCACGTTGACAATCTTCTGTCCACATAGTCAATCTTAGGGTTGGTGAGATTAATTAGAGGTGCAGCTGTACTGCCTTCTTGTTTATAGGAGTAGGCAATTCTTTGATGCAAGTAACGTTAGCACCATCGTGACCCAAGTAAGTTACATGACCTTTTCCAATGATAGGTTTTGCAAAGTTGACAGTCAGTCTTGCTTCAATGAGGCGAAAAAACAGTTCCCTCAAGATTTTAATTGTTCTTCCCAAGTACTGGTGTGCACCACGATGTTATCAGTGTAAGCATTTACTCCATCTAAATAAAAAAAAATATTATTTAAATGTTGTAAAGTTGCAACAGCATCTGTCATTCCAAAGGGAAGAAAAATGTATTGAAATAGACTAACATGTGATAAAGTCAGAAGCTTTCTTAGCATTTTCTGTCAAAGGTACTTGATAGTATCCCTTTAATAAATATAAGGTTGTTAAAAATCTGCATTTCCATCATCAATGATGTTGTCAATTCTTGGCAAAGTTTAGGAGTCTTTAACTGTAACAGAATTTAACTTCCGATAATTTGTACAGAGACGAAAAGACTTATCTGGTTTTTGGAAGAGGATGCAGAGTGAGACCCAAGAGCTGTCACTTGGTTCTGCTAACTCATTCCACATAAGAAAATGTCATGTTCCATAGCTTCTTTCTTGTAAGGAGGTATTCTGTATGGTCTCTTGACAGACTGGAGTAGTCCCAGGTTTTAATACCACATCATGTGAAGCCACACTTGAAGGCTGAGGTACGTATGAAAAAAAAGTCATTAAACTCGCCCAACAACTGCAATTTTTCACGCTTGGGATCTGGTAAATACATTACATGTCCCGCAAGATTAAAGAGAGTGTCAGAATTACAAAGTTTAGCTTCTATGGTAGGAAGAATTTCATCATTTGCAATCTCAGTGGCTGTGTTAACGTCCTCACTGGAATTTTCAAAATATCCTTCATAGAATTTCTTCAAGAGATTCATATGAAGTTGCCTATAGTTCTTACGTCTGCCAGGTATGTCTATAATATAATTACAATTACTTTTTTTTTTCTTTAAACTTTGTAGGGATATTCAAACTTAAATTGTAGAAGACACTTCCTAGTAGGTAAAAATAAGAGAACTTCATCTCCCACATTAAAGCTCCGGTCTTCAGACTTTATATTACAGGCCTTTTCCATACTAATCTGACTTTTAGCCATATTTTCTAAAGCAAACTTTTGTGTTTCCGCCAATTTACACTTCAATGGCCTTACATATTCACCCAAAAGTACTTTACTATCCTGATTCTAAAAGCAATCATACATTAACTTCAGTGGCCCTCTCACTTCTTTCCCAAAAAAGCAACTCATTAGGAGGATAACCCAAACTCTCCTGGTAGGCATCACAAACTGTGAAAAGTTCTAATGGAACTCCATCATCCCAGTCCCTCCGTATTTAAGCTATACTTCGTCAGCAAAGATTTAAGGGGTCTGATGGAAGCACTCTAAAGCACCCTGAGATTCTGGATGGTATGTGGTAGATCTGTAATTCTTTATACCCAAAACCTGCATAGCCTGTTAGAAATTTTTAGAGGTGAAGTTAGTCCCCTGATCACTGTGCACTATACCCTGTATATCAAATTTAGATAAGAATTTTACCAACTCATGAACAATAGTCTTTGAAGTTACATTACGTAAGGGAATGGCCTCAGGATAGTTATTACTTGTACACAAAGTCAATAAGAATTGATTCTCCTCCCATATCGTGGGTAATGGACCTGCACAGTGAATCTCTACCTTTGAAAAAGGTTCCTCCATCACTGGTATTGGTTGTAGAGGGACTGTTCTCAACTTTTGGTTAACGAAACAATTAACAATAATGACAATTCCTACAATCCTCAAATAGGTAGTCTCCTATTTCTCTATAAGCTTGTTCCCACCATACATGTGGGTATGTTCTGACGAACTAGGCAGCAGATCCTTTCACTGCTTTGCTCACATCACAATCATCAAAGCTGTCTGCTAAGATTCCTAGATTATAAATAATAGCACAGATAATCTTTGACAAGCTTTTTTGTTCTCGTACTTCTTCCTCAATTTCATTCATGTCATTTTCAATAGTAAGTCATTGTGAGACCAAGTATCATAGTTTTTGCCTGCTTAAGCTTGAAATTATCATTAAGATTATTGTAGATACCAGGGACAAGAGAAGGTATATAATGCTGATGAAGGTACCTCCATCGTGTAGATTCCCCGTATTGTCTGATAAAGACACCTGAAGCCTGGAGAGGTCTATAGGACATGATATAAGCTCTAGGAATTGTTTCCTTCATATGTTCCCAGGGCAAGTGCCTTACCCACTTATGTGGACGAGTTTGCAATGTCCTCATAGATAGTTGTACATCTAATCTTCGTCGCTTTAGAGATTTCAATCATTAATTCTCCTAGCTCGTTCACATTTGATATCTTCTCGATGAGCCTATGCCAGGCCAGTTCAGTTCCAGGAATTGCCTTAATAAGGGTAGATACATTGCCGACATGTACGTAAACGAGCGATTCAACAAACTCTACTACGGCGGCTGCAATCGGTGGTATGTAATACTTAATTGGTACCCTTTTTAGCTCAGTCCCTCCCACTATTCTAGTAGATTTCTTAAATGACATAGAGTAAGGATTCCTTGCTGCTCCAAGGTAAGACTGTGTTGAGTATGTTTGGTTTGAAGATCACAATGGTGTTTGTAAGTTTCACTAACTATGTCTTGAGTCAATCCCATTGCTGCCCACTCAATTGTCATATCCTCAATTTTATCCATCTCTATGTAATTATCTCCCGCGTAATTCATGAGTGATTCCTTGATCACTTCTTGAGGTAGCTCAGACAGTTTACACAACTTGATTGGTTCAACATCAGACTCGGATATCTCATAGAGATCCACTTAAATGCCTGGCTCACTAATAGGTTTACTACAGTAACAAGCAGTTGTAATGGCCCAGCTTCTCTTCGGACACTTTACCTTCTTTCCATATTCTAGTGCATGACTACAAGTCGTTGACCATCCATACATATACATGAAGAAAGTTAATTAGGAAATGTTCATTTGAACTTACCATAGTTTGATGGCTGTTAGTGTCCAACAAATTGCTGAGAAATAGGAGACTACCAATTTGAGGATTGTAGGAATTGTCATTATTGTTAATTGCTTCTTAACCCAAAAGTTGAGAATAGTCCTTCTACAAACAATTCCAGTGATTGGGGGGGGAGGGGGGCAAGCCAGCCTCAACTTGATGCTGGTCCCAAGCCTGGGTAAATTGGGAGGGTTGGCAGCAGGAAAGGCATCCGGCTATGAAAAATTAGCCAAAACAACTATGGTCAGTGAGTATAATCAGAATGAAAATAATGCTAGGGTGTTCCCTTAAGCGACGCGTTGGGACTTCACCTGATCCTTCCGAAAAATCGGTAATGGCTACCCAGTCATGGCCGGGCTGAGTTAAAGAGGCAAGCTCAAAGGAAAATATCTGAGGAGAGGATGAGAGAAGCAACTCTGGATGTGGGGGCAATTATTATTATTATTATTATTATTAATTGCTAAGCTACAACCCTAGATGGAAAAGCAAGATGCTATAAGACCGGGGGCCCCAACAAGGAAAATAGCCCAGTGAGGAAAGGAAAAAATAAAAATAAAATATTCTTGGAATAGCAACAACTAAAATAAATATTTCCAATATAAACTATAAATGCTTTAACAAAACAAGAGGAAGAGAAATTAGATAGAATAGTGTGCCCGAGTGTACCCTCAAGCAAGAGAACTCTAACCCTAGACAGTGGAAGACCATGGTACAGAGGCTATGGCACTACCCAAGACTAGAGAACAATGGTTTGATTTTGGAGTGTCCTTCTCCTAGAAGAGCTGCTTACCATAGCTAAAGAGTCTCTTCTACCCTTACCAAGAGGAAAGTACTCACTGAACAATTAATGTACAGTAGTTAACCCCTTGAGTGAAGAAAAATTGTTTGGTAATCTGTTAGTGTTGTCAGGTGTATGAGGACAGAGGAGAATCTGTAAAAAATAGGCCAGACTATTCGGTGTATGGGTAGGCAAAGGGAAATAACCGTGACTAGAGAGAACGACCCAGTTTAGTACTGTCTGGCCAGTCAAAGGACCCCATAACTCGCTAGCGGTAGTATCTCAACGGGTGGCTGGTTCCCTGGTCAACCTACTACCTCTGACTGTAAAAGGACGAGAGTTGGATGACCTCATGGTGAGAAGGAAGATTTCCTCCATTGGTGCTATGAGGGGAAAGTGTCTCTTCGTGTGGTTCCCTAGGTGACGGGAGATTTTCGTCCGAAAGGATTGGAGAGTTAGTCTGAGGAACAGGGGGAACTTGCCTTGATGGTCTATTTGGAGTCAGTTTCTCCCTCGGGGAAGTGACCGCGTCCGAAAGTCCTCTTTTCCTCTTCAAAGGGGTAGAGGAAGTCATGGTTCCATGCCTTAGATCAGACAGGACAGACTTGTAAGCTTTGGTTATGTACAGGTATCTGATCAAGGCATTGAACCAGGGGTGCTGGCTGACAGATGCACTATCAGACAAACCCCCATAAGGGATAGGGACTGAAGGTTCCCTGGGAGGAGTTACTGGAATAGGTGGGTTCATCTTAGAATGTAGCTTTGGGATCCTGAACCCCTCTGCATGTTTCCCTTCTCCTACAATGCGCGATGGTATGCGCTTGTGGGGAGGGGAATGAGGCGATGGCGACCTTGCCGTATGACGTGCCTGTTGGTGTGCTTGCTCGCGTGCGGGAGAATATTGACATTTGCGCGAGGGAGAATAATGGAGCTCACGCTAGGGAGATTATAGGTGCTCACGCCCGTGCGCGAGACTGTTGCCGCCCGTGCGCGAGACTGTTGCCGCCCGTGCGCGCAGGAGGATCATGATGGGCGTGCGGGAGAGTATTGGCACGTGTCCGTAGGAGAGAGCGCGCGCGAGTAGGAGAATAATTGCATGTGGGTGTGCAGTAGAATCTTGATGAGCGCCCGGGCGCGCGTCTGTTGAAGAGAGAGGGGCCGTGCGCGCATGGCTCGCGCAGGAGAAAGATGTCGCACAGGTGAGTGCACATGGTTTGGTGAGCGATGGCGAGCAGGTGAGGGCAACAAGATTGTTGCCTCACCTACGAACTTGCACGCAAGAGAGTAATGTCACGCAGGTTTTGCCTGGCACGTCGGTTGGCGGGCAAGATGGCGCACAGGAGAGCGCGGGAGTACAGGTGATGTGGGGCGCAGGAGAGCGCTGGTGCCCGGGAGAGCGCTGGCGTGCCGGAGAGCGCTTTTTCGCAGGAGAACGTTGGCGTGCAGGTAGTGCTGGCGCGAAGGAGATCGTGGGCGCATGAGCACAGAGCGCATAGGTGAAAGAGAGCGCAAGTGCGCTGTGGTATGCTGGCGCGTAGGCTACCCTGAGCGTGTTTGCGCAGGGTGCGCACGTAATCGTGGGTGTGTGCACATGGCGCCCAGGAGAGCGCTTATGATCATGATGGCGCGTAAGCGGATGTAGGCGCTCAAGCGCATGAAGTAGCTGCCCTTTATAAGGGCGAGCAAGATGAGTGGTGCGCCGAAGCGTTGGTGAATGACGAGCTGCTGGTGAGCGCTGGTCAGGTCGTGTAGGCGCCTGGTGCGAAGTGCGAGTGTGATGGCGCTCAATAGCGCACTGTGGAGGAGCTTTAATAGGCTCATACAGGAATCGCGATGGAAGGTCAGCAGGTCTGTTGGATGCATGGTCGTCGTGTCCTTTAAAAAGACGACCATGCACCGAAGGTTGCAGGTGCAGTGATGGAAGATTTGTCTAGAGGCTCCTCTGCGGGGGACTGTATTGAAGACGTTGAACCAAAGAGGCGCCTCCTTACCGCAAGTGAAGGAAAGCCTCTAAGGTGAAGAGGAAGGCGAGCCTACCGACCGTTGCACCCTCTGTGGGCCGTTGGATCAGCAAGCTGACCATCAGGAGTCCTCCGAAGAGGAGTCTCAGTAAGTGAACTTCTCCAAGGGGGAGAAACACTAGCAGGAGAGACTGATGATGAACTTGGTTTCCCCCTAGGAGGATGGTCAGGAACGGGGGAAACTAATTCGCCAGTTACAGTAGAGTTTGGAGTGGCAGAAGAGATGGGTGATGTCCCATAAAACACATCTGACACAAGAACGTCGACAAGTGTCAGATGATCTACCTCTGACGGTGACGACAATTGCTTGACAGAAGCACCCATTCGGATGAACTCGAGCAATACCTCCTTCAAGGCGAACCCGTGAGCCCCGAGGAGGACCAAATCTGAAACACAGAGGTTAGTGACAAGGCCTCCCCCGGGGGGAGAGGTGGTGCTGCTTCGCTAGTGGAAGCAACCTCATCTCGAGACCCGAGGTTGGTCAGAAATAAATTGGTCTACTCTACTACTCGACGGTCTCTCGAAGGAACCGACCGAGTGGGAGCTTTGGAGGAGGTTTGGGCGACTAAAGAAGAGGCCTTGGGTTATTTTCCCATCGAAGTATCCTTCGAAGGAGAAATATCTTGCTTGGACTTCTTCTTCCGCCGTCGTGAAAACCTCTCTCACGGGGAGGAAGACCACTCCCTACACTTGTTGACACTATCCCACCGTTGACCTCTGCAAGAAGGACAAAGGGTGTGAGGATCAGTCTCGACCGCCGACATAAATGTTCCACAGCGGCGGTCAGAGAGTCCAGGGCAACTTCACACACACAGTCAAAGAGAAAAGAAAAAAGCATTAATGGCTGTCAATTGTCGGCAAGGATTAAGAACGGCAACGTCCGTTCACCATCTGAGCCGAAAGCAAAGTGAGCTCAATCACAGGTGTGTTGAGGGGGAGCGGTAGCAAGCTACCCTTCCACCCCCCCCCACCCCCGCTAACTAGCGGTGTGGGTAGCTAACTCTTGTTAAAAATTAATGGCTCGTCACGTCAGCGCCGAAAGTAATACCCCTATTAAATAGTGGGGTTTGTATTCCAGTTACGGAAGATTGGATATTTTTAAACTACCGCAACAATCATTTAACTGTTACTTGGTCTGGGCACTAATTTTTACACTACTAGTAACGATACTGAATCTGTCTAATGGAACTCTGTCTGCTACTAAAATTCAGAATATAATAAAGGCGATAAATACTATAGGAAAACTAACTTCTTTTTAAAACAAAATTTTTTTGCGTAGAATTATTTTAAATTATATGAAAACGTATACCATGGAAACACATAGCAAACCACCACATAAAACGGACACTAAAACAAAACAAATCCCAAATAATAGAATGAATCCATAACATATAATAAGCAATTCTTGTTAGAGCAACTTGGGGAATACTGGAGGTACTTAGAGTACTTCTTTAGTTACATAGAGCCAGTGAATCTAATCTTAAAACAATTTATGACTTTCAAAGAAGACTAAACTTCACTCCAGCAAGTGTATCAAACAAAATAACAGTTCAACCAATGATTACATAGTAGATGTTATGTAATTACCTAAGTGGGAACTACACAAAAATGACAAAATAAATATTGCGTAACATTATTAAGCTCTCATAACATATTCCTCCCCTTAAGAGGAGACATAATGATAACATAATGGACCAGAGTAGAAAATTAGGTGATACACTAGAATTTTTATTTTCAGAAACCAGTCAACATCTGGAAAGCAAGTTAGCAGTAAGGTTTTCTTTATCTTTGATACGCTATATCTCAATTTTATACTGCTGCAGGGCCAAGACACACAGAGTTAACCTCGAATTTTAGTTTTTCATTTTATTTACAAGACTATAGATTTTGGTCATGAAAAACCTTTATACAGAGAGATAAGATTATCTATATATACATCAATTTTTTCAAGCGCATGAAGAATAGCCCAAGCCTCCTTCAATACTGTACTCCAGAAATTTTGATGAGGCTTTAGTTTACTTGAATAAGAAACTGGGTGTGGTATATCATCGTCCCAGTCTGCATGAGAACTGCTTCTATAGCCAAATCACTAGCATCTACTTGGATAACTAACTGCTTGTCGAATTCAGGTGCCTTCAATACAGGAGAAGACTTTAAAAAAAGCCTTTGATAGCCTCAAAGGCACGTTGACAATCTTCTGTCCACATAGTCAATCTTAGGGTTGGTGAGATTAATTAGAGGTGCAGCTGTACTGCCTTCTTGTTTATAGGAGTAGGCAATTCTTTGATGCAAGTAACGTTAGCACCATCGTGACCCAAGTAAGTTACATGACCTTTTCCAATGATAGGTTTTGCAAAGTTGACAGTCAGTCTTGCTTCAATGAGGCGAAAAAACAGTTCCCTCAAGATTTTAATTGTTCTTCCCAAGTACTGGTGTGCACCACGATGTTATCAGTGTAAGCATTTACTCCATCTAAATAAAAAAAAATATTATTTAAATGTTGTAAAGTTGCAACAGCATCTGTCATTCCAAAGGGAAGAAAAATGTATTGAAATAGACTAACATGTGATAAAGTCAGAAGCTTTCTTAGCATTTTCTGTCAAAGGTACTTGATAGTATCCCTTTAATAAATATAAGGTTGTTAAAAATCTGCATTTCCATCATCAATGATGTTGTCAATTCTTGGCAAAGTTTAGGAGTCTTTAACTGTAACAGAATTTAACTTCCGATAATTTGTACAGAGACGAAAAGACTTATCTGGTTTTTGGAAGAGGATGCAGAGTGAGACCCAAGAGCTGTCACTTGGTTCTGCTAACTCATTCCACATAAGAAAATGTCATGTTCCATAGCTTCTTTCTTGTAAGGAGGTATTCTGTATGGTCTCTTGACAGACTGGAGTAGTCCCAGGTTTTAATACCACATCATGTGAAGCCACACTTGAAGGCTGAGGTACGTATGAAAAAAAAGTCATTAAACTCGCCCAACAACTGCAATTTTTCACGCTTGGGATCTGGTAAATACATTACATGTCCCGCAAGATTAAAGAGAGTGTCAGAATTACAAAGTTTAGCTTCTATGGTAGGAAGAATTTCATCATTTGCAATCTCAGTGGCTGTGTTAACGTCCTCACTGGAATTTTCAAAATATCCTTCATAGAATTTCTTCAAGAGATTCATATGAAGTTGCCTATAGTTCTTACGTCTGCCAGGTATGTCTATAATATAATTACAATTACTTTTTTTTTTCTTTAAACTTTGTAGGGATATTCAAACTTAAATTGTAGAAGACACTTCCTAGTAGGTAAAAATAAGAGAACTTCATCTCCCACATTAAAGCTCCGGTCTTCAGACTTTATATTACAGGCCTTTTCCATACTAATCTGACTTTTAGCCATATTTTCTAAAGCAAACTTTTGTGTTTCCGCCAATTTACACTTCAATGGCCTTACATATTCACCCAAAAGTACTTTACTATCCTGATTCTAAAAGCAATCATACATTAACTTCAGTGGCCCTCTCACTTCTTTCCCAAAAAAGCAACTCATTAGGAGGATAACCCAAACTCTCCTGGTAGGCATCACAAACTGTGAAAAGTTCTAATGGAACTCCATCATCCCAGTCCCTCCGTATTTAAGCTATACTTCGTCAGCAAAGATTTAAGGGGTCTGATGGAAGCACTCTAAAGCACCCTGAGATTCTGGATGGTATGTGGTAGATCTGTAATTCTTTATACCCAAAACCTGCATAGCCTGTTAGAAATTTTTAGAGGTGAAGTTAGTCCCCTGATCACTGTGCACTATACCCTGTATATCAAATTTAGATAAGAATTTTACCAACTCATGAACAATAGTCTTTGAAGTTACATTACGTAAGGGAATGGCCTCAGGATAGTTATTACTTGTACACAAAGTCAATAAGAATTGATTCTCCTCCCATATCGTGGGTAATGGACCTGCACAGTGAATCTCTACCTTTGAAAAAGGTTCCTCCATCACTGGTATTGGTTGTAGAGGGACTGTTCTCAACTTTTGGTTAACGAAACAATTAACAATAATGACAATTCCTACAATCCTCAAATAGGTAGTCTCCTATTTCTCTATAAGCTTGTTCCCACCATACATGTGGGTATGTTCTGACGAACTAGGCAGCAGATCCTTTCACTGCTTTGCTCACATCACAATCATCAAAGCTGTCTGCTAAGATTCCTAGATTATAAATAATAGCACAGATAATCTTTGACAAGCTTTTTTGTTCTCGTACTTCTTCCTCAATTTCATTCATGTCATTTTCAATAGTAAGTCATTGTGAGACCAAGTATCATAGTTTTTGCCTGCTTAAGCTTGAAATTATCATTAAGATTATTGTAGATACCAGGGACAAGAGAAGGTATATAATGCTGATGAAGGTACCTCCATCGTGTAGATTCCCCGTATTGTCTGATAAAGACACCTGAAGCCTGGAGAGGTCTATAGGACATGATATAAGCTCTAGGAATTGTTTCCTTCATATGTTCCCAGGGCAAGTGCCTTACCCACTTATGTGGACGAGTTTGCAATGTCCTCATAGATAGTTGTACATCTAATCTTCGTCGCTTTAGAGATTTCAATCATTAATTCTCCTAGCTCGTTCACATTTGATATCTTCTCGATGAGCCTATGCCAGGCCAGTTCAGTTCCAGGAATTGCCTTAATAAGGGTAGATACATTGCCGACATGTACGTAAACGAGCGATTCAACAAACTCTACTACGGCGGCTGCAATCGGTGGTATGTAATACTTAATTGGTACCCTTTTTAGCTCAGTCCCTCCCACTATTCTAGTAGATTTCTTAAATGACATAGAGTAAGGATTCCTTGCTGCTCCAAGGTAAGACTGTGTTGAGTATGTTTGGTTTGAAGATCACAATGGTGTTTGTAAGTTTCACTAACTATGTCTTGAGTCAATCCCATTGCTGCCCACTCAATTGTCATATCCTCAATTTTATCCATCTCTATGTAATTATCTCCCGCGTAATTCATGAGTGATTCCTTGATCACTTCTTGAGGTAGCTCAGACAGTTTACACAACTTGATTGGTTCAACATCAGACTCGGATATCTCATAGAGATCCACTTAAATGCCTGGCTCACTAATAGGTTTACTACAGTAACAAGCAGTTGTAATGGCCCAGCTTCTCTTCGGACACTTTACCTTCTTTCCATATTCTAGTGCATGACTACAAGTCGTTGACCATCCATACATATACATGAAGAAAGTTAATTAGGAAATGTTCATTTGAACTTACCATAGTTTGATGGCTGTTAGTGTCCAACAAATTGCTGAGAAATAGGAGACTACCAATTTGAGGATTGTAGGAATTGTCATTATTGTTAATTGCTTCTTAACCCAAAAGTTGAGAATAGTCCCTCTACAACCAATACCAGTGGAGGGGAGGACGTTAAGCCAGCCTCAACTTGGCGCCGGTCCCAAGCCCGGGTAATTGGAGAGTGTTGGCGGCAGGAAAGGCATCCGGCTATGAAAAATTATCCCAAACAACTATGGTCAGTGAGTATAATCAGAATGAAAATAATGCTAGGGCGTTCCCTTAAGCGACGCATTGGGACCTTGCCTGATCCCTCAAAAAAAATCGGCAAGGGCTACCCAGTCATGGGCGGGCTGAGTTAAAGAGGCAAGCTCGGAGGAAAATATGTGAGGAGAGGATGAGAGTAGCAACTCTGAATGTGGGGGCAATGACTGTAATAGGGCGAGAGCTGGTTGACCTCATGGTGATAAGGAAGATTCGAATGCTGTTGTGCAAGAAATCAGGTGGAAAGGAAATAACGCAAGAGAACTAGGTGAAGGTTGTAAATTATATTACAGTGGAGCAAATATGGAAGGAAGTTTCGAAAAATACTCCTATAGTGTTCAGTGTTTAGCTTTGTAAGCCTTACAAACCGCTTCTGATAATTTTATCATCAGAATTTTGTTGAATAGTTAAAGCCAAATAGATAGTTTGTCCTTTACTTTTTAAAACACCGTGAACTAATCCATGCCTCTATGGGCCACTTATGAATTTCTGCCATTTTCTCAAAATACAAAAAAAAATTCCTTCGGATCCTTCTCAAATTCAAAAACTAATTTCCCACATTTAGTAACGTCAAAATTACTTCCGGCAGCATCATTTAATTTTCCGAACAATAAGCCTAATGCGCTCTGTTTTTCAAGCAGTTCTAGTTGAAACTTCCTTCCCTGTTCTCTATCTTTTCTTTCAGCTTCGTGCTCTTTACTTTCCCTTTCAGCTTCGCAGTCTTTATATTCTAATACTTGTCTTTTTAAAGCAATGCTCTCTAATTCCTCTTCTATTAATTCCAAAGCAGATTCTCCCAATATTTATTCCTCTATCAAATGGCATACTACCTCATCCGCAATTTACCCTTACGTAAATAACTCATATTAACACCATAATATACTGCTAAATTAATCCAGTTATCTTTAAGCACAACACTTTCTGTCAAAATATCCATGGAATGGGAAGAAACAAATCTAGTCAAGTTAAACATGACAAATTCATAGATAATTTGTATTTTTCCTAACTATACAAACCTTAGCTATGTAATAGGGATATTAATATCGGCGTAGTTGAAATGACGAGCCATTAATTTTTAATGAGGGTTAACTACGCACACCGCTAGTTGAGCTCACTTTGCTTGGAGGTAGGACTTCAAGGGGGATAGGGCTTGGTTAAATAGCTAAGGGGTGACTCACCCATTAGGAAGGGTGGACCTCCCAGCCAATCTGGCTTTTTGGCTTTACCCTGGGGCTCCTTATCCGAGAGTGTTAGCACTTGAAGAATAAAGAGTCCCCGTGCCTCGCTAGAACCTTGATACGCAAAGTTTGCGGCTTACACAAGCTGTGTGTGAAGGTATGTAGAAATGTGACTCTTCCTAGAAAGTTATCCCAAAGTTCTTTAGATGGAAAAACTGTGCACTAGGACTTTCCCAATACCACCTCATCAGGGTATGGGGACGCAACAGTATTAATCTTAATACTAGGTACACAAGTGAGCATGGTTTACCTGCAGTGTTTGAGGTCAACTATGCAGAGAACCCAGGATGCTGCTTTCCCCAAGAGAGGGGAGAATAAAGAAAAGAATAAGGGCCAGTCAAACCTTTTCATTCATGCAGACTAAAACTGGGTAACAATGCCCTTAACCTTCTGTTACTTGTCTACTAAGGAACTTGAGGTTTTAAACGAGCTGTTGTGCAGCCACCACAGGACCGATAGAAAACGTATTGAGTCTCCTGTGGGTCAAGTCTTGCAGGTAGTGGGATTTGAACGTGTTTTGACGTTTTCACACCGCAGCTTGAAGAACCTGTGTCGCTGAGTAATTTCTTTTGAAGGCCAGAGACGTAGCTATGCCCCTGACATCATGTGCTCGGGGGCGATTTGACGGAGGAGGGTCTGGATTCAGTGCCAGGTCAATGCCCTTGCGAATCCATGCTGGGATGGTGTTCTTGGTGACCTTCCTCTGGGTCCTTCTTGTGCTGACGAATAGTGTAGGCAAACGAGGATGGGCTGTGGCTGTTCTCTTGATGTACAGCCTCAAACTCCTTACTGGGCATAGTAAGAGATGGTCTGGGTCATCTGTTACAGTACGGAGACTGGAAATCCGGAAGCAGTTGAATCGATGATCCGCCCTCCCCATCCCCTTGAATGGGCGATGTCGTATGAGAGACCATGAAATTCGCTGACTCGCTTGGCCGAGGCCAAAGCTAGCAGGAACACAGTCTTCCAAGTCAGGTGGCGATTTGTTGCCTGGCGTAATGGCTCATAGGGAGGTCTCTCAAGAGACCTGAGAACTCGAACCACGTTCCATGTGGGAGGTCTCACATCTGACGGGGTCAGGTAAGTTCATAACTCCGTATGACTAGAGAAAGTTCCAGCGATGAAGAAATGTCCATTCCTTTCAGTTTGAAGGCGAGGCTTAAGGCTGAGCGATAGCCTTTCACTGCCGAGACTGATAGGCACATTTCTTCACGCAAATACACGAGGAACTCTGCTATTGCTGGAATAGTGGCATCAAGTGGAGAGATATCCCTTCCACGACACCGACCACAGAAGAATTTCCACTTTACTTGGTAGACTGCTGCTGATGACTTCTGCAGATGTCCAGGAACTCTGATGAGGCTTCGGTTTACTTGAAAAATAAGAAACTGGGTAGTAAATCATCGTCACCAATCTGCATTAAAGTTGCTCCTATAGCCACATCACGAGCATGTACTTGGATAACAAACTGCTTGTCGAATTCAGGTGCTTTCAACACAGGAGAAGACATCAAATAAGGCCTTTGATAGCTTCAAAGGCACATTGATAATATTCTTTTCACATAAAGTCAATATTAGGGTTGGTGAGATTAATTAGAGAGGCGGGGATTTCTGAAAAATTCGTGCAGTACCTCCGATAAAATCCAGTCATACCCATAAAGTGCATTACTGCCTTCTTGTTTATAGTAGGCAATTCTTTGATGCAAGTAACGTTAGCATCCTTTGGTGCAATCATTCCACTTCCCACATGACCTAAGTAAGTTACAGGATCTTTTTCAATGGTAGTTTTTGTCAAGTTGACAGACGGTCTTGCTTCCCATTAGGTGAAGAAACAGTTCCCTCAAGATCTTTAAATGTTCTTCCCAAGTACTGGTTTGTACCATGATGTCATCAGTGTAAGCATCTACTCCATCTAAATCAGGAAAAAACAACATTCATAAAACGTTGAAAAGTATACATCATGTATACTTCATGTTTTCCCCATCGCATCATATGGCTCAGAATGTTGGGTTTTAAAAGCTACAGATCGGAAAAGATTAGAAAGTTTTGAACTATGGTGTTACAGAAGAGTCCTTAGAATAAGCTGGATTGAGAAAAAGACTAACGTGGAAGTTCTACAAAAGATCAATATCGAAAAAAGATTACATTACATTTTGGATGAAAGAAAACTAACTTTTATTGGACACCAGGTTCGGAAACACAATACTCTAGAAAGAATGCTACTAATTGGATCAGTCTATGGGACAAGAACGAGAGGAAGGCCTAAAACTAGATTGAGTGACAATATCAAGGAGATGTGCGGGCTAACGATGGTGGAGTTGGAAAGGAAGGCTCAAGACCGGAATGAATGGAGATGTTTTGTGCAGATGGCCACGGCCGTTCGACGTCGAACACCCAGTACTTGATGATGATGATTAACACCATAATGTACCGCTCAATTAATGCAGGTATCATTAAGCACAACACTGTCAAAATATCTATTGAAAGGGAAGATACAAAGTTAGACAAGTTGAAATTGGAAATTTTTAAACTTTCGTAACACTCATTTAACTACTCCCGGTTCTGAGCACCAATTGTTACGTTACTAGTAACCATGCTAAATCTGTCTAAAGGGACTCGGTCTGCTAATGATAGTTAGTGTACAATAAAGGGGACAAAAACTAGGAAAACAAACTTCATTTTTCAACAAAATTTTTTTGAATTATTTTAAATTATATGAAAATGTATACCATGTAAACACACTGCAAACCACCACATAAAACAAACACTAAAATGAAACAAAACACAAATAATAGAATAATGCGATTACATATAATAAACAATTTTTGCTGAAGCAACTTACAAAATACTGGACATATTTAGAGTAGTTCTTTACAGTTACACAGAGCCAGTGAATCTAATCTTAAAACAATTTATGACTTTCAAAGAAGACTAAACTTCACTCCAGCAAGGATAACTAAATACAAGCAACATAACAGTTCAAGCAATGATTACATAGTAAATATTTTGTAAGTACTTAGAGGGAACTACACTAAAATGACAAAATAAATATTACGTGACATTATTAAGCTTTCGTAACATATCCCTCCCTTTAAGAGGAGACATTAAAAACATCATTAATCCAAGTAACAAATTATGTAATACATTAGAATTTTTATATTCAGAAACAAGTCAACATCTAGAAAGCAAGTCAGCAATAAGGTTATCTTCATCTTTGATATGCAATATCACAATGTTATACTGCTGTAGGGCCAATGCCCACTGAGTTAACTTAGAATTTTTGTTTTTCATTATATTTACAAAAGACAATGGATTATGGTCAGAAAAAACTTTATACAATGGTATGGATTATTTATATAAGCATCAAAATTTTCAAGAGCATGAAGCCCATGCCTCCCTTCAGTTTACTTGAAGAATAAGAAACCGGGGGTGTAGTACATCGTCACCAGTCTGCATCAAAACTGCTCCTATAGCCACATCACGAGCATCTACTCGGATAACAAACTGCTTGTCAAATTCAGATACCTTCAACACAGAAGACATAAAAAAAACTTAGATAGTTCCAAAGGAACGTTGACAATCTTCTGTGCACTTAGTCAATCTTAGGGCTGGTGAGATTAATTAGAGGTGCGGGCACTTCTGAAAAATTCAGGCAGAACCTCCAATAGAATCCAGTCATACCAATAAAGCTCTGTACTGCCTTCTTGTTCATAGAAATAGGCAATTCTTAGATGCAACTAACGTTAGCATCCTTTGGTGCAATCATTCCCTAAGGCGAAGAAACTATTCCCTCGAGATTTTTAAATGTTCTTCCCAAGTACTGGTGTGCACCACGATGTCATCAGTGTAAACATATACTCCATCTAAATCTGAAAAAAACAACATTCATTAAACGTTGAAAAGTTGCAACAGCATTTCCCATCCCAAAGGAAAGAATGTAGTATTGAAATAGACCTACAGATGAAATAAAGGCAGAAACTTTCTTAGCATTTTCTGTTAAGGGTAATTATTATTATTATTATTACTTGCTAAGCTACAACCCTAGTTCAAAAAGCAAAATCCTATAAACCCATAGGCTCCAACAGGGAAAATAGCCCAGTGATGAAAGGAAATAAGGAAAGTACAAGAAAAGTAATTAACAATTAAAGTAAAAGGTTTCAAGAAAAGTAACATTATTGAAATAAATATATTATATATAAACTATAAAATTTAAAAAACAAGAGTCAAAGAAATGATAGAATAGTGTGCCTGAGTGTTTGATTTTGGGGTGTCCTTCTAGAACAGCTGCCTACCATAGCTAAAAAGTCTCTTTTACCTTTATGAAAAGGAGAGCAGCTACTGAGCAATTGCATTGCAGTAGTTAACCCCTTGAGTGAGGTGAGGAAGAATTGTTTGATAATCTCAGTGTTTTCAGGTGTATGAGGACAGAGGAGAATATGTAAAGAATAGTCCAGATTCTTCGGTGTATAAGTAGGCAAAAGGAAAATAGAAAGAGATCCAATGTAGTTTTGTCTGACCAGTCAAAGACCCAGTAACTCTAGCGGTAGTATCTCAACAGGTGGCTAGTGCCATGGCCAAACTACTATCCCTTTAATAAATCTACGGTTGTTAAAAATCTGGCATTTTCAACATCATCATTAATATCGTCAATTCCCTCTTAACGAGAGATTGCCTTGATGAAGTCATTGGGCTTCAGCACGGCATATCATTCCCGTGCTGAAGGCTAGTGACGGGCAAGAGGGCTCTCGAACTGGGGAATTTCTTTTCCTCAGTTTGACTCTAAATTTCTCTCATTCTTTTTCTATTACCTCTTATTGCTTATTCCTCCTTCATAATTATCAGCTGTCTCCAACCTTGCTGTCAAAACTCTCTTGCCCATTTCACTGTCCAGGTTTTTTTGAGGGGACATTGTATCCATGATCGGTTTTAATTTCAAAATCAATTGTGGGAGTTGTGGTGGTCTTGCCAACTGCCCGAAAATGTTTGGACACCTAGGAGTGTCAGTATTCCCATACTGGCACGCGGAACTATCTCGTAGGAAATTTGGCCTTCGGATTCCAGGGGTTGGCGATTTCATAGAGATAGGACTCTCGGCATTCTGTCCGGTTTGCCTGCCACTATGATTAGAGTGGGGATGATTGTATTCTTGAAATGCTCTCAGTTCCATCAAGCGGGTTTGGCATACACTTGAGCCACTCTAATCATAGTGGTACCATCCCTTTGTGGTAGGGTAGGGAGTGGACATTTGGTAAGCAGCTTTCACAGGTGTCATTGGCGGAGAAATTAATTCCAGGAAAGGCTAACGGTGTCTTCTTTGGAATTTCAGACAGTCTTAATTTTTTCTCTCCCTTGAACTTTATTTTTTTCCATTGTTTTTTTCATTGTTATTATGACCCCTTCCCTCCCCCTGAAAAAATAATTAATGAGTAAACTTAATATTCCCCGTACCCCTGGATCAAATGGCGAACCCCAGACACCGTTGACGACTTCTGCTTGTTTAAATAGGGAAAGCTCTGTTGACAACCTCGGCAATAAAAAGGATTCCTCCAACAATACTTCTCTGACCAGTGTTGTTAAAGACAATTTATCGGCACTGGTGGAAAATAATGCTTGTATTAACAGTGATACTTTACTCTCTGGTTCTGGCTCATTACCAGATCCAACAAAAAATCTGAAAATTCTCCACTTAAAAAACATACCAATTGGTTGTAGCTATGACATAATTCATGAAGCCTTCTGTAGATTTGGGGCAATCAAAGAAATTTTAATGGAGCTTAATGGTAGTAAAGGCTTTTGGGAAGCTTGGGTATCATTTTCAAGTTTTGAGATTGCTTTAGAAGCAAATAAAAATTTAGAGAGCATAAAAATTGACAATTGTTTGATTTCTGGGGCTCTGTGATAAAGCACCAAGACACCTAGAGGTATATAAACCAGAAGAATGGATGGAAAAAGAAATAGAGCATAGACTTCCAGAAGTAAGAACCCCCAAGCCCCCAACATGGATAATTGCATCTGGGAAGATGGATAATTATAACTATTATAAGATTAGTAAATTTATACATAAAGTTGGTTTAATTAAAAGTAAGGATATTAGTAGATACGGTAAGCAATCTGTTTTGATTAATGCAAAATCAGATACTCAAGCTCACATGCTTTGTGGCATGAAGATTGCAGAAATTGATCCTATTAAGGATATTAAACCACATATGAGCTTCAGCTATGGTAAAGGAGTAGTTTT
This sequence comes from Palaemon carinicauda, assembly GCF_036898095.1. NCBI lineage: Eukaryota > Metazoa > Arthropoda > Malacostraca > Decapoda > Palaemonidae > Palaemon > Palaemon carinicauda. Next base: position 48,320,701 of record NC_090738.1, read on the forward strand.
TGATAGAGATCTATATGAATTCCCAGAACCGGAAATTCTGGACATGTGCCCTGCTAATGTTTGGAAAGTAAGTAAGATCCCTCAAACAAGCATGGTAGTTTTAACATTTGAAACCCCTGTTATACCAGATCATATAATTATTGAGAATGAAAGAGTACGTGTTCGAGAGTATAAACCTAGGCCTTTACAATGCTTTAATTGTTTCAAGTACGGTCACCCTTCCCGGTACTGCAATAATACGAAGATCTGTATTAACTGTTCTTTATTAGAACATGGCCAATGCAACAGAGATACAACCTGTGCAAACTGTAAAGATCATCATAAATCAAATGATAAAAGATGTAGAGAATACAAGAAAGACGAAGCTGCAATCTTGAAAGCAAATGCTGAACATATAAGTGTAGGTTATGCAAAGCATTTACTCAATCGGCAACTTAATTTTGCTCACGCGGTTAAGATGCCAACAAAAGATTATAATCCACTACCCCTTACTACCACAGGGGGACCAGTGGCAGCACCTGGCCCGTCAGGTGCATCTCCCTTAGTGGTAGTAGCCCAGCCATCTGGGTCAAGTGCTCTGCCTATAAAAGCCAGAGCACAAACCTCCAAAGAGGTCAATATGGTTTCCAATACACCAAAAGTATTGTCACTGATAGGAGCATCTCCCCTAGAGGTAGTAGCCCAGCCTTCTGGGTTAAGTGCTCGAACTGTTGAAGTTCTAGCGCAATCCTCCAAGGAAGCCAATGTGGCTTCCACCACCTTAAATGTATTGTCTCAGGCAGAATCTCTACCTGATTTGATGGAGATTGGAAAACAAGATCTTCCAAAGAGGAAAAGGTCCCCATCATCCTCACCTTCATCTTAGTCAGGTAAGTGCCCTACTGCTCATGATCCTAAGGTTGACTCTTATAAAGATCCTAGAAAGAAAGAAAAGAAGAGTGGTGGCCTAGTAAAGCCTTCCATCTCCAGGCCTTACATGGCTTCATCTGAAAAGTCCCAAAAGACAAATGAGACAGAAAAATAATAACAAAAGATAATGTCTATCATCCAGTGGAATTGCAGAGGTCTAAGTACTAGCATTGAGCAAATAAAAACTTTAACTAGGGACTCAGACACGAAGGTAATTTGTCTACAGGAAACCAAGATCAGTGACAAACCATTTAATCCTGGACTCTATTATCATTTTTGTAGATCCCCTCCTTTGCAAGCTGCAAGAGCTCAAGGTGGTACAGGTTTTATTATTCACAAATCTGTAAAATTTGAAACAATCTCACTCAATACACCACTACAGGCATGTGCAGTTAGAACTCATATCGGGAAAAAAATTACTTTATGCTCGCTATATATTGAACCATCCTTAGAACTTTTCCTCTTAGATCATGCTGGTAATCCAAGAAGGCTTAGACTTTCTGACCTCCAAGACTTGATCAATCAGCTTCCTGCCCCTTTTATTTTAATGGGTGATTTTAATGCAAAGCATACTTTATGGGGTGGAAATGTGTGCGATAGATGGGGTAATCTTGTTGAAGAATTAATCGACAACAATGATGTCATACTAATGAATGATGGTTCTCCAACTAGGTATGATGTAGTCCACAACTCTACATCAGCCATTGATTTGTCAATCTGTTCCTCATCCATTCGATTGGACTACCTTTGGTCAGTAAATGAACACCTACATGGCAGTGACCATTGGCCAATAATGTTAAATTATGTCCATAATCTTCCTTCTCAGTGTCCACCAAAATGGAAGATAGATGAGGCAGACTGGGCAGCTTATGAAAACTGTTCACACACTGATAAAGAATATGATGAATTTACATCTCCAGTGCATGCCTATCAACATCTTGAAAATATTATTGATGATAATGCTAGCATGTTTATACCTAAAACATGCGGTTTACCTCATCGCTCTGTAGTTCCTTGGTGGAGTAAAGAATGTGCCAACGCAAGAAAAGTGACCCGAACTTGCTTCAGAAGATACTTGAGGACAAACTATATAGCAGATAGAATAGCATATCTCAGAGCCTGTGCCAAACAAAAAAGAACTTTTAAAAAAGCAAAGAGAGCATCTTGGAAGAAATATATATCTAATATTAATACCAAAACTCCTTCAAAGGAAATATGGGACAAGATTAGAAAACTTCAAAGTAAATTTGTCCCTAAGCCTTTACCAATATTAAGGGAAAATAATAGATATATATCTGACCCCAAAGATGTAGCAGAGGTTCTTGCTAAGCACTTTGCTCATGTATCAAATGCTGACAACTATTCCCCAGCATTTCAACAAATTAGAGCATCAACATCTGTTGTTCCTCCTGCTTCTTCAAATACTGAAGCTTTTAACCTGCCTTTTAGTATGGAGGAGATGCAAAATGCTATCTCCAGCTCTTCTTTAACTGCCCCAGGTGAGGATGGCATCCGGTATGAAATGATATCACATCTTCCAGTGGATACCAAGGAATTTTTATTAAAAACCTTTAATGGTCTATGGGCTTCCCATACATCTCCTGATTCCTGGCATACTTCAATTGTAATTCCAGGCCACAAGTCTGGTAAAGACCCAGAACTGCCATCTAGTTATAGGCCCATATCCTTGACCAGTTGCATATGCAAACTATTTGAGAGAATGATCAACAACAGACTTGTGTGGTATCTAGAATCAAAAAATCTTTTATCTAACAGACAGTTTGGTTTTAGGAAGAACCGAAGTACTCTAGACCCTTTGCTGATGTTATCAAGGGAAATTTCAAATGCTTTTTCTAACCAAAACCAGGTGGTGGGTATCTTTTTTGACCTCAAAAAGGCATATGACACCACCTGGAGGGGTGGTATTTTAAAGCAATTGTCCTCGTGGGGTATAGGAGGACATATGTTCTCTTTTATTGAAGAATTTTTATCAAACCGCTCAATTAAAGTGAGAGTAGGGTCAGAACTATCTTCATCCTACATGCAAGAAGAAGGTGTCCCCCAAGGCAGCGTATTGAGTGTGACCTTGTTTGCTGTTGCTATTAATAGTCTCATTAGTCACATACCTCCTGGCATACAAGGATCACTATTTGTCGATGACTTTGCAATTTATTGTAGTGGATCATCTGCACTTCAAGCATGCCAAAATCTTCAAATTGCAATAAATGCTGCTTCCGCATGGGCAAATTCTCCTGGATTCATGTTTTCTCCTCAGAAGACCAAAGCCATTCGCTTTACTCGTACTCGTAAAAGGGAAGAGATCCCCACCCTTTTCTTAAATGATTGTATTTTGCCATATGAGGATAGTGTCAAGTTTCTTGGAGTCATTTTCGACAAGAAAATGAAATTTGGTCCCCATATAAATGACCTATCTATCAGGGTTAAGAAGTCACTGAACATTCTGAAAGTGATATCGCATTTTGATTGGGGTGCTGATAGAACAACTTTGCTTAGAATTTATACATCTTTGTGTCTGAGCAAGTTAGACTATGCATGCCAAATATATGGGTCAGCTACAAAGACTTTACTTGGAAAACTTGATATTGTTCACAATGCTGGGCTTCGCATCTGCACAGGTGCTTACAGAACATCTCCCATTGACAGTCTCTATGTTGATTCTGGCATACCTCCCCTTTCCATTCGCAGAGAGGAGTTGAGTTTGAGGTTTTTAGCTAGGTCCCTTGCTGTGAGAAACAATCCTAACTGTAAATATGTTAGGGCGCCTTTAGATCGGGCTCCTAACAGATCTAGAGTGCCTAAGCCTTTGGAAGTACAGCTGAAAAACGATGCTAGAGAAGTAGGCTTGTTAACAGCACAGATAGCAGAGGTAGGATATCCCAAGTCTCCTCCTTGGTGTAATCCACCTGTTAAAGTATGTTTTACGGCCGGAGGGAAAAATACCTTACCTAGTAGGGTAATGAAAAGTGAGTTTTTAAATCATGCTGCTCAACATCATGGGAAACATGTTTTTACAGATGGCTCCAAATCGGCTGCAGGAGTTGGAAGTGCAGCTGTGGTGGGGGATATTGTTATTAGAAGGAAACTCCCATCCTCTTGTTCAATTTTTACTGCTGAGGTGTACGCAATAATTCTCGCAGTCCAACATATTTTTAAAAATGGCAACCAAAATAGTTTTTATACAATTTTTACGGATTCCAATAGTGTTTTACTCTCATTAAAACAAATTATGCCAGGCCATCATCTAGTACAAGAGGTGCAGGACTGGTTAGTACTTCTGCAGTCTAGGAAGAGTATCAGTGTTCACTTCTGTTGGGTCCCTGCCCATGTTGGGGTGGATGGGAATGAACAAGTAGATAAGGCAGCAAAGGAAGCTTCAGGGCTAAGTAATCCATCCCCCTTGAGTATTCCTTACAAAGATCTTAAAAGTGAGATTCATCTTTACTGTAAAAGTAAGTGGCAAGCTCGATGATCTGAACTGACCACCAATACAAAATTGAAACAAATCCACCCATTGGTGGATAAATGGTCATCTTGTAATTCTACAAGTAGAAGGGATACAATTATTTTAACTAGGCTGCGTATTGGCCATACACATGCAACGCACAATTATTTAATGAAGAGTGGGGAAGGGAGACAGGCCCCTCTTTGTAATACCTGTCAAGTGACAATGGATGTTAAACATATTTTAGTCGATTGTCCTGTTTTTAATCTTCAGAGGAGGATACATTTACTCCAGGACAAACCTTTAAGAGATATACTGGGGGAAAACTGTAATACCCTGAACTTGAGAAAATTTATACAAAGTATTGGGTTATATTATGAGCTATAATTGATTTTATTAATTTATTTATTTATTTTACCCTTTTAATCCCTATTTATTTCACATCTAGATTTTATTGTATGAAAGTGTTACGATTTGTATTAAAGGTTAAAATGATACTAAATGGTGTGAGTGTACAGATATGATTGAATGATTTTCATTATATAGCGCTGAATGGCCTTTGATGCCCCAGTGCTTGGCTTAATGCCTAAATCCTATATTCAATTCAATTCAATTCAATATCGTCAATTCTTGGCAAAGGATAGGAGTCTTTAACGATAACAGAATTTAACTTCTAATAACCAGTACAGAGATGAAAAGTCTTATCTGGTTTTTGGACGAGGATGCAGGGTGAGGCCCAAGATCTGTCACTTGGTTCCGCTAACCCATTCCATGGAAGAAAATATATTTCACATTCCATAGCTTCCTTCTTGTAAGGAGGTAATCTCTATGGTCTCTGACAGACTGGATTAGTCCCAGGTTTCAATACTACATCATGTGAAGCCACAGTTGAAGGTAGAGTATGTACCAACCGTGTGTCACATGATCGCACATAGCTCATTTTGTGTATATATTATGCTTGTATCTTTGCTCTTTCCTCGAACTAAAAAGAACCAGAATAAAGATGTCCGTTTTTCTCATCTGTAACGGTGTCTGTTTTTAAACATGAAATTTCTTGTTACAGATGAGAAAAAGACATGTTTATTCTGGTTCTTTTTAGTGCGAGGGAAGAGCGAAGATACAAGCATAATATATACACAAAATGAATTATGTACGATCGTGTGACACACGGTTGGTACATGTGGCATCTGGAACCAAAAGTCATCAAACTCGCGCAACAACTGCACAGTTGTTACACGCTGGGATCTGGTAAATACGTTAAATGTTCTGAGAGATTAGAGAGAAGGTCAGAATTATAAAGTTTAGCTTTTATGGTAGGAAGAATTTCTTCATTTGCATTCTCAGTGGCCATGTTAACAACTTTCTCGCTTGAATTTTCACAATCTCCTTCATAGGATATCTGCAAGAGATTCACATGAACTTGCTTATGGTTTTTACGTCTGCTAGGTGTGTATGATATAATTACAATTACTTCTCTTTTCTAAAATTTTTTAGGGACCTTCAAACTTAGATTGTAGAGGAAGTTTCCTTGTTGGTAAAAATAAGAGATTTATTAAAGTCTTCAGACTTTCTATTAAAGGCATTTTATTTACTGATCTACCTTTTAGCCATATTTTCTAAAACAGACTTACATATTTTTGCCAATTTACACTTCAGTGGCTCTTCATATTCACCCAAAGGTACTTTATTATCGTGATTCAAAAAGCAATCATACATTAACTTTAGTGACCCTCTCACTTCTTTCCCAAAAAGCAGCTCATTAATTAGGAGAGTAACCCAAACTCTCTTGGTAGGCATCACAAACTGTGAACATTACTAATGGAAGTCCATCATCCCAGTCTTTCTCCGTTTCCAAGCAATACTTGGTCAGCATAGATTTAAAGGTTTGATGGAAGCACTCTAAAGCACCCCAAGATTCTGGATGGTATGTGGTAGATCTGCATAGCCTGTTAAAAAAATTTAGAGGTAAAGTTAGTCCCCCTAATCACTTTGCCTATACTCGGTATACCAAATTTAGAGAATAATTTTACTAAATCATGAACAGTAGTCTTTGAAGTTACATTACTTAAGGGAATAGCTTCAGGATACTTAGTACTTGTACACATTTAAGTCGATAAGAATTAATTCCCTTTCCTTGTCTTGGGTAATGGGCCTACACAGTCAATCTGTACCTTTGATAAAGGTTCCTCCATCACTGGTATTGGTTGTATAGGGAGTGTTCTTAACTTTTGATTTGGTTTCCCAGACAATTGACAATAATGACAGATTTTACAATACATTGAAATTGAATTATGTAAATTTGATCAAATGAAATATTTCAATGTTTTTCTTAGTTTTTCTCACCCCAAGATGGCCCCCAAGGTCATAAGCAACCTTATGGACGTGTGATCTCAACTTCTTAGGCAAGACAATATGAATATCTCCCCCCAGGAACACTTCCTTGAGCAACTGGAAGGAAATTATTTTCGAAGCAAAATGTCACCCTTCAAAAAATAACAAATATCTTTGGCCTGAGCTCCCTCTTAATGAGAGAATGCCTTGATGAAGTCATTGAGCTTCAGCACGGCATTTCATTCCCGTGCTGAATCTTGGTGACGGGCAAGAGGGCTCTCGAACTTCGGGAAATTGCTCCCCCAGTTCGAATCTAAATTTCTCTCTTTCATCTTTTTCTTCTGCTTAATATTACTTCGACCTTCTCCTAATTTTATCAACTTTCTTTCATCTTGCTGTCCTATCTCTATGATTATTATTTTTCTTAGTTATATATATATGTAGATGTATGCATGTATATATATTTATTTATTTTATTTGTTCATTTATTTGTTTATCTATTTTTTTCTATTTTATTTAAATGGCGTGGATATTTCCACATTCGTTATTACTGCCTGCTTAGATGAATGGGAGAAGGGATCACGGTTGGGAGGTATTCGCATTCAAAGCTATATATGAGAGTATTGGATGATCTCAGCCATCCCAAAGATGGTTTGGACCTTTTTCGCGGAACCACTCTCAAGGGTTGGGTCATCGGAATCCAGGGGAATCCAATCCTTGAGGTGGGACTCTTGGCTTTTGGCCGGAAGCCCATCATTACAGATATGGGGTGGATGATTCCATACTACTTTGGTCTCAGTCCTAACAGGCGGGTTTAGCTTACACCTGTGCCTCTATATCTGTTTTGATGCTATCCTTCGGGTAGGGTATGGAGTGGACCATCGGGGAATTATATTCTCATTGTGCCGATAGTGGAGAATACAAATTTCCTTTCCAACGTATGATACTTTCTTATAATTCTCAAGCAGGTACCCCAACAAAACAACAACAAAAAACATGAAAATCCCACCCTTAAATATGGACCCTTCAAATACTGACTCCCCATCCCCTGGATTTGCTGACTCCCCCCGGCACTGTTGATGACTTCTGCTACTGTAATTAAGGAAAACTCTGTTGACGACCTTCGAACTAAAAAGGACCACTCTACTGATGTTGAAAAATCTAGCAATTTGGGTAACACAGGGAAACTACGATTCCTTCATGTTTCCCAAATCCCTTTAGACAAAAATTATGATGATATATATAGAGCATTTGAGTGCTATGGATTGATAAAGGAAATAAGGATGAGACTTGGAGATGAAAAATGGGACTCTTGGATATCTTTTGAAAGTCATGATGAAGCGTTTAATGCCATTAGTAATATTAGTAGTATCAAAATTAACGAATTGAACATCATGGGAGCTCTTTGTGATAAGGTCCCAAAGGAATTGGATGTGTACAAACCTGCTGATTGGTTTGAAAAAGATAGAAATGTACCCATGCCTTCACAGAGAAAACCCAAACCACCAATGTGGCTCTTAGCTGAACCTAAAGGGATAATAGGGAATTATTTTAAGATATGTAAGTTTATCCAAAAAAAAGTAGGAACCATAGCCCCTGGAGATATATCTTGTTTTGGGAAGAACAGTTATCTCATCCATGCCAAATCTTCGACTCAGTCTGCAATACTGTCTAACTTACAGACAGGCAGTGATGAAATTACATTGGAAATGAAACCTCATCTAAATTTTAGTTATGGAAAGGGAGTGGTCTTTAATAAGGACCTATACGAATTTACAGAGGAGGAGATACTTTCTATGTGTCCATTAAATGTATGGAAAGTGCATAAGTTTCCTGGAACTTCAATGATTATACTTACTTTCCAGGATGCTGATGTACCTTTCCATATTTTTATTGAAAATGAAAGGATTAAAGTTCGGCCTTTCAAACAAAAGCCCCTGCAATGTTTTAATTGTTTTAAATTTGGACACCCATCCAAAGTTTGCAAAAATGGAAAAATGTGTGGTATTTGCTCCAAAACTTATCGTGGAGAATGTACACTTGAGGCCAGGTGTTCAAATTGCAATTTGAATCATAAATCACTGATAGGAGATACGAACTGTATAAGTTGGAGGAAGCTGCCCTAAACAAATCAAGTTTAGAACACATAAGTGTGGGACATGCCAAAAGACTGTTGAATAAATCAACCAGCTATGCAAAGGCCTTAAAATCAAAGGTAAATTTACCACAGGAGACAGCAACCCCACCTAGCACTGCCAGTAATCCTAAGAAAAGAAATACAACCTCTGATAATAAAGTACTGCATGATAAGGTAATCATATTGCCTTCTGAGGCTTTACCACAGCGTATTAAAAATTGGTCATTGCCCATTTCTGTACAGCCTTCGTCCCCCATTACCAACAGTAGTACTAACCTCTCCCAGGCCATGTCCTTGCCTGATTTGATGGAGATGCCACCTGACACCAAGTTACCAGGTGCACCTGTATTGGGGAAGGTGCAAAAACCTGGTAGCTCAAAACCTACTAATCGGAAAAGAGAGAGACCTCCATCTTCTCGCCCCCATCCATAAGAAATATCAAAATTACGACGTCAAATAAATATGATGATTTGTCTGTTGATATTTCTGATCTGGAAGTCAATTTAAATAAATCGGAAATTCAAGTGGAGGTTCACCAACCTCCTCAACAATCAGATCAAAAAGACAAAAAGAAAATCATAAATTCTAAACCCAATCTATCAAGATCCTCTTTAATAAAACCACCTAAAAATAGTGTTAGATCAAAAACTGCTAATGGGAAGACTCCATCCAAGGGGTCTACCAAATTATAAACCATAGTTTTTTCCTCAATTTTGCAATGGAATTGTCAGGGTTTAAGGGCCAAATATGAAGAACTTAAGCTCCTTATTCATGAGCATTCCCCCATAATTATATGTCAACAGGAGAGCAAACTTGATCATAATACCCCTTGTCCTCGCGAATACATTAGTTATAGGACACCATATGATCACCAAGTGGGGAGCCATGGCGGAAGTCTCCTATACGTTCGTCGAGATGTTCCCCAAGTTTCTCTGTCTATTCGTACACCTCTGCAGGCAGTGGTTGTACAGATCGACATAGGGCGAAAATATACAATTTGTTCTCTGTACTTGCCTCCAAATGATAACATTTTGTATGACAACTTAGTGGAGGTGATTCAACAACTCCCTCAACCTTTTCTTTTACTTGGAGATTTGAATGGTAGACATCCTTTGTGGGGTGATGTTTTAGCAAACACGAGGGGAAATATCATATCATCAATTGTGGAAAATGAAGATGTGGGACTCCTTAATACAGGAGAGCCCACACACTTTCATGTCCAGACAGGTACCTTGTCATGTATTGACCTATCAATCGTAAGCTCTAATTGCCTTCTCGACTTCGATTGGAGAACATTAGATGATTGGCATACTAGTGATCACGCACCAATCATTATAAACACCAACAATGGTCCACCTTTACAGGGATCGCCACGATGGAATCTTGACAAGGCGGACTGGGATAAATTTCGTGAGCTAAGCGAAATTGAGGGGGATGCAGGACAAGTTGAAAATATCGATGATGCCATAGACTTACTGAATGGAACTTTCCATACAGCAGGAGTCAATTCAATTCCAAAAACAACAGGGTTATTCAAACGACGACCAGTCCCGTGGTGGTCTTCAGAACTAACTGCCCTGCACAGAGCCACAAGAAGATCTTTAACACGATTGCGTAGACGCAGAACTGATGAGAATTTAATTATGTACAAGAAATGTAGAGCACAGTTCCGTCGTGCCATGAAAGAAGCAAGGCGCCAGTCATGGATGTCTTTTGTTTCCTCCATTAACAGTAGAACACCACCATCTTCTGTGTGGAGGAAAGTAAAAAAGATAGCTGGCAAATTCACCCCCAACCCACCACCAGTGTTGAAGGTGAATGGCCAGTATGTAACTGAAGCAAATGATGTTAGCAATGCCCTGGCTAATCATTTTTCAAAAGTATCCAGCAAGTGTGAAGGAGCCCCTGGTCACCAGTATAGGAGCACTGAAGAAAAGAAAATTTTAAATTTTGCAACAAGAAGGGAAGAGTCGTATAATTCTCCTTTCACTGAAAGAGAATTTGATTCTGCACTTGCTCATTGCAATGATACAGCCCCTGGACCCGATGGAATTCCATATGCAATGATTAAACATGTCCATTTTAATACAAAGCTATTTATTTTAAGCATTATTAATAGAATATGGCATGATCATAGTTACCCAAGTGTTTGGGAACTAGCCATTATTTTAGCCTTTTTAAAACCCGGTAAAGACAAGTTTTTAGCAGCAAACTATCGTCCTATTGCATTGACATCTTGTTTATGTAAAATCATGGAGAAGATGGTCAATGCAAGGCTGATGTGGTACCTTGAAAAGAAAGGTATTTTATCACTGATTCATTGTGGATTCCGAAAAATGCACTCAACGACTGATGTGTTGATACGACTAGAGTCTTCTATTTGTGAAGCCTTTGCTTCCAAACAGCACCATATTACAGTATTTTTTGACCTTGAAAAGGCATATGATACCACATGGAGATATGGTATACTTAAAGCCATTCATGAATTGGGATTGAGAGGAGAGCTGCCACTATTTATTCAGGCATTTCTTTCACGCAGAATTTTTCAAGTGAGAGTTGGGGAAACTCTGTCTGAGAGTAAGTGCCAGGAAGAAGGAGTTCCTCAGGGTAGTGTGCTGAGTGTAACCCTTTTTGCACTAGCAATTATGCGATATCCTCAGCCATTCCCCAGGATGTTCTCTCAACATTATTTGTGGATGATCTCTCAATATCATTTGCTGGCACCAAAATGGCAATGGTTGAGAGAAAAATCCAACTCTCTATTGATAAAATTATCCAGTGGGCTGACATGAATGGATTTAAGTTCTCGACAAGTAAAACTACCGTTGTCCATTTTTGTCGTATCCGGGGAGTACATCCAGACCCGGATATATACATTAAAGGTCAACGGATACCATGTGCAAGAGAAGCTAAATTTTTAGGTTTGATATTTGATTGTAGGCTGACATGGGTTTCTCACTTAAAAGAATTAAAAGCTAAATGTGTTGAAGCTCTGAATATCTTGAAAGTATTGTCCCATACATCGTGGGGGGCAGACCGCAATACTATTTTAAAATTATACAAGGCCTTGATTTTTTCCAAAATTAGTTATGGTTGTGAGGTATATTCTTCAGCCACCTCAAGCCGGTTAAAAATATTAGACTCGATACATCATGCAGGTATTCCCCCCAGATGCTGAAGCCTTGACGAGGATGGGGGCTTAGGGATTAGCAGTTGGGCTCTAATGAACAGTGGGAACTATTCCCATTGGACCTCGGTGCCCAGCTGTCAATCCAACTAAATCAGTCAGCACTTTCTCTTTTACTTTTGATTATCTCTTTTTTCTCCCATCTCTTCCTTTTGGGCTCGATATTGTTGACGACTTTGGCATGTTCAATTTTACTTTGGATGCTGCTTTGGATTTGGCAGTGTGTGGGATGGACTGCATTCCATCTCAACCTGTGCCAATTTAGACGCCATCACCCTCTGTCAGACCCCATTGGGTGCAGACCAAGTCTGTTAAGAGTCGGGCTCCAGTGATCCGGTTTTAAGTCTCCCATATTTGCGGGTAATGGGTGACGCCAGGCATTGGAGTCGACGGTGGGAGGGGCTAACTACCCCCACTGACCAGTGTACGCCCACCTTAAGAGAGGCAGCCCCTCTCTAATAGAGGACTGGTCCCCGCTGAAGCCTCTTCTCGTGTTGGGCCACATGGGATAGGAGGACTGACATCCTCCGATAAGAGGTGGATAACCCGGCTTGCTCACAACCAAAAAACCCACCCCTCTGCTGACGACCTGGAAAATACAAACATGGACCTCGGTACAGACAGCTCCAACTCGGGTTCTAACATTGTAACGTTAGAACCTTATTCACGTCATGTGAATAATAAAACGCTAGAGAAGAAGAGAGAGAGAGTGAAAAATGATGACGGTACAGAAAGATATAGAAAAGTAGAAGTATTACCTGGTCACTATAAAGCAGTGAATTATGAAAAATTTTTTATCTTGGAATTTGAAAACGGAAGAAATGAGCGTATAAATGTTTTTAAAGCTAATAGGGAAATAGTTACTTTATGTGGAGGGCAGCCAAAAATTTTACCCCAGGGAAATGGAAGTCTCTTAATAGAGACACTGTCCCCATTACAAGGTGAAAGGTTAAAAACACTTACAACATTGAATGGTCATAGCGTAAAATGCGTTTCGCACCCTACTTTCAACCAGAGTAGAGGTGTGATATATGCTCCAGAATTGTTGGATATAGAGGAAAAAGAAATAGAGGATGAACTGAAAGATCAAGGAGTAGTTAAAGTAGTCAGAATGAGAAAGAGAGTTGGAGAACAACGTATCCCTCTTGCTACTCTGATTATAACATTTGATTAATGCCGATTACCAAATGTTATAAAAGCTGGTTGGCTATCTTTGAAGGTAAAACCATATATCCCGTCACCATTGCGATGTTATCATTGCCAAATGTATGGCCATTTAAGCCAGAAATGTAAAGAAAAACTAAACAATAAGCCAGCTGTTTCTGCCAACTGTGGAAAAAGTAGTCATGGAGTATGCATAGAAAACCCTAATTGCTTACATTGTGGGGAAGCACACCCAGCTACATCTAAAAGCTGTGTAAAGTTTATTTTTGAAAAAGAAATCCAGGCCATTAGGACCATGGAAAGGGTTACTTTTAAAGAGGCTCGTAAAAGAGCTCTTGAAAAGCAAATAAGACCAGGGCAACCTTTTTCAATGGTTCTGAAGAAAAACTTGCCAAACCACACCGACGAAAATTATATCTCTACTTCTAAGATAAAGAAACAAATGAAAGTAGTTAAAGAAGTTGAAAGTCCCATCGAAAATCTATATCCAGAAATTGTAGAAAAATCAAAACGGATACTTAAAGATCTGAAAATTATTCAAAAGCCAACTACTCCGATTTTAAACAATAGTACAAACCTGTCACAGGCCGTTTCCTTGCCTGATCTGATGGAGGTTGCACTTGAAACCAATTTACCTGGTGAACCCGTAGTGGGGAAGGTGCAAAAACCTGACAGATCACAACCTTTTAATCGAAAAAGAGAGATACCTCCCTCCCTCTCACCTCCTACCATAAGAAACATTAAAGTCACGACTTCCAATAAATATGATATCTTGTCTGGTGATGTTTCTGAACAACTAGAAGGTAAATTGAAGCAATCAGAAATTCAAGTTGAGGTCCACCATCCTCCTCAACAATTAGATCAAAAGGACATAAAGAAAAAGAGAAACACAAAACCCACTATATCAAGATCCTCTCTAGAGTTACCTCCGGGAAATATTGTTAGATCAAATATTGCCAATGGGAAGACTTCATCTAAGGTGTCTTCCAAAAAATAAACCATAGTTTTTTCCTCCATTCTGCAATGGAATTGCCAGGGTTTAAGGGCGAAATATGAACAACTTAAGCTCCTCATACGTGAGCACTCCCCTATAACAGTATGTCTACAAGAAAGCAAGCTCGATGCTAATACTCCTTGTCCCAGAGAGTATGTTAGCTATAGGACACCATATGATCAACGAGCAGGGAGCCATGGGGGAAGTCTTATATACGTTCGTCGAGATGTTCCCCAAATATCTTTGTCTATCTGTACCCCTCTGCAGGCAGTGGCTGTACAGATTGATATAGGGAGAAAATTCACAATCTGTTCTCTTTACTTGCCTCCAAATGATAACATCTCATATGATAATATGGTAGAGGTGATTAAACAACTCCCACAACCCTTTCTCTTACTAGGAGACCTTAATAGTAGACATCCTTTATGGGGTGATATTTTAGCAAATGCAAGGGGTAATATTATATCGTCAATTTTGGAGAATGAAGATGTCGGACTCCTCAATACAGGAGAGCCCACACATTTTCATGTACAGACAGGTACCTTGTCCTGCATTGACCTATCAGTTGCAAGCTCTAACTGTCTTCTCGATTTTATTTGGAGAACATTAGATGATTGGCATACTAGTGATCATGCACCAATCATCATAAACACCAACAATGGTCCACCTTTACAAAGATCGCCTCGATGGAATCTTGATAAGGCGGACTGGAATAGATTTCGGGAGTTAAGTGAAATTGAAGGAAATGCAGATCAGTTTGAAAGTGTTGATGATGCCATAGACTTACTTAATGGAACTCTTCACACAGCAGGAGTGAATTCCATTCCCAAAACAACTGGGATATTCAGACGACGACCAGTCCCCTGGTGGTCATCAGAACTAACTGCCCTGCACAGAGCCACAAGAAAGTCTTTAAGTCGATTGCGCATGCGCCGTAATGAGGAGAATTTAGTCATATACAAGAAATGTAGAGCACAGTTCCGCCGTGCCATGAAAGAAGCTAGGCACCAGTCTTGGATGTCATTTGTTTCCCCCATTAACAGTAGAACACCAACATCATCTGTGTGGAGGAAAGTCAAAAAGATAGCTGGCAAATTCACCCCAAACCCACCACCAGTGTTAAAGATAAATGGCCAGTATATGACTGGAGCAACCGAAGTTAGCAATGCCCTGGCTGACCATTTCTCAAATGTATCGTGCAAGTGTGAAGCAGCTCCTGGTCACCAGTATAGGAGCAATGAAGAAAAGAAAGTTTTAAACTTCGCAACAAGAAAGCAAGAGTCATACAATTCTCCTTTTACTGAAAGAGAATTTGATTCTGCTCCTGCTACTTGTAACGATACAGCCCCTGGACCCGATGGAATTCCATATGCAATGATTAAACATGTACCTTTTAATACAAAGTTATTTATTTTAAGCATTTTTAATAGAATGTGGCATGATCATAGTTATCCAAGTGTTTGGGAACTAGCCATTATTTTAGCCTTTTTAAAACCCGGTAAGGACAAGTTTTTAGCAGCAAACTACCGACCTATTGCATTGACATCTTGTTTATGTAAAATCATGGAGAAGATGGTCAATGCAAGACTGATTTGGTACCTTGAAAAGAAGAATATTTTATCACCCATTCAATGTGGATTTAGGAAAATGCACTCAACGACCGATGTGCTG
This sequence comes from Palaemon carinicauda, assembly GCF_036898095.1. Classification (NCBI taxonomy): domain Eukaryota; kingdom Metazoa; phylum Arthropoda; class Malacostraca; order Decapoda; family Palaemonidae; genus Palaemon; species Palaemon carinicauda. Next base: position 48,336,557 of record NC_090738.1, read on the forward strand.
ATACAACTTGAGTCCTCCATTTGTGAAGCCTTTGCTTCCAAACAGCACCATGTGACAGTCTTTTTTGATCTTGAAAAGGCATATGATACCACATGGAGATACGGTATACTTAAAAGAATCCATGAGTGCGGATTGAGGGGTGAGCTACCACTATTCATCCAGTCATTTCTTTCACATAGAGTTTTCCAAGTGAGAGTTGGGGAAGCTCTATCACAGAGTAAATGCCAGGAAGGAGGAGTTCCTCAGGGGAGTGTGCTGAGTGTAACCCTTTTTGCACTAGCAATTAATGGGATATCCTCAGTCATTCCCCGGGATGTTCTCGCAACATTATTTGTGGATGATCTCTCCATATTATTTGCTGGGGCCAGAATGGCAATGGTTGAGAGAAAAATCCAACTCTCTATTGATAAAATTATCCATTGGGCCGATATGAATGGATTTAAGTTCTCAACAAGTAAAACTACAATTGTCCATTTCTGTCGTATACGGGGAGTACATCCAGACCCGGATATATACATCAAAGGTCAACGGATCCCATGTGCAAGTGAAGAAAAAATTTTTAGGGTTGATATTTGATTGTAGGCGTACATGGGTTTCTCACTTAAAAGCATTAAAAGCTAAATGTGTTGAAGCTATGAATCTTTTAAAAGTATTGTCCCATACATCATGGGGGGCAGACCGCAATACAATTTTAAAATTATACAAGGCCTTAATATTTTCCAAAATTAGCTATGGATGCGAAATATACTCCTCAGCAACCCCAAGCCGGTTAAAAATACTAGATTCAATACATCATGCTAGCATTAGATTGTCCACAGGAGCCTTTAGAACGTCCCCTATCACAAGTCTCCTTGTTGATGCTGGGGAGTTGCCTCTGGACCTTTACCGAATGTCCTCTGTTATTCGGTATTGGTTTAGATTGCAAAGACTCCCTAATTCTTCAGCCTTTCAGACTGCAAGCCTTGTAAGGCACTCAACCTACTTTGAGTTGCACCCAAAATCTCCTCAACCCTATGGCTTTGAAACAATTATTAAACAGTCTGGATATAATTAGAAGTAAGGTACTTCCATTCAAGGTATCATCAACGCCTCCATGGAAATTACCATAGATATCTTTATGTAAATACTTTATTGGAGTTAAGAAGAATATGACAGACCTAGAAGTCAGGTCTCTTTTTATGGAACATGTTGAAGAACATAGAGGATCGAATTTTATCTATACTGATGGCTCCAAATCTGATGCTGGCGTTGGATTTGGAATACATAGTAATGGTTTTAATTGTAGAGGTGCACTTCCTCTGACCGCTTCCATATTTACTGCCGAACTGTATGGCATATTAACCGCTATTGAGAAAATAGCGTTGGAGAAGGAGGGTAATTTTACAATTTTTAGTGATGCAAGGAGTGTCCTTCAAGCTATGGAAGTTTTTAATTCTAATAACCCTCTAGTTTTAAAGATTTTAGAATGGCTTTTCCTTATTGGACGGAGAGGTATAACAGTTCAATTTTGTTGGGTTCCAGCACATGTAGTTGTGTCTGGGAATGAGAAGGCAGATTCACTGGCTAAGGAGGCTGCATCCGAGTTGCTGCCAAGAAGGTATCCCATTCCCTGTAATGATTTCTTACCTGACATCAAGAAATTGGTTTGCAATAAATGGCAACAGCAATGGGGTAGTCAAGATGGCAATAAAATGAGGGAAGTAACAAATGACGTATCTCCTTGGAGGTATAATATGATGCCCCGAAAATGGGAGACTTCTCTTTGTCGTCTCCGTATTGGTCACACTCGGTTGACACATGAGTTTCTGCTGAAGGGCCAACACCAACCGTATTGTGACAACTGTTTGGTACCTCTAACAGTAAGGCATTTGTTGACCGAATGCCCCAATTATAACAACTTGCGGAATAGATATTTGTTTGAGGCTCGAGGTGAGGGTGGCAGGTTCATCCTTGCCAAGATTCTTGGAAATGATGTGTCCTACCATGCAAGTGGCATTTTTAGATTTCTTTCAGAAGCAGGTCTTCTGAAAAATATTTAACTTTTATGACATTCAATTTTTTATGATTTTAATTGAATACTCTTTAATTTTTTATTTTGTTTCATTTTTTATTTTTGTATACATAAATTAAATGTTACCGGCGTCAATGACCTTAGATGTCAGGATGCCTGAAAACTTTAAATCATTCATTCATTCGACTTTTATATATACTGATGGCTCCAAATCTGATGCTGGCGTTGGATTTGGAGTACATAGTAATGATTTTAATTGTAGAGGTGCACTTCCTCTAACAGCTTCCATATTTACTGCCGAACTGTATGGCATATTAACCGCTATTGAGAAAATAGCTTTGGAAAAGGAGGGTAATTTTACAATTTTTAGTGATGCAAGGAGTGTTCTTGAAGCTTTAGAAGTTTTTAATTCTAGTAACCCTCTAGTTTTAAAGATTTTAGAATGGCTTTTTATTATTGGACTGAAAGGTATAACAGTTCGATTTTGTTGGGTTCCAGCACATGTAGGTGTGTCTGGGAATGAGAAGGCAGATTTACTGGCGAAGAATGCGGCATCCGAGTTGCTACCAAGGAGGTATCCCATTCCATGTAACGAATTCCTACTTTACATCAGGAAATTGGTTTGTGATAAATGGCAACAGCACTGGGATAGTCAAGATGGCAATAAAATGAGGGAAGTAACAAATATCATATCACCTTGGAGGTATAACATGATACCTCGAAAATGGGAGATGACTCTTGTCGTCGTCTCCGTATTGGTCACACACGGTTGACACACGAGTTTCTGCTGAAGGGCCAACACCAACCGTATTGCGAGGACTGTTTAGTACCTTTAACAGTGAGGCATTTGTTGACCGAAT